>NW_005361430.1:1261848-1278065 GCF_000412655.1 Myotis brandtii | reverse complement strand
CAGCAGCAGTGGCAGGAGCCTCTCCTGCCTCTGCAGCCTCTCCCGCCTCTGCAGCAGCACTAAAGATGTCCGACTGGGGAGCAGGCCTAAGCCATCAGTCAGACATCTCCTGAGGGTTCCCGGACTGCGAGAGGGTGCAGGCTGGACTGAGGGACCCTCCCCCTCACCACCGCCCCCCCCGCAGTGCATGAATTTCGTGCACTGGGCCTCTAGTAATTAAATAAGACGTTAAATACAGGTTGTATACATAAGAACTTAAGATGAAAAGGCTCGGTATTTATTCCAGTGTACTAGCTCAGCACTTAAGCTGAAGCATGAGAGTACTTGTGTTTGCAGCCCAGCATTTCTAAGTTCCAGCTATCTGATTCTGATTTTGCCAAGTTATTTTTTACTAATAAAAATGAAGGTAATGCCTGGCTGGTGTTGCTCAGTAGTTGAGTATCAACCCATGTACCAGGAGGTCATAGTTCAATTCCTGGTCAGGGCACATCCCTCTTTTCTTCCTATGGACCCTCCACACACACACACACACACACACACACACAGGCCTTCACCACACTAATGTCTCTCAGTCTGATAGGCAGTTTGGCAAAACATGATAAATGTGTTGCAGAATTCCAGAACTAAAATGTCTATTCTTACCAACCACCAGAAGAGGGACAATTTGTGAATTTGAACACAAATTGAGTTGCTTTTTGTGCTTATCTCTAATAGTAGTTGAATAGGTACCACAAACTAGGCTAAAATATTACATCTTAATAAAGCTAAAGTTTTGTCTTTTCAGAAAGAAATTACTAAAATTAAAATCATATAGTATATTAACAATGTTATTTCCAAAATGAAATTTCTATGTAATATACATTAAAATGTCGAGCTCTTTCTAAGGAATAAGGAATATGAAGTTTTCTCAGGTCCTCTGAAATTTTGTGCCTTTTAAAAATTAATGTTAATGTGTTTAATCTCTTTAAATATATCCTCCCCTTCCCAAATTTTAACATTATAAAAAATATGCCATGAACACAAACATGGCGGAAGCCATGGCAAATTTTGACAAAGTTTGACAGCAGCAGTGGCAGGAGCCTCTCCTGCCTCTGCAGCCTCTCCCGCCTCTGCAGCAGCACTAAAGATGTCCGACTGGGGAGCAGGCCTAAGCCATCAGTCAGACATCTCCTGAGGGTTCCCGGACTGCGAGAGGGTGCAGGCTGGACTGAGGGACCCTCCCCCTCACCACCGCCCCCCCCGCAGTGCATGAATTTCGTGCACTGGGCCTCTAGTAATTAAATAAGACGTTAAATACAGGTTGTATACATAAGAACTTAAGATGAAAAGGCTCGGTATTTATTCCAGTGTACTAGCTCAGCACTTAAGCTGAAGCATGAGAGTACTTGTGTTTGCAGCCCAGCATTTCTAAGTTCCAGCTATCTGATTCTGATTTTGCCAAGTTATTTTTTACTAATAAAAATGAAGGTAATGCCTGGCTGGTGTTGCTCAGTAGTTGAGTATCAACCCATGTTGCTGTTGTGTCTCTTGGCTCAGGAATGTGTTCTTTACACAACTTTGTCAATTAGCTGTTTACATAGTTTCCTTCCAACATCTACTTCTCTGAGAAAGGTATGGCTCAGCAAGACATGGAATGGAATGAGATTAACTGATTCCTTTGGCTCTCAAAATAGATATGAAGTCAGTGACAGATTTATAGGCAACAATCCTGGTATTTACAGTGCTTGACCTTTTGTCTTGCTATTGAATTACCTTCTAAGATGCAAATTAAGATATTTAAGAGGCATGGAGAACTACTTAGATGTATCAGAGGTATATACTTCACTTCTTAGAAATTTCTAAATCATTACATCTTAATAAAGCTAAAGTTTTGTCTTTTCAGAAAGAAATTACTAAAATTAAAATCGTATAGTATATTAACAATGTTATTTGCAAAATGAAATTTCTAGATAATATACATTAAAATGTTGAGCTCTTCATAAGGAATATGAAGTTTTCTCAGGTCCTCTGAAATGTTGTACCTTTTAAAAATTAATGTTTATGTGTTTAATCTCTTTAAATATATCCTCCCCTTCCCAAATTTTAACATTATAAAAAGTGTGCCATGAACACAAACATGGCGGAAGCCATGGCAAATTTTGGCAAAGTTTGAAACAGAAACGTGTTTTGAATGTTACTCTCCTATAGCCCCAAAGAGTCAATTCAGTCCATTTGGCAAACAAACCCAATTTCATTCTCTGTGCCTTCAGATGAAGGCCTTTGCTTATCTGACTGTTCCTTTGTTTGGTGTCTCAGTCTTCAGGAACCAGTATCACTGTGGACATTGCTGTGATGGGCGAGGCTCACGGCCTCATTACCGACCTCCTGGCAGACCCTTCTCTGCCCCCCAATGTGTGCACATCCTTGCGGGCCGTGAGCAACCTGCTCAGCACCCAGCTCACCTTCCAGGCCATTCACAAGCCCCGAGTGAATCCTGTCGTTTCCTTCAGTGAAAACTATACCTGTTCTGATTCTGAAGAAAGCTCCGAAAAAGACAAGCTGGCTATTCCCAAGGTAGGTAGGAATGACACACCCATGGAAAGCCTAAACGTTTTCTTTTTTCCCCTAGGTCTCTCTCCTGTCACTCCGAACCCATATGCTAATTTAAGTCAGTGTCTCAGTGAAATGTCTTGATCATGGTGACCAGAGTAATGAAAGTTTAACGTGAAGACTTCTGTCCTTATACTTGATTGCTTTCTGTAAATTAAAATTTTACGTTACCTTTTTTTATTCAGACTTTCAAGAAGTTTTTACTTCTATATGCCAGGCCCTGTTGAGTGGGATAAGGTCATGGCAGAACAACAATAACAACAAGTCCCTGGTCCCATTCTAGTGTGGCTTCTTTGTAAAATCCATTGCGTTCTGAAACACACAGTTTTTTCACTCTTTGCATTCTTAGTATGGTATCCTTCATTGTACCCTGATGGCTTTCCCAAACCCAGTAAGATTTGAACTCAGAACAGTTTTAGTTGATTTTGGATTATTTAAAGTAAAAAATGGTCTTCGTGTTTTGTATAATTTTTTTTTCTTTTTACATGTAAGATATACTAAGAATTTTATAGAAGTAAGCTATAGAGGATAAGTCCTAAACTTGGTTTAGACCTCACATTCGTTGAGAACAACTCATATTAAAGACTAAAAAAATAAATAAATCAGAATTTAAGTGGTCCCTGGTACCTCCTGCACCGTTATCTATTTGGAAACCAGCAGCCATTCTCTTGAACTGGTGATCAATCAGTAACATGCAAGCTCTTGCTGTTGTGTCTCTTGGCTCAGGAATGTGTTCTTTACACAACTTTGTCAATTAGCTGTTTACATAGTTTCCTTCCAACATCTACTTCTCTGAGAAAGGTATGGCTCAGCAAGACATGGAATGGAATGAGATTAACTGATTCCTTTGGCTCTCAAAATAGATATGAAGTCAGTGACAGATTTATAGGCAACAATCCTGGTATTTACAGTGCTTGACCTTTTGTCTTGCTATTGAATTACCTTCTAAGATGCAAATTAAGATATTTAAGAGGCATGGAGAACTACTTAGATGTATCAGAGGTATATACTTCACTTCTTAGAAATTTCTAAATCCTCAGGAGAGCAGACTGCATCTTTATAAACTGTGCTTCCATGATTGGTCTACTGACCAATGGTTTGAGCTCCTACCTATTGTAACATTTGCTGCAGTTGTAGCAGAATACCCCACTTTCATTTTTAAGGTGAAGGCCCTCTTTACCATGCTGGTGCTCATCCTGGTGAGCTCAGAATCTTGCCTTAGTGCTGATGATGCCACATACCCCACTTAGTATATGAAAGGAGAAGAAATAATAAAGAGAAAGTTGCAGGTCAACCAGCAAAGTCTCCTACTAGGAGGAATTGGTACTGATGACATTACCCATAGGCCTGAGGTCTAAATAACATTAACCACAAAGAGGTGGTGCATTTTATGTTACACTCTTACTCTTTTTATTTAAATATATTTTTTATTGATTTTAGAGAGGAAGGGAGAGGGAGAGAGAGATAGAAATATCAATGATGAGAGAGAATCATTGATTGGCTGCCTCCTGCACACTCCCCACTGGGGATCGAACCTGCAACCCAGATATGTGCCCTTGACCGGAATTGAACCTGGGACCTTTCAGTTTGCAGGTCGATGGTCTATCCACTGAGCCAAACCTGCTAGGGCCACTCTTTTACTCTTATGTCCTGTCATTTGTACGTCAAGAAATTAAAAGTAAATTAATAAACACTTTGGTGTAGAGACTGTTGTGCAAGATGATATCAATTAATTCATGCCCCCAAACAAGTGACTTTTGAGGGAAATCTTTTGCTCATAATAACTAAAATGACATGTGTGTATAGGTATATAAATTCTGTTGAACTATTAAAACTATAAAATTACCTCAAAAGTAGCTGACTATCATTCCAATAATCCTATATTTGTGTAACCATTGAAGTGAATATTTCAAAATGTTATTTTATAGTATTCATTTGTTCTGACCACAGTCTTTTATTGCATATCTGAGTACCCACATTTCAGACAGGTGCTCTTCAACCAATATAGTTTAATAAATTTGCTTCCAAGTAAAAGCCATTTTCCCCCATTATATGACATTGAGGTTGGTGATAGAAAATATGCTTGGTGATAACATCGACTCTCCTTCTTCCTAGCGACTGAGAAGGAGCTTGCCCCCCGGTTTGTTGAGACGAGTTTCGTCGACTTGGACAACCACCACCTCAGCCACAGGTCTACCCACTTTGGAGCCGGCCCCAGTACGGCGGGATCGCAGCGCCAGCATCAAACTGCATGAAGCACCTTTACCAAGGTTAGCAATGCTCCTATTCTTTTCACATCTCTTAGAGAAGTTACTTGCCAAACAGGAATTGTAAATTACAGGGGAAGGGAGGCCCAACCAATTAGAGTTGGTTGGAGGCCAGCTTTGGAAATGAAAAAAGTGTAGGCATGGTTTAAATGCAGAGCAGCACAGGGATTAGCGTCAGATAATTAGGCTTACATTGTGTTTTGAGCAGTGCATGCAGATTAAGTTTTGGTTTGGAACATCTCCAAAATATAGATCCCATTAATTACATCTCTATGTAACATTCTCTATTCTACCGATAGATTACTAATTCCAGATTTATTTACAATAATAACCTAGACAAACCAAGGCTATCCTGCAGAAAGCATTCCCTAAATGAAGCTCACTGTCTGTTACCTTTCATCTAGCAAATAGCATCAGTGTGTTTGGCAGCAGGTTCATCATTCGCATGTTTACAAGGAGATTTTGATCATCATCCTTTTTTTCCCAGGGTGTCACCAGGAAAAAAAAATTGTAGGCTAAATCCCTGTAGCTGACCTTTTCCTTCCCAAGGAAATATTGCAAAAATGTTATTTTTGAATGATTTTACAAGCATTTAATTTTTTAATTTAGATATACCAAGAATGATAAATAATAAAGAACACAATTCATGTAAGTCCCTCTGCATCTTAACTAGTTAATTTGCCAAGTTGTTAGGAAACCTATGAGGGACATGATTCTATAAGTAGAAAGAGGTGTTTGATTCCTATTAATTGGATAAGTAGGAAAGTTATCTTTGCACTTTTGTTAACCCATATGCTTGATGAGTGACTTCTAAATCCACACAGCAGAGATTGAGCTTAGTTGTTCTATTTTGTCATTTGGACAAGGTGATCCTATCACTGAACCTGGACCATGACTCAGATGGCAAGTCGAATATGGAAATGATGGTTGGGTTTTGGCAAGTTCTGCCCCAATGGTTGATGAACAACTTATTTCTTTTTCTTTATGCTCTGTCTTTATAGTGCTGGTAGTTCTGATTCTTGGAATAACCCTGCGATGATGACCCTCACCAAAAGCAGATCCTTCAGTTCGTCCTATGCCGTTTCTGCAGCTAACTATGTAAAGGCTAAAAAGCCAAGTCGCCCAGGTAAGTGACTTGCTGGGAGAAGAGTTCCTATTCACTGAGCGTGCAGTCACCGAGAGAACTAAGCCTTAAGTGTTTAAATAAGATTCAGCGGATGCTCTGCACATGGGTATATTTGGTTTGACTCTTCTAGAAAGAAAAAACCTCAATAACCAACTAATTACCTAAATTTCCACTTTATATGATGAAACTGATGCTTTCAAGGTTGCTATACCAGATATTCTACCTTGAGCATATTGGATGAATAGGAAATCACTCTCACCATTGAGGATAATCTCTGGAAGCATCATCTTATAATATCAGAGCTAATAATGTACTTATGAAATTTCAATTTTATTCTTAGTGGCTATTCAAAGAAACTTATTTTTCAGAAGTATGATATTTATAGGAGCTTGAAGAAATGCTTTATTTACTATACATATTATGATTTTTCAAAGAAATTCTTACTTATGTCACTCACCACCCCCTTCTCACTGGGCTGTTAAGACATTCAAACTCTGCCTGCCTTGATAGCCCCAAACTCCAATTTTTGTGTCATCAGCCTCATGACATTGCTAATAGCTCTGCTGGCTTGTTTTCCTAATTGCTGCATCCTGCTGCCTGGGTTCTCAGCCTTTTGCTCCATGCTAATTGTTAGTAAATAATGCTCTGAAAGGAAGAACAGTTTATGGGATTTTAGTCACACTGCTAAGGATCTCTTCTTTCTAGAAACCTAGTCCTCCACATTAGTTGTCTCACCTTGATAGGTTTTTTCTTTTAAATTCAGCATTTCTATTGGTTGTCAAAGCAACAGGAATTTACTACAAACTACAGAATCATAGCCAGAAGCAGAAGTTCTCAAAATGACAATGTTTTTATGAGAGTTAGAGAAGTAGTACTCACATCCCACTGATATTTCAAGAGACCAACTTGATATATACTCTTAAGTATAAGAAACACAAATTAAGGAAGCATTTCTGTTGTCTGTTTTTACATCTAGAAAGAAAATTTAGTGATTTCTTTCCCTTTGATCACCCCCTTTATATTGGCGACTGTTTCTTGAAACCATTTAAGCACCAATGTTGCTTAAATCTCTACTGTTTGGTGTTAGGAAGACACTTTCTCCAACAAGTATACTTTTATTGGAATTGCATCACTGAGTGAAACCAGTAAAGGTTATTTGGTTTTCCAAAAACTAATCAGGTCCTCTCTGCTCTTTGAAAATGTTCATTAAATCTTATAGGTCATATGACTGAGAAATAGACGAGCTTTCACCTAGGCCAGGAACAGGCAAGGTGGGAAGATACTTAAATTGGGTTGCCCTGAGGGCAGATACAGATTAGCTCAGTGTTGTGGAGACTCAGGTGGGACTCCAGCAAGGTGAAGGAACTGGGTGTGAGCATTTCACATTAAACCTGAGACTTTTAAAAAGTACTAAAGTGATCATAGGTCAGGAGGACCCCTAGGCTCCCTATAAAAATATGTGCAAATAATTTTTGAAGGAAAGCATCACCAGGTAAGGGCCATATGATTTCAACATATCAAATTCATACAAATCAGAACTTGCAACCAAGATCACTAAGCACACAAGAAACATGAGTTAGAGAAAAAGGAAAGAAAAATAACTTTACAGATCTCTAAAAGGGTGGAGATATTTAAATGCTAAAATTTTTCATTTAATTTTAAAATATTAAAAAGAAAAATACAAGGTTATAAAAATAACAGCAATGGGAGAAGATATCATTGAAGGTCATCTAAACATAACTTTTAAAAATATAAGCAAGGTAATACGATATGCTAAGTGACGTAATATAGTATTCAAGGGAAAATTAATAAACGGGGAGGCAGAAAATGTGAAGAAATTACCCAGAGTGCAACATAAATGAGAAACTGGAAAATGTAAAAGATTTTAAAGAATATAAGAAAAAGAATTAGACTTTCTACTTAGATCATCATAGTTGTAGTAGAGAACAGGGGACATATACTCTGAGGAAAAGTGGAGTAAAGGGGAAAAAAAATCACACATGGACACAAAATGGTGAAACTACACAGCATCAAAGACAAAAATAAAATTTAAAGTCAGCCAGATAAAGTCAAATAACCTTTTCCAGAAAAGCAGTCAGTCTGAGAGCAGAACTTTCTGGAATAAAGGGCATCGGAGCACAGAATATTTTATTCAAAGTTCCGAGAAAATCTAATAGTCAACCTATAATTGTGTGTCTGTCAAATCTATCTCACAAGAATAGGAGTCAACTCAAGACATATTCCATTAAGTCAAAATTTTACCAACTACCAAATTTTAACTACAAGAACTTATAATGGATGAAGTCTAGAAATAAAAGTAATAGCAGAGAAGTCTAAGATGTAATAAAAATGGTGAATAAATAAATTTGAAAACCATGAGTCCATCAAACAAACATCATATGCATAAATAATAGCATTTCCAGATTTGTGGGTATTTTTTAAAGATAGAATTAAAATATTGGACAATAAGATGTTACTCAAAAAATGAAATATGAAGTGTTCTACATTTTGTGTAGCTCAGGAAATGGATTCAGATGAGGAAACTGAGGCACAGAAATGTTAAGTAAATTGTCCGAGCTCACATAGTTCATCCTAACTTCTTTATTTTGTCTTAATGACTTTATACTAGGAAAAAAATTGAGAACAACAAATTGAGGCAATTTAAAATTAAAATCTTTTGGCACTGCCCTTGACTGAGTACAAGATAATGGAAGGATTTGGTTTTCTGTCTCTCACGTTCTTCATTTAGGTAATAAAATTAAAATCACAGTAACCAACATGGTAAACTTAAGAAGGTGAAATTGAACCATTATGTTGTATTACCTGAAACTAATATATTGTTACATGTCAATTTTACCTCGGTAAAAAGGAAGAAAAGGAAGCTGAAAGTTATGGCTAGTGATTTCACTGGAAATAACAGAACAAATGAGGGAACAGACATGAGGAACAGCCTCGTCTTCCTGTGTCCTGCTCCCCAATTCATATGACTGCTCTCAATGAGAAAGGGCAAAGTGTCAAAGGAAAAGAATGCCCATGTAAGATACTGCAAAGGCAGATGGTAGAAATTAGAGCCACAGCCAAGGCAAAAGTCTCTTTCCATTCTTGGCATAAAGTGCATAAGGTATCTCTATCCTGATTACTTTGGAGAGGACTTTGCATTGTGGCATCTCTAGACTGCTATCACAGCAGAGCTAAATGTTTATAAAATAGCCTATATATTAAGCATGCTTGATTCAACTAAAATTCCTGCGAGTCTGCCAAAAGGGGAAAAAAATCCATCAAGAATCAGAGACCTGAAATTCAATTACAGTTCTCCCTGATCAGATGGGTCCTTCTGCTTTGAAACCCTTGTTTGCTTTTAATGATGGTATTGGGTTGATTGAGCTAACTAGGTGTGTTATGTTTGATATGACTGACTGTGACGCCGGCTGCTTTTAACTAAACTATGTGGAAAGGGACCTGGTAAAGTCCCTTTATGTGGCAAAGAATGTAAGGAAATATATAGAATGTAAGGAAATATATAGAATCAAAGTGTGAACAGAGTCTAAGGAGGAAAATACCAACCAATAAGCAAAAGAGGTAGGAGAATGCAAGCAAAAAGTAGAAAATAGAACCACTGAAAAATAAGTGAGCTGTTTTTAGAGGGGACTAATGAAATCTGTGCTTTGCACAAATCATTTCAACAGTGTGTCCTCTAGCTTGATCAGTCAGCATTGATTTAAATAGTTGAAACACAACCAGTTATTTACAGTTACTATTATAAAAATAAAAGGGTGAAATCACATGAGTCTTGATTAAAGCATAAAATAGGAGATTGAAATATGACTTGCATTTTCAGTCTTGCTTTTCTATTTATGAGTCACTGACAATGTAGAGCTGCCATTATGCCATTAATGAGCCTTTAGAATTCCTCTGATTTCATACTTAGTGAGCTTGTAGTAGTCCCTTCCCAGATTCTTATAATTCTTATAAATTCTTATAATCTTATTTTAATGATTACAGATCTCTCTGTAATCATTAAGATTATAAGAATTAGATCTTATAAAGATTAGATTTTATAAGATCTTTCTGTAATCATTAAAGTAAGCTAGACTGAGTTTTCCCTATAGAAAATATGAAATGAGAGATAACTTAAATTATGACTTTGTGATTTTATTTTTGCATTCTCTATAGTTTAGATACATGTTCTGTTTTGGAAAACTATTAGGATTGTCCATTTGCCTGTGGGCAGGGAAAAGAGGCGTGTATTTATCAGACATGCTGGTTCCTTTCTTGTTCAATTAAAATTAAGCTGAGAGAGTTTTACAGCACAAAACAGATGGATTCACTTAAATGATTTCCTTCCAGTATTGTTTATCATCTCCCTTTGATTGCCCAAAGTTCCTTGTGTCTTGACACACATTTTTTCATGCTCTTGGGAGCAAGAAATTACAGACTGAATTACTCAAAGGACCTGGCATTTTAGAATTTTTTAAAGTTATATCTTAAGTTTTTTTTATTTTTTAATGTTTTAAGTATTTCACATTAGACCAGTTTCAGTTACTCAAGGATTTGTAGTTCATGAGCTAATAAGTCTCTTTTCTGGAGTCTCTTAAAATTACTGAAATATAAATGAAGATAAGCATATTTGAATGAATACATATTTATCTGAATCCCTTCACCAGGTTGTGTGTATAAATGTGTGAGTGTGCAACATAAAGGTGGATGAGATTTCAAATGTTATAAAGTTCACTAACGTTACACCCGATTACACATCAACTACCTTAAAAAACAATCTGTTCTTGAAAACTTAAAAAAAAGGGTCATTCTCCCATTTCCTTGGAGTATCCAGTTTCTGTGTCTGATATAATTTCATTTGTAGTCTTTCCTTTCTAAAAAGGTTATTTGGTTTTTATCTGCCCTTATATCTTTCTATCTACTTGAAAACTAATATGTAAACATGGGCCCATTTCCTATGGCGTTCTCTTTCTGTTTTTAAAGCTTTAAGTAAACTAAGATAATGCGCACTGTGAGAAATGGTAGTTCGGTTTTGGGAACAAAGGAATTTATATGTTTATACCTTATCTTCTCACCTACAGAATGAAAATATCCCTGCTTTTCAGGGCTGTTGCCAAGACTCTTGCTTGTTATCTGTATTCAAAATACATAGACTCTCAGCTCTGCAGAAGCAAAGCGCTTCTCCTCTGTCTCAAGGTTTATTTTAAATTTCATCCCAGGCAGTAAATGTGGAGTCTTAAGGTCTGCTTATTTTTTTTTTTAAGTTTAGTTAATCCATGAGTTCTAAGAACTCTAATCGTTGAGTGGATTTTTAAGAGAGAATTTCATTTCTCTGAGAACATCAGCTGGCATCTACTAAAAATTAGCAATGAAAAAAAATCACTCTTCTCGTAAATGACCTTCAGAGAGTACGCTGTGTCAAAACAGAAATGTGCAATGTTTCCACGGGCTTTGTAAAAAAGTGGCAGAAACTTGTCAAAAAACTCACAACTACCTAGCAAAATAATGAAGGAAATGTCTCAGGCAATGCCTATCAGGAGTCTCTTTTTTTTTAAGACCACAATTAAACCCTTGCCTTGGCCCACAGCTCTGTACCATCTATCCCAGCAACCTCTCTTGCCACGTTCCCTGACCCTCTTCTTCCTCCTTGCTAAGCTGAAGCCACACTGATCCTCTGGTAGGTCCCTCTTTCTAGAACATGCTTCTCCAGGTGCTTGTCTAAATAGACATTTAGATCTCTGTTGAAATTTTACACTGAGAGCATTTCTGTCCTCTGTCCTCTACCCCCACATTATTTTTCTTTCTATTACTTAAAACTGCCTGACTTTCTTTTCTTCTTTTTCCTCCTATACCTCTTCCTTTTTTTTTCTTAACCTTCTTTTTCCTTCCTTCCCCTTTTCTCCCTCCCCCTCTTCTTCTAAGGCCTTTTCTTCTTCTAATTCTTTTTTAATTTTTGTTTCCCCACAACAGAGTGGACGCTCCATAAGAATAGAGCATTTTGTGTTCACTACTGCCTCCTTAGCCCCTGCAACAGGGCACACAGTCATTATTCCTTATCAGCGGTTCTCAACCTGTGGGTCGCGACCCCTCTGGGGGTCGAATGACCCTTTCACAGGGGTCGCCTAAGACCATCGGAAAAGACATATATAATTACATATTGTTTTTGTGATTAATCACTATGCTTTAATTATGTTCAATTTGTAACAATGAAGTTGGGGGTCACCACAACATGAGGAACTGTATTAAAGGGTCGCGACATTAGGAAGGTTGAGAACCACTGCGACAAATCATTGAGCTAATTTGTAACCTTTATAATACGTCACACCCCCATCCAGCTCCTTAATGCTTATACTGCTTTTTTCTAATATATCTGGTGACTCAGTCAGCTGTAATCTAACAAATAGTCTAAATTAAACTAGTCCTTTTCAGCCTTTTTTTAAAAAAAAAAAATCAGAGCACACATATACGTATGTGTAATAATGTGAATACGATGTTATATAGCAGGGGAGAAGTGAGAAGGGATTTAGAGCTTGTTGAAAATTTTATTTCCTGCATTTTCTAAAATTATAATAAAATCTAATTACATTAGATTTTAATATAATTTACAATATAAATCTAATATTAGAGATAATATTAAAAACTAAATTTCTTCTGGGACCTCCAAATAAAGTCTTTTTTTAAAAAAAAATTTACAACCATTAATACTTCACAGGTATCTGTAACACACTTGCTGCACCCAATGATAGGTTGGTTGAGAAACTGAGATAAATATGTAGTGAACTTAATTTTCTTTTGGCTTAAGAGATGATGTTATATGAAGGGTTGTCAATATCTTTGCTAAAATAGCTAAGCCTTTTCACTAGAAGTAGAAATCAAAGTTAAAACCATAAAGCTTGTCATTGTACAGAGCAATACAAATGTTGCCTAGTAGGTAATGCATTCTCCCATGAGCAATCTCTGACAGAAGTGGCTAATAAGCCACCTTTTACAAGAATAACTGTCCCCACTCCATATTCTCCTGTTGACTAGCACTGTGACCCTAGGAAAGTTATTTTACCTCTCTGGGCCTATGAGGTTTCAGTTAGGTATAAAGGCCAGGGTTCTCTTGATCAGGAATCAACAATAGAAATATTGAGAAAAGGACCAGGAGGAGTTGCAGGCCTCCACACTGAATCAAAGGAAGATTATGACATTAAAACAAAAGAAATAACAAAACAAAAAAACTTAATTACAAAGGCCCTTCAGCAAGCTTCGTATTCCTTCCAGTGGGCCAAGAAAACTGTGGGTGTGACCAACAAAACATTTGGGAGAACTAAACATGGGAAGCCGACTAAGCCAGCTGCCAGTTCACCACACATATTATGATGTGAGAGCTGCTGGCTGTACATTTCCCTGGAGTGGTGAGAAATCGGAAACAACTTTTAATGATTTCATTTCATTTGCTGTACAGTAGATTGTTCAGCATCAGTAAACAGGTACTTGTTCGGAAGCTATTTCTCTCTTTTCTTCAGTTTTAACATGGGCTGCTTTCCCTACATGAGAGAGGAAATTCAAAAGACATCGCCCCTGTACTCAAACATTGGAAATCTAATTCAGTGTTCTGTAAAATTCTCACAACCTGGAGTAAACAGTTTGCCACAAACACCCACACTTAAAGTTTAAACTTCAGGCCTATTGTTTGATCGGAAAGGGAGCATATTACATTTTTAAATGTCTTCTTCAGAAATTACTCTGATCAAAGTAATTTCACACCCAAACTAGTCATTTTGCTGAAAACACCCATGGTTAATAAAGTTAAATGCCTCTGATGAATGTATCTTCTTTATTTACATATTTTAAGCATTGTATGTCTGCCAAACCCTGCTCCAGACATGTTAATATTTAAAATAATTCCCGATCTTCTTGCTGCTAAAAACTTCACAGCAGAAGAGAAGGCAAACATATGAGAAAATGTTAACCATTAACATCATGTTAGAATGACAATAAGAAACAAAAATAATATTCTTCTGTCCTGAAGTTACTCCAGGCCACCAAGGCTTTCACTGGATTTGCCAGCATTGCCACCAATTGTCTTCACAATGATTCATTCCTTTCATCTCATGCTGTGAAGATACCCCCGCTGTCCATACACCCTGTCCACCCTGTCTCCAGCTGGTGCCATGCAGGGGAGGCCTGCCTGGCCCGAGTACTCCTGGGGCCTTTAGTGATTTCAAAGGAGCCCAAGGTGAAGTTTAAGAGTTGCAGGTTTGAATTCCAAAGACATGTCTTGTGACTTAATGATTTCTTTCCTTCTCAGGTGCCCTCGCTAAAATTTCACCTCTTTGCATTGTATGTCTGCCAAACCCTGCTCCAGACATGTTAATATTTAAAATAATTCCCGATCTTCTTGCTGCTAACTACTTCACAGCAGAAGAGAAGGCAAACATATGAGAAAATGTTAACCATTAACATCATGTTAGAATGACAATAAGAAACAAAAATAATATTCTTCTGTCCTGAAGTTACTCCAGGCCACCAAGGCTTTCACTGGATTTGCCAACATTGCCACCAATTGTCTTCATAATGATTCATTCCTTTCATCTCATGCTGTAAAGATACCCCCACTGTCCATACACCCCGTCCACCCCGTCTCCAGCTGGTGGCATGCAGGGGAGGCCTGCCCGGCCCGAGTACTCCTGGGGCCTTTAGTGAGTTCAAAGGAGTCCAAGGTGAAGTTTAAGAGTTGCAGGTTTGAATTCCAAAGACATGTCTTGTGACTTAATGATTTCTTTCCTTCTCAGGTGCCCTCGCTAAAATTTCACCTCTTTCATCGCCCTGTTCCTCACCTCTCCAAGGGACTCCGGCCAGCAGTCCAGTCAGCAAAATTCCTACAGTTCAGTTTCTAGAATCTGCCGACACAACTGCCAAACCGGGCCTAGGTTCGCACAGGGCCTTAACTTACACTCAGAGTGCCCCTGACCTGTCTCCTCAGATACTGACGCCACCTGTCATATGTAGCGGGTAAGAATTGTACGTTGTTAGCTGGAGTTTAATAAGGAAACCAGTACTACTTCTCCTCTTAGGAACACTCACGGGCAGTCCACATAGCTATGTGTATGTTTGCCAGAGTAGTTGATAAGGAAGTATAGGATAATGTGATCTGTGTCGAATAAGGTATAATAGAAACTTAATTTTTCAGTGGTTTTCTACTAATAGAAAGTTTACAGTCCATATGGGCCGTACAGCTAATCTTGAGAGATGCAATAATTAGTTGTATATTTTGTCTGCTTACTGATAGAACATACATAAAGCATATGTTTTAAAAAACCATGTCAGGTAATTTAATATAGTTTGATATTATGTTGGAATATTTTTTTTACTTCTTCAGGGAGGGTTTTATACTGATATTTATTTAATATAGTTTGATATTATGTTGGAATATTTTTTTTTACTTCTTCTTCAGGGAGGGTTTTATACTGATTTTTAAGGCATTTTATGTTAAGTTTGCAATTCCCATTTTAACACTTGAAAAATGTGCAAATAACACCGGGCTCTCAGAATGCAAATAAGCAATTGCTTGTGCTGATCTACCATGTTGAAATAGACTTGCAAAATGTTGTCTTTTCCTAGAGGATTAGAAAATAAGGGCCTAGCATGGCAAGAGTAATTATTTTGCCAACATTGTCACTAAGACAGAAATACCTCCTCTTACAGATTAGCATAGTGTTGTTCTTCAGAAATAGCTTCATCTTGAACCATTGAGCTTAAAGCTTTACAATATTTCTTTCAGTCGAAAAGAGTTGAATGTTTTTAAACTAAGTATAATCACAGGAGTGTCTTGAATAACATGCTACTTCTTTTCTAAGGTTCATGAGTATAACCGTTTGAATAAATTAGTTACATGTTGGTCTTCTAATATCACATGTTTCACAGACCCAGATTTGATCAATATTTTCAGTTTGGAGCTTCACAAATTTCATATTCAGATCCTTTGTTTATAAACTCTATATGAAATGAATGTTTTTTATAACCTTTATTTTTATTTCCTTTCTCTTTATAAATATTTTTATAGGGAAAAAACATTTTTTGTTTGTTTGTTTGGCCATGGCCAGAATAAAAAGTGATTCTACTGACCAAAAGTTATTCAGCCGCCTTCTCTATGACAGCTTTTTATTTATTTTTTTAAATATATTTTATTGATTTTTTACAGAGAGGAAGGGAGAGGGATAGAGAGTTAGAAACATCGATGAGAGAGAAAC
>NW_005361430.1:1258717-1261778 GCF_000412655.1 Myotis brandtii | reverse complement strand
TTTCTGTAGGATACTAATCCCATCTTTTCCCCCTACAAAAAAAAAAAAAAAAGGCATGATCTGTGGTAAAACATACATATTCCCCTTTTAGTGATTCACAACATTCATGACTTTATCAAAAGCTCTGAGACGTCCTGCAAAAGGAAAACCTCTTGATTTTTGTTTCATCTAGAATTGTCTGTTTATTTAACCACAGAACCAATTTCATTAGGTTAACACCCAACAATTGCCCACGGAGCTAGTGTTTGGTGGAGCACCCTTCAGAAACATTTTGGGAGTATGCATCCTAAGCCAAGAAGAAGCCTAGTGGAATATCAGCATCAAGGACATCTGCTGTGGCCTCCAGATTCGTGTGGTATAAGTCACCTAAAGAAGGGAGAGAGAGAGATGGCCAGGAAAGATCTACCGCTCACATAGCTTTTCTCATCCCAGTCTATTTATTGTATTCCTAGCAGGAAGAATGTAATGGGATTTTTATAAAAAAAGCTTTTGGAGAAAAACAAGACAATTTCACTGCCTACTTGTTCAGTAATGTTTATAAATCCAGTAGTGTGTGTTTTATTTGTTTGGGCTTTATAAATCTATAATTCAAACCATGTTTTATTATTGCCTTCAAGGCAGCCACCCATGTAGGCCCAGAGAGCTCCAGAAACACACGACTAATTATTGTGGTTTCCCCTGCTGAACTCGAAGGGTTTGGCGTTGCTTCCCAGTCTCTTGGCTGCTGTAATGTCTATGCAACAAGCTGTTTTTTTGGCATAAAAGGTAGTATGTTTGAACTACTAATTTAAATGTTCCTTTTAAGTATTATCTTGCAATAAAAAATTTAAAACTAATAAACGCTGCTTCTACTAAGTTTCACTGGACAATGTAAGCACATCATTGGCATCTACTTTCTTTTTCCTTTGGCCCTGTCATTTTCTTTTGATTCCCTGATGGGATTTCATAATTAGAAATATTTTGAGTGCGATGTTTTTCCACTTACCTTCAAGGCTCAAAAAGTAAATTAAGTTAGGATGAAAAGACTGTCTAACTAGAAAGTGTTTATCTGTATCACGCGTATAAGCACAATGGGGGGGGCGGGTGATGAGATATTAATTATATTAAATTATAAACTATCACTCACTTCTTTTATTTTTAGAATGAATCTGTGGTTAAATAACAAACAGAAGCCCTCTGAGACCCTTTGTACTATTAGGCAAAAGGAAGGAACTCAGAAGCAAAATACAGAATTAAAACCTAACCATGAAGTCTCTAAACAAGATGAGTGAGAGGGGAAATTTGCCAGGACATTTGTGAGGTTGTTTTTTAATTTATAATACAGTCAAAATGTTTGAGAAAGCAAAAGTATCCTATATCCTCCAACCTCCTCAGTTTAAGGTACCACCTCTCAGATATCTTCTTTTTCTCAGTTACCCACAATGTACTCCCTTGGTTTGTTTTTCTCAACTTGAATCCTATGCTGTCATTTTACATTCAACCTTCATAATTTCCTTAGGGCCTTAACAGGTAATTGATCCATCTGCAAATAAATAAATAAATAAATAAATAAATAATAAATTTTGGAGGCAAAAAAAAATTCATATATTGTTATTTTATTTCCACATGTGCAATCTTTTTTTAAAGGGCTCTTTGGACATAAAATGTCTTCAGCCATTAAAATAAATCTAATAGTGAGGTTTTTACATAGGCCCAGAGGGATTCTATTGGGGAAGATATTTTTGACCAAATACACATTGACATCTCCAAAATCATTACTATAAGGAGGTAGCAGACTATCCCAGGATTCTCTGAATAATGTAACAAAATTTTGCTGGTAGTTTCACTTCCAATATGGTCTAGACTATGGAAAAGGATGAGAGTCAAATGAAGCTTCTGATCCTTTGTATTGATCATGTTCTCATAACAAAGAAAATATACTGTGTCAGCATCCATGTATAAAACCAAATGACTTTTCCCCTCAAACAAGTGGAAGGTAGAAATATTTGATTATTGCTATCTATCAATGTAGATAGTTGGTGTATGCCTGTGATTTTTTTGAAAAGAGAATATACTTACAGCTGTTCCCATATTTCTCAGCTGTGGCAGGCCATATTCCCAAGGCAATCCTGCTGACGGGCCCCTGGAGAGCAGTGGTACAGCCATTCGGACACCAAGCAGAACGGGTAATTCTTTATTTGCATTCTCTTCCTCAAAAAGGAAATTGCTTTACTTTCTTCTGATCACAAATGAAATGTTCCTGATGATTCAGATGAGAAATTTTAAAAGACAATGAAAGAAATCAAAATCATCCATAATTTGACTACCTAGAGTTAATCATGGGTAAAATCTCGGTGCAAAGCTGTCCAAAATGTTTCTATATATCTACACCCAACATATACATATGATCCTATATTCTTGGTGTGTAAAGGCTCATGAAGGCAATAGTTCTCTCAACACTGTATTAACCACATGCATTTTAGGAATATTCACTTAAATGGGACCCCATTCTGGTTACAAGTTTCATAACAGGCTGATTTCTTTCAATTCCAGATGACACTGCTCAAGTTACCTCTGATTATGAAACTAATAACAACAGTGATAGCAGTGATATTGTACAGAATGAAGATGAAACCGAGTGCCCAGCAGAGCCGCTGAGGAAAGCTTCAGCTTGTAGCACCTATGCGCCTGAGACCATGATGTTCCTGGTAGCCCCATATCACTTATCTCATTTGTTGACCTGAGAAATTGGACTCTATTATAGGGATTGGCTTAGATATAGATCCCAGAATCATTAGGTTTACAGAAATATCTCATTTGGATTTTAGATGTACTATAGCTCTCCCCATATATATGAATATAATTTTCCCTATTGAAGTCTTATCTCTTAATAATTTATCTCCTTAGTGAATAAAAATATAAGTATTCATCTCCACAAATGATTATAGCTGTTTCTTAACCCAATCTAAAAGTGTAAATATGCATAAGAAAAATGAATTATTTCATTCAGTAAAATAATCCTATTTAATAAAAGCCTAATATGCTAAGTGTCCGGTCGTCCATTCAACCAATCAAAGCATAA
>NW_005361430.1:1253281-1258221 GCF_000412655.1 Myotis brandtii | reverse complement strand
TATCCATTAAAATATCCTTTAATAATGACTTATTTTGTGTGTTTAAAGTGATCTATTTAAAGAAGATTAAAGCATATTTGAGTCAGGTTAATTTTGGGGAGGCAGCAAATGGTAGAAAATAGTGGGCTGTCACGTGATTATCAACTACTGCTATTATCATTCTTCTTTAACCTGATTTATCATTTAATACTTTTAAATCAAAGAGATTTTCAAACAAAATAATTTACATTTTTATCCGCATTATCTTTCTTTGTTTTTTATAGATGTATTTTAATAATGTCCTCACTAGGGATCAATTATAAAATGTCTATACATTTATAAGGTACATGTTTCTTTGGAAACTGTACATCACATGAATTAAATTAAAATCCTGAAAAAATGTGGCTGTTGTCATTCCACGGGATTAACCCTAATTTTGAAGCAGGAATACAAATTTGACCAATTTTAGTAGGGATCATTAACGCCTCCTCCCCACTCATGAGTTTCTTTTGAGAGTCCAATATGAGCTAGGAATGTTCATCTCAAAAAATTTTACATAAACGTATAAAGAGATAAATTTAATGCAATTTTCAAGTGTTCTGAAGCCCTTGAATCTTTCCTTAGGAACCCCACAGTAGTTATGTAAACTTATGGAAGACGCATCTTTCTTTTTTCTTTTCTTTTCTTTTTTTTTTTCCCTGTAGCATGTATGAACCAGCACAAGCAGGCACCTAATAATACGAAACATGGTCTGAAACAGCATAAGGACCATTTCTCCTTACTTAGGGGCCAATGTCTTTTTCATCTTGATGTTTTTTTAAAGATCACCCATTCACCCTGAAGTATTAAGTCATTTACTTCTAATAAACTCAGTTGTTGCATTGAACTTACTAAAGCATGAATTGCTTTATAGAAAAACTGTATATTGTTAAAATATTTTCATCTTTATTCCAGGACAAACCAATTCTTGCTCCTGAACCTCTTGTCATGGATAACTTGGACTCAATTATGGAGCAACTAAATACTTGGAATTTTCCAATTTTTGATTTGGTGGAAAAAATAGGAAGAAAATGTGGCCGTATTCTTAGTCAAGTAAGAAATGAATTCATACCTATGACTTTAAATATAGAAAAAAAATTCCTTGGTTGGTTAAAGCTCTGTACACACTTGATACCAGTGGTGAGTAGTGAGTACAGAAAGGAAATTTTAGTACCCAACATTCTATAGATTTGGTGGTCATGGGTTAACAAAAGTAATTGGAACTTCAAATGAGTAAAATACCATATTCTTCAATTAAAATATGTATTTTGGGGTGGGATATACAAGCAAGATGGAGAAATGATCTAAAATTCATAGAACTCAGCAGAAGAAAAATTGACACAGCCCCTCCAAAAAAGAAAGCTGCCTATTTATAAACACTAATTTATTGTAATTATTTCCATTGACTATTTTCTAAACTTTTTAATTTTACAGTGTTTAGATCTTATAAAAACTAAGATATTATGCATAAATATCTTCCCCTCCAGTGCTATGAGAAACACATTCAAAGAGCGTTCTCTGTATTTTAATATGGAAACAACCTTTATGCATCACAAGCTAGACTATTTTCAAATTTTCCCAAATAAATATTTGTTTCTATGAGGGAGAAAAAAATATAGAAATTAAGAATGAAAATTTTCTCAATAATCAAAAAAACAATGGATTCACTCAATTAATGAACACATATGAAATGGGATGATGCAATAACACTTATTACCTTATTTTAAAATGTCTTAGGTGAATTCTTATAGATTAAATAAATATCACAGCAGAGATATGAAAGACTACCAAACTCCTTAATATAAGGCTTAGATAAGAATTCAGGACCCTGATTTATTGTTGCACTAACATTCCCTGGAAAACACCAGAAGACAAATCAGTTTATATACTGATCTCTACTTCACACATTGGAGACAGGCTTTGCTTGGACCTCTCAGCCAATATCTGGGTGTGGAACTTCAGGATGAAGATTCCTGATCCATGAAGCTTTGAAGGAAGAAGACAGAGAGGCCTTTTCCTCCATTGTTCAGTTCCACAAACAAGTACTAATCTGGTCCTCAAGAAGAAAAGTGTGTTTCTGCCTTAAAGGAACTCCTGTTCTAGCAGGAACATGAGATGTCTGTCAAAATTAAATGACAGTGCATGCTACAGACAAGAGAAGTACCCTAAAAATGATTGATAAAATATGGAACTCAGAATAATTACAAAGTCTATGTAATATGCAATTGTTGCCGCTGCTATACTTCATCACGGCCATGCACATATTGAGGACTAAAATGGCCTTATTCTTTTCCTAGGAGTTATTAGTCCCATTCTTCTCTTCCTTTCTCCTCATGCTAGGCAACATTTTTTTATGCTAGCTGATCTTAAGGACAGGCTTTAGGGTAGACTTTTTTCTTTTTTTAATTAAAAAATTATGATTAAAATTAACTTTATTGGGGGTGACATTGGTTAATAAGATTATATAGGTTTCAAGTGTATATTTCTATGATACCTGATCTACATATTGCATTATGTGTCCATTACCCAAAGTCAAATCATCTTCCCTCCCCATTTATTTTGTCCCCCTAACCCTTCACTGACCCCCACCCTCCTGTCTTCTGGTAATCACCATACTATTGTCTGTGTCTATGAGTTTCAGTTTTACAACCCACATACGAGGGAAATTATATGGTTCCTTTTCCAATAGATTTGTTTCCCTTAGCATGAGACTCTCGAGGTCCATTCCTGTTATCACAAATGGCGGTATTTCATCTTTTCTTATGGCTGAATAGTACTCAGGGCAGCCGTTTTTCTTCACTCCACCCTAGCCTCATGCACCAGGGCTCCCCCTGGGAGGTTTTGCATTCCACTTTCTGAAACCCGTGGCAGACTGGGACTCTGAGGGAGTGATTTTTCCTGCAAATATGCTTGTCATGGTGCCACCGGAAAAACGTGGCCGTGGGCCAGGAGCTCTTCTCTCTTTTACTGGACAGTGTTCCCTGATGTGGAGAGAAAAATCTCCCATTGTTTGGTATGTGATACATACATCACAGACTCCCCGAAACTCTACAGTTTACTTTTCTCAGTAACTCTGATGCAGGAATTTTTTTTCAATCTCTGTTTTACAGAAGAGGAAATTGAGACTTCAAAGAGGAAATACTATTCATTTGCAGTCATATAGGGCATATTGGATCCATGATTTGAATGCAGACATATCATATTGGAAGTCCAGGCTTTTTACCTTTATTTCAACTGCTTTTTAGCCTCCTATAAGACACACTCACTTATTGTATCTCTAACTCTTCGAATGGAGAGTCTGAGCAATAGAAAAGTGGTTATGATAGCAGCCGGTTTGACAGCAGCAGTGACAGTGTACCAGGCATCATTGTAGCATCCCATCTCCCCTCAAAGTTCTGTGAGCTGGAGGATGGGAGGGTGGATCTTGACCAGCTTTTCCACCAAATGTTTTCTAAGAGTCTTGGATATGAGTAGCCATCAGAAAGATTAGACATGATTAACAATTCAATTTTGACAAAATTCATTAGTTATTTTCCACTCTTCTTTCAAAAATAAAATAAATATGTAACTGCATGATCCTTGTTATGTCACTTTATTTTTTCAACTTACAAAACGGTAAACTTTTTGGAATTGCCACTTCATTTGCACTGCTAAATAGAACTTTATGGGAGTTTTTTCCCCTTTGATTTGAGTTTATAAGGACAAACATCATGAAATTTTCACTGTGTGAAAGGCATATTTTTTTTTCACCTTAGTAAGAATTTAGGACAGCTGAAATGAATTAACTTGAACATTCCAAGAAATCACCTTTTGGCTGAAACTTCACAGAAAATGTCTCACTTCAAAAGACTTTAAAAGAGACATATGTGTAGTGGAAATGACTTCTCAGTCTCAATATACTGCCTGCCTGTCTTTTTTATATTATCATGTTTATTTTAATAAAGTTGAAAGGACATTATTCAGATTTTGGAATGGTGCTCACTTTTTTCAGTCACCAATATCTATCTGGTTAATGCTGTTTATTTATGAGTTTGGATTATTGATGGTTGATTTTTAGCAGCTTCTCACTTTTTTCAGTCACCAATATCTATCTGGTTAATGGTGCTGTTTATTTATGAGTTTGGATTATTGATGATTGATTTTTAGCAGCTCCTTGGTGAAAATTCTCCTGTTTTAAAATCACACTGTAAAATATCCTGTTGTCTTAATTTTTTAATTCATCTTACAAATGTTAAAAAAGAACAATAGGAAAATTTAATTTAAAAATCATTGCATTTCAAATACTGGTGGTAGGATTTGAAGCTGTTAAAAGTACAAAATCTGAAGCCAAACTACTTGGCTTGTATTCTGGTTCTGATAATGTGCCAGCTGTGTTATCTTAAACAAGTCACTCACCTCTCTGTGCCTCAGTTTCTCCTGTTTTCAAATATTAATAATTAATCGTATCTATCTCAGAAGGTGTGAGGATTAATTACATGTAAATAATTAATATATGTAAACTATTTAAAGTAGGCTTCTCACTTATTAAATGCCAAATATATAAGTATATATATGTACATATATATGTATATATACACATAGAAGCTGTTATTGGTGTTATTATTGAAGTAATATGCAGAAATAAATCCATTAGGTATTTATAAATAAGAACTCAAATATTATATGAAGCATTAGTAAAGGGGAAATAACTAAAAGAAGAATTGGCTTGAAATATTAAAGAAACCATAAACTTCACTTTCTATTGCATTTTTAAATTCTTCATTATTTAAAGTATTACATGAGTTTCCTTTTTCCCCCATTGACCTCTCCCCTGTTACCCCCACCTCCAAGCGCAAGCCCTCACCCCCCTACTGTCTGTGTCCATTGGTTTTGCTCATATGCATGCATACAAGTCCTTTGGTTAATCTCTGACCCCCTCACAC
>NW_005361430.1:1250694-1253247 GCF_000412655.1 Myotis brandtii | reverse complement strand
CTCTGGTTCTATTTTTGTTCATCAGTTTATGTTGTTCATTATATTCCACAAATGAGTGATCATGTGATATTTATCTTTCTCTGACTGGCTTATTTTGCTTAGCATAATACTCTCTAGTTCCATCCATGCTGTTGCAAATGGTAAGAATTCCTTCTTTTTTACAGCAGCATAGTATTCTATTGTGTAGATGTACCACAGTTTTCTAATCCACTCGTGTGCTGATGGGCACTTAGGTTGTTTCCAAATCTTAGCTATTGTAAATTATGCTGCTGTGAACATAAGGGTGCATATATCCTTTCTAATTGGTGTTTCTGTTTTTTGGGATATATTCCTAGAAGCGGGATTACTAGGTCAAATGGAAGTTCCATTTTTAATTTTTTGAGGAATCTATTGCATTTTTTAAAGAGAGGAAGTGGGATGTTATATTACACAGAAAAAGGCTAAAAATTAAATATGCTTGCTGTTCAAAGTGAAAAAAAAACCCACATAGAATTGATATACATTATATTCTGTTCCCAACCAGCAACTACAGTGCTCCTTTTAAAACATATGTCAAATAAAGTTACTTTTCAGCTTCATTGTCTTCAATGGCTCCCTACCTCATGCAGACTGAAATCCTTATAATGGTCAATATGACTGTCAAACACCAAGATTGCACCAATCCCAGTTTAAAGTCTACTCCTGCCTTCATTCCATTCTGGCCTTTTTGCTTTATCCATGCTGGCTTTCTTGCTGTTTCTTGTGTACCTTGGGGCCTATGCATTGGCTTTTACTCTACGTGAGCAACTCTTTCCTTAGATATCCACATACCACACTTCACACTTCCTTCAATTCTTTGCTCAAATGTCCCTGATCCCCTTTTTCTTTTTGTATATGACTTACGACTTTCTGTCAAAGTATATACCTTTCTTATTATGTCTACTACCTTGCCCTACTAGATCCATGAAGGAATACACACACACACACACACACACACACACATGCCACGTATATAACAAACTGCCTGGCTTTGCTTTCTGTCTTACAGGTATCATACAGACTGTTTGAAGACATGGGCCTCTTTGAAGCTTTCAAAATTCCAGTTAGGGAATTTATGAATTACTTTCATGCTTTGGAGATTGGATACAGGGAAATTCCTTGTAAGTCTAAGTTATTTGTGAAATAATACTTTAAACATTCATATAATTTGCTAAAGTTAATGGTATATTGAATCGCTAGCAGCCAGCACAGAATTACATATTGTAAACTTGCCCTATGGTCAAATGTCCCTGATTCCCTTTATCTTTTTGTATATGACTTATGACTTTCTGTCAAAGTATATACCTTTCCTATTATGTCTACTACCTTGCCCTACAAGATCCATGAAGGAATACACACACACACACACACACACACACACACACACACACGCCACGTATATAACAAACTGCCTAGAAAATAGTAGGCACTCAATAGATATATGCTGAATGAATGAATCTCATATATATATTCAATGTTCGTCACTATATATATATAGTGACGAACATTGAATATATAATTTTAAACTGTTACTGAATTTGAATAGATTTAAAGTCAATAACAAAAGATGAAGATTTATCTATGAAGCCATATATTAAAGTTTTAGAGGAAGCAGTCCAAGATAATTTTATGAAGAAAATCGCCTGAATTATACCCAATACTGTGCCTTTGTGACATGAAGTAAGGCTGCTCTAAATGCTGTTGTATTCCACTCTGCCACTAGAATAACCACTTCTCTCTCCAATACCTTCTTCTGCCCCTTTATTCTTTTTTCTTCATTTGCATGTCAAAAATGCCAGTTACATCCAAAGGCATTTACTTAATTTTAGTCACTAGAGCTGTGAAAGGAATTGGATGGAGAATAGCTATTCAGAGGACAAGCTAGAAAAAATAACAGTTTAGACATTTCAAATGGAAGTTCCATTTTTAATTTTTTGAGGAATCTATTGCATTTTTTAAAGAGAGGAAGTGGAATGTTATATTACACAGAAAAGGGCTAAAAATTAAATATGCTTGCTGTTCAAAGTGAAAAAAACCCACATAGAATTGATATACATTATATTCTGTTCCCAACCAGCAACTACAGTGCTCCTTTTAAAACATATGTCAAATAAAGTTACTTTTCAGCTTCATTGTCTTCAATGGCTCCCTACCTCATGCAGACTGAAATCCTTATAATGGTCAATATGACTGTCAAACACCAAGATTGCACCAACCCCAGTTTAAAGTCTACTCCTGCCTTCATTCCATTCTGGCCATCTTGTTTTATCCATGTTGGCTTTCTTGCTGTTTTTTGTGTACCTCGAGGCCTTTGCATTGGCTTTTACTCTACGTGAGCAACTCTTTCCTTAGATATCCACATACCACACTTCACACTTCCTTCAATTCTTTGCTCAAATGTCCCTGATTCCCTTTATCTTTTTGTATATGACTTACGACTTTCTGTCAAAGTATATACCTTTCTTATTATGTCTACTACCTTGCCCTACTAGATCCATGAAGGAATACACACACACACACACACACACACACACA
>NW_005361430.1:1237256-1250462 GCF_000412655.1 Myotis brandtii | reverse complement strand
GCTTAAATGTATGCTAAATAAATCATTAAATGTTCAATGTATTGCTCGTTTTCCAATGTATGCCTTTCATTGACTGAATTCAACTTTTGTTCTGGGAGCTGCAGAGTTAAATCACTAACTATTGAAGTTTTTCCATATAAGGTAAACCTGGTTTGGTGTAGAAGGAAGGTAGGATGATGGTCTAAGTAATAAACTAGAAAAGAAGAAACATCTGGAAGTAGTTGTGGAGAAGTTATTAGAAACATTTTTTTAAATGAAATAAATGGGAAGACCCAAGGAAAGGATACAGCCAGTGTTCAAGCTTATGAACTTTTGAATATTCTGAGAGAAAGTTTGTCATTTACAATCATGAGACATTGGAACACAAAGGAGATGTTAAATTATATTGTTTTAATATGTAGCATTTCAGGTAGCATCAGAACACGTCAGTAAAATTGTCCTACATGCTAAAAGCTACATGAAACTGGAGAAAATGTCCATAAATCTAATTAGTGAGGTTGTGGAAATGTGTGGAAAGCATTTGGTACTTTTAGAAAATAAATGCGTAGCAAGAAAAATAGTCAAACGTAATATATGGGTTGGAACATGCCTTAGAAATATGTTGTTTAAATTATATTTTAACTTTTAAGTTTTAAATTTGCTTCTATGTACCTTGGACTTTAGGACCCATGTCTTTTTGTAGTTACAAAGAGCTGAAATAAATAGAAGTTATATGGAGAGGATAAAGCACAGGTATTTCCAGAAACTGGTATACATTGACCTAGTGACCCATTATTAAAGGATCGTTTTTCAAGATGCCATGCACATACTACATTGGAATGAAAATGCACAGCTGATGATGTGTGATAGCAAAGGAGAGTGAAGAATCAAACCTACAAATTACATTTGTGGGATTAGGCGAGAGATGAGCCGTGGGAGTATGAGAGAGAGGAGCTTAAGAGCACTGGGCCCTTTGGGAAAGTCTGGTCAATGGGCTATGAAGTTGGAAGAGAGAAATGAGAAAGGGGTAGTTTGAAAGGATCTCAAGATAAGTCTTGCTTTCTTAATAATATTTCCAAGGCCCACCCTGGTTGGATGCCAGTGATTGACATGAGTTAGTGATTTCTCAAAGGCTAAGAACCTAGTAGTTACATAAATACACTTTTATAGAAAGGACACCACCAAAAACACTAAACGACAGCTAGTTACCAGACTAACTTTACAAATTAATGTCATATTTCCAAATATAGTTTTGTGATATAGTCCACTACAGGCAAGTTCTAGTGAGCAATTGACATAATGATTACTAACATTTCTATAGGTAGAATACCACTAAGTTGTAGGGAAAGTTGACAAATACTTAAGTGGAAAAAGAAGTTTCTAAATCCTAAATTTTTAAATTAATTTTTACACTTTCTTATTACATGTTTATATGTTATAAGTAAATAGTTGTTGTTTTTTCTGAAATAGTGGGTTCTTCATTCTATGTGAAAAGAATTTGTTATAATAAACCTGCTTGTCCTATTAGAAGCCCCACTTTTCGTGAAGGGAATTTATATCTTCTCACAAGAAAGTTTTAGCTTGGTTGGTGATCACGTTTAAATAATAGTTCCTTGCATGTGGAAGGGTTGTAAATCTATACTAAACAAAAGCATTGTGTATCACTAATTATAATGGTCACACATAAAATTTTGTTGTATGTCTACTTTTTAAATATTTACTGCTAGAGAACTAGATTTCTAACAACTCTGGCTAAATAAATCCATAACTAAATGAAAAAAGCCTGAGTAACCAAAATAGAGTTAAATTAACTTTAATATGACAATGACCTAAAATTTTCGAAACTAAATTTTATTTTACTTTTGAGTATACTTTAAAATTTTTTCCAAGAAAGAAAATATGAAAACTTTAAAATTTTTACCCAGAACCCTTACCAAAATTTAAAGAATCTAGATTTTAAAATAGTTCCCCTGTACCTGATTTTGTCTATCTCTCAACTCAAACAAGCTCCACCAATACCCCACTACTGCCCCCTTCCACTCTGCAATTTTGGGTGCATGCACAAGTTTCCTTGACTAGCAATAGTGATGGTAATTACTTGTTCAGAGTAATTTTCCCAGCTTGCAACAGGAAGAAGAACTCTCAGAAGGTCTCTCCCAACTCATCCCCTAACCATGGCACCCTCTGCCCAGAGGCCATCTTCTTCCTCTACGGGGTCTTCACTGCCTTCTCCCTCCTCAAGGACTTAGCATAGCTCTTATTTTAACTTTGTCATTATATTCTCAGGAATCATCAAGAGAAAACTGGTGATCTGTGCTAATTCACCATTTTGTTCTAACAGCAATAATTTGTTTTATCTGAATGATATTTACATTAACTACAAGCTTACTATATCATATACTCTTAAGATGCATTCCGGCCCTGGCCAAGTGACTCAGTTGATTGGAGCATTGTCCCATATAGGAGGCAATCGGACAGCAGTGTTTCTCTCTCACATCGATGTCTCTCTCCCTTTCTCTCTCTCTCTCACTCTCTTTCTCTCTTTCCCTCTTCCTCTCCCTCTCTCTCCCCTCCCTCTCTTCCTCTCTCTCTAAAATGAATAAAAGCATATCCTCAGCTGGGGATTAAAAATATAACAAAATAAAATATGTCCTAGCAGTTGTGGATAGAGCATTGGCCTGCGGACAGAAGGGTCACTGGTTCGATTCCCATTCAAAAGCACGTACCTTGGTTGAGGCTGGATCCCTGGCCGGGGCTGGTGCAGGAGGCAGATGATCCATGTGTCTCTCTCACATTGAAATTTCTCTCTGTGTGTGTCTCTCTCCCTCCCTTCCACTCTCTAAAAATCAATAGAAAAATATCCTTAGGTGAGGATTCACAAAAAAATAAAAATAAATGTGTTTCCTTCTGTAATTCTCACAATTGTACTATCAAAGCTTTTATAAAGACATTTCTCAAGCACTCACCCAGCCCCTCAACTGAATTACCCACGTCACATAAAGATTTACTCCTAGAGTTGCCAGAATTGTAGGAAATAGGCACCATCTACCTACATCCCCTGTGTGCTGCCAACACCACAGATGTCATGGTTTCTTCTTTCTTCTTTGACCAGGGGACAGGTCTTTCTCTCAAATTTCCATTAACATTTCTGTTCTCTTCTGTTTTCTCCTCCTCTGTTCAATATTACTCAGAGATGTAATCTATATTATAAAAACCCAGTGGCCCTACGGTGCGCGTGGGCGGGGCTGTGAGCCAGGTGAGGTGCACGTGGGTGGGTGGGGCTGTGAGCACAGCCAGGCTGCGTGGGTGGGCGGGGCCCCCTGATTTCACGAGCTGGGCTTCTAGTATATTATATAGTTATATGCCACATAGCAACATTGTGGTCAATGACGGACTACCTTTATGACGGTGGCATACCATACAGTCTAGGTGTGTAGTAGGTATACCATCTAGGTTTGTGTAAGTGCCCGCTATGATGCTCCCAATGACAAAATTGCCTAGTGATGCATTTCTTAGAACAGATCCCTGGCATTCGATGGTGTATGATTGTATTGGAAAAGGACACTGTATCATGGTTAGTCAGCAAAAATAAAATGTGTAAAGTAAGCACATTTATAATAAAGCATACCAATCAATGAAGCATCATGAGGGCTAGATAAACAAGAGAAAACTTAGGAGAATTGCACCAGAAAAAGAAGGCAAGCAAAGAGAGCACTGGGCCTTTGTTCACTGTTCAACAGAAGCTGAACTGTACATATGAAATAGATCCCTCCCTACCTTTGATAATGACATTATTAAATTCTGGTTTCTCCGTAGTTTTTATTCTTCTAAATGGCCTAACTCCCTACATTACTGTATAAAGACGTATTTAATTTTCTTTTTAGGTATTTCCTATAACTTTATCCCCAAATCAGAATTTCTAGATCAGAGAATATTACTGATTTTGGTTTTTAATTTTGCTTTGTGGATTCACTTTTATTATAGTATTTTAAGTTTGATTACAAAAGAATACTGCTATATTCTATTCACAGATCATATTTGGAAGCAATTTATCAGAGATGAAATATTGAGTGGTATAGACCATTGGTCTGACCAGTTGAAGTATGTCATGGGTCTTTCTTTAATCTACTGCCCAGTCTTATACAGAAGCATGGAAATAAGTATGAGAGTAAGCATTACAGTTGTTTCACATAGTGAGTTTCCTATATATATTAGGTTTCTAGTATGCTCTGAATATAGATTTTTATACTTCAGACATCTGCACACATAAAGAATATTGAGTGGTTTGTGGGAGGTGGGGGGTTTCTTGTTTCTATAGGATAGAATAATGGAAGAGTAATCAAAGAGTATTTTTCCTAGAATGTTTGGCTGGCATTCATTGGGATATTAAATTGTTCGGACTAAACTATTTATCCAGTAGATGGCACTCTTAGTCCTTGGACCCCAAAGTTCACAAATGAATGACTGTTCCTTTGCATTGGTTATATAGATCATAACAGAATCCATGCTACTGACGTCTTACATGCTGTTTGGTATCTTACTACACAACCTATTCCTGGCCTCTCAACTGTGATTAATGATCATGGATCAGCAAGTGATTCAGGTACGTGCTAAGGACATCTGTGCTCCCTTGTGAGCTATGGGAACAATAGAGTACCTTTTTAGGAGGTCAAGATAAATGATATCATTTACTTCTTGTTCAAAATCTCTATTACTTTCATCTTTTCTTTTCAGATTCTGACAGTGGATTTACACATGGACACATGGGATATGTATTCTCAAAAATGTACAATGTGCCAGACGATAAATATGGATGTCTGTCTGGAAATATTCCTGCCTTAGAGTTGATGGCACTGTATGTGGCTGCAGCCATGCATGACTATGACCACCCAGGAAGGACTAACGCATTCCTGGTTGCAACTAGTGCTCCTCAGGTAACTCTATTTTGATTACGAGAAATAATTCAATTGAGAGATTTCTCTGAAAAAAAAAATCGTTGTTTTAAATTTGATTTATAATAGGCACCAAATAAATATGAGCCGAACTATATTTGGCCCTGACATAAAGTTCTTAGAGATCATGCCAGCTTTGAAAAGATAATGTGATTTGTTCCAAGTTATTCATGGCAGGTATGCAACTTGATTACCCATGGAAATCTCTTCTTAGTTTTTTCCTAAGGAAGGAAAACTACTTGAATTCATGTTTATGAACTTCCTCAACAAAATCCAACTTGTACAGAAGTCCCTTTCTGAAAAGATTAGAGAACCAAATCTTTTTGGACTTTTAAGAATGCAAGGCTTCTTTGTATATAAATCCCATTCCTTTGAAATATATTTTTATTATAACAATTATGATTCGTAAGGTATATTATTGGTCAGTCGGAATTAAAAATAAATTTATTTCATTTGAGGGAAATTTTTTCCTGAACCTAGCATTCCAAAATGGTAACTTGAAAGAAGCACATCCTTAGCATATATTTACATGTAAGTCAAAATTAATCACTAAGTATCTAATTATCATTAGCTATTCAATTAAACTCAGTAAACGTCTTCCTCTTTTATAGTCTAGAATTTTCTTTTACTCTATATACAATAAAAATATTCTGTTGCTTTTTTTCCTGACTACCTACTTTAATTTATTTCAATGTGTCCTTTGAGCAGAAGCATTATTTTTTGTATAGTCATGCAAATCCTCTTGCCTCTTACTATTCAAATTGTCCTATTTTTATACCTTAGTAATAATGTCCTTCTGTCCTAATGCCTTTTGTTTTTTATCCTCTATCACACTGTCTTTAAGCATTTTTTAGGCAACTTTCTCTTCTTCTGGGCCTTTTCTGAGCATTATTAGAAAATTGCAAACAAGTAGATACTGTTACCTTCAATTACTAGATAAAGGGTGATAGTTCCTATGGTTGATCATGGGGTGAGAATGTTTTAAATCATGGACTTGTCAGGGATTTCATTCCTCTTTATTAGTTATATCTTTAACTAAGAGGAGGCCATTCTTATTCTAGATGCAAAAATAGCTGAGTTGCCTCTCAGGTATATTAATATATTTGCATATTTTTATGGTTAAATTCCTGTGCCCTACAAAGAAATCTAATAAAATCTAACACTAAGCCCCTCACTTGGAAGTGTTTGGAATAAAGTTTCAAATGCATTACCTTTATTTTACCAAAAAAGAAAGAATGAAATTTAACCAAAAAGAGTAATCAACAGCCAATGTGCAGCAATCAGTGATTCTTAATAACCAGCAGTCACAAGACTACATTTTTGTGTTCCATGAAAACAGAAAATTCCAAATGCATTGCATATTCTCGTCTGTTTTTGTAATATTTTTTAACTTAAAAAATTGAACTCTTCCCTCTCTCGCTTGTTTGCCTAGGCGGTGCTCTACAATGATCGCTCAGTTCTGGAGAATCATCACGCAGCTGCCGCATGGAACCTTTTCATGTCCCGGCCAGAGTACAACTTCTTAGTTAACCTTGACCATGTGGAATTTAAGCATTTCCGTTTCCTTGTCATTGAAGCAATTTTGGCCACTGACTTGAAGAAACACTTTGACTTTGTAGCCAAATTTAATGCCAAGGTAACTAGATTTGTACCAGTCTTCATTTCATGGCCACACTGAAAGATGTCATGGAACTGAACTATTGAACAAGAGTCATTGCTATCACCTCTTATATGTCCAATGTGAAAATGAAATTCAATAAAATGTTTAACTAGAAGCAGATAAATAGTCATTGGTCCCAATCTAGGAACTTGAGACATTGAGATGCTGTCTATATTTTATTTTGTGATACAGGGAAATAATGAAATTCTGTCATTGTGTTTTTGTTTGACTTAATTTGCTCCCATGTCTGTGGTATACAAACATAAGTAATCTGGCAGTAGAAAAGTCAAAACCCTGAAGCAATATTTCATATGTCAAACATAAATGCTCAAATGTTAATTCAAGAAAATTTCTTATTTGTAGCTACATTACTTTAATAGTAATAGATAACATGCTAATTTTAAATAGCATTTAGTTTCAACTGCATAATTAATAATTAGTCATCATTTGTTATTTTATTTTTATAAACTATTTTACTATTAATTTATACAAGGCAGTAAAACTGCATAATTAATAATTAGTCATCATTTGTTATTTTTATAGACTATTTTACTATTAATTTATACAAGGCAGTAGCATTATTTTAATTAGCTGAAAAAATTCTCATCACTTGGCATTCTGATCTCCACATGGTAGAAAAACAATAAATATTGTATTGTTTATTCTCCTGGTCAACTTTTGCTTTCCTTGAGGTAAAACACATCCATCTTTGTTTCTCAAACAGGTAAACGATGAGGTTGGAATAGATTGGACCAATGAAAATGATCGTCTACTAGTTTGTCAAATGTGTATAAAGCTGGCTGATATCAATGGGCCAGCTAAATGTAAAGAGCTCCATCTTCAGTGGACAGAGGGTATTGTCAGTGAATTTTATGAACAGGTAAGTGATTTCATCCATGCTTAGGCTGCTCATAAATTCTGCAAAGTTTCCAAAAGCTTTGAGTGTGATAAATCTATTTCATATTCACCCTAACATTAGAAAATGCATTGGCCAATTTTAATCACAGGATTAAAAAGATGACCAAAAATGGACTAAATTATAACCATAAAAATTCTAAGATAAAGTTATTTGCAAGTATTTTGAGAGATTTTAAAGTAATAGAGACATTGGAAAGACCACTGAAATATTGTCCTTTTACAAATTCATTATAATAGAAGCCAATTTTAGTTTAAATATATGAATATATACCAGCTTAAGTTTACTTTTCTAATAGAATTAAGAACCACAGTGTATGAAAAGGCTTAAAAAACAGGCATTTTTTGCCCTAACTGGTTTGGCTTAGTGGATAGAGGATCGGCCTGCGAACTGAAAAGGGTCCCAGGTTCAATTCTGGTCAAGGGCATGTACCTTGGTTGTGGGCACATCCCCAGTAGGGGGTGTGCAGGAGGCAGCTGATCGATGTTGCTCTCTCATCGATTTTTCTATCTCGCTGTCCCTCTCCCTTCCTCTCTGTAAAAAATCAATAAAATATATTTTTTTAAAAATAACAAGCATTTTATTTGACATGTTAATGTGAGGTTTAGCGCACTACCAAAAAACTACCACCAAAATGTAAACATGAGTGGTCTTCCCTGAATTACCCTCCACAGACCAGATTATACTGGAAATTTTGTATTGAGTATTGTGAACCAGTCTCTTAAGATGAATCTGGAGGTAGTGGAGCCTGGGTAAAGTACAGGGATCAGTGACATAAAAGCACATGAAGACATAAAGGAAGTGAAGATATTAATCCTTGGGGGTAATAGAAGTGATATAGTAACTATCTTCAGATACTTAACAGACTGACATACAAATTTAGGATTAGGTTTACCATGAAGTAGTTGTGGAGATTAAAGAAGATATATTATATGAAGTACTTGACACAGAATCTGATTTATAAGAAACATTAGATTCCTCTCTGCTTCCCTAAAAAGGGTATGAATATAACCAGTTTATAGAAGTTATGAGGAGATAGATTTCAGGTGAATGCCAGAAATAAATTCGCATTACTAACAGCATCCACAAATAGGATGAGACACCTTAACAAGTAATAAATTGTCTGGACATATTTAGAGAGATTATAAAGAACTTTTACAGGTATTATTCACAAGATTCATATGTACGATAAAAGGTTTGCGCTTCTAGAAAATAATGTATTGCCTCTCCTAGGAATGAGGTTAATTCATAATCCTGAAATATTGAAATACAGGAAAACTCTAAAGAAAAAGGAAAATTCGCTTATAGTAATTCCCACTATATTGTCATAAACATTGTTGATATATTAGTATATTTCTTTATGGTTGACAATCTGATTTTTTTCCAGAAAGATCTGAAATTGTTCAAAAGACAAACGTGTATAGAATGGTCCTATTATATAAATAGTAAATAAGAATATAGACATCATATAATCACAGAAGATATAATTCAACCAAAATCTAGGATAAGGTAGCAACTTTAATTGAACAATATCATATTTTAAGATTTCTGGTAGCCAAGGCAAAAAAAAAAGGAAAACATGATAGATTATGTATTTGCTTGATAATTATTTCCAGATTTGGTTTTTATGATATATGTATATAAGGCACACTGACTAATGTGATAAGAAATATCATCTGCTGAGACATTAAACCATTTCTTATATAGATCCCCTTGATCAAAAGCCAAAGCCTCAAGATCAAAAGAGTGGTATCTTTGGGGGGGAATCTCTTAGCAATAAAGAGGGAATTCACACATGGATATCTGGGTTCTTGCGTATTTGCAAATTTTAGATGCTAAGCAAATGTTGACTTTACTTGTATTTTAAACTTCCCTTTCCTGATAACTTCCTGTTTTTAGGGTGACGAAGAGGCCAGCCTTGGGTTACCAATAAGCCCCTTCATGGACCGTTCTGCTCCCCAGCTGGCCAACCTTCAGGAATCCTTCATCTCTCACATTGTGGGTCCTCTGTGCAACTCCTATGACTCAGCTGGACTGATGCCAGGGAAATGGGTGGAAGGCAGTGATGAGTCAGGAGATACCGATGACCCAGAAGAAGAGGAGGAGGAAGAAGAAGCACCAAATGAAGAGGAAACCTATGAAAATAATGAATCTCCAAGTAAGTTATAAAATTTTTTTTTAGGTTCAGATGAATCACCTGATTTTTATGAATTATATACTTTTGAGTCCCAATATCATCTGCTGCATTTGATTATGGAAACCCCCCTTAAATCTCATAAAAAGAGAAATTACAGGTTATGGGATCTATAATAATACCATGTTTACACAAAGACATGTTCTCTGTCATGAAGTAAAAAAAATTAAAAATTAAATAGTTGAAGCCTATTCTTCAGAGTATCTTAATGATTTCAGGATAAAAGGAATATCAGGTACCATCTACAGAAACTATAGACTTTTATTGGCTTGGTAAGGGGGAGACCATGTAAAGCAGTGAGAGATGGTAATCACTCATTGAGCAGATATTTACTGAGTACCTACTCTATGGCAGCCATTCTTCCAGGTACTGAAAACAGAGCTGTGAACAAATCAGACAAAAGAATAAATATATCCTTGCCCTTTTAGACTTTCATTCCAGTGGGTCAGCGGACATTAAGCAAAATAATCAGTAAATCAAAGCATGTTAGGTACTGGTAAATGTTAAAATTTTTTGAAAGGTAAGGGGATACGAAATTAAAATGTTAAAATTTAAATAAGGTGGCCATGGAAGGTCTAAATAAAAAAAACAGATGTTTAAAATTTTTTACAGACCTGAAAAAAGTGCAGGAGTAACTCATAAAGATAGAGATAAGAAGAACATTCCAAGGGAAGGGAAAGCAGCCGTGTAAAGGTCGGAGGTGGGCGGAGGTGGGCTCGGCTGTGTGGTCAAGGAGCATCAGGAGAGCTGGGTGGCTGAAGCAGAGGAGAAGGGGTGGGAGAGCAGCAAGAAAGAGAGTGGGGGCTGTATGATGTGAGGTTTGAAGTAGGGCTCTTAGGCCACAGTATGGAGTTTGGCTTTTACTCTGCCTGAGTTGGGAAGCCATCAGAGGTTTTGAGCAGAAGTGTTTGTTGATTCAGCTCACATCTCAACTGCATTGTTTCAACTGCCGTATTGAGTAAATTATTGAGTTTGGGGTAGGAAAAGGGGTCTGAGCATTGGGATGAGTTAAGAGGCTGTTGAAATTGCCCAAATGAGAGGTATCTGTGGCTTTGGACTGACTTAGTGGTAAGAGGGACAAGGAGAAGTGCTCACATCTGGTCATTGATTTGGACTGCACAGTGTACCCAATCTAATCCATTTAATTAACTATAAAAACAGATTATTTTTCTTCATGTGGTGAAATATTCTCAACAAAGGCTCTCTGCTATTTCTCCTGCCCTCCTCCACCCGAGTCCCACCCCACCCCAGGCCTTCATCACACTGTTGTCTGTGTCCATGGGTTATGCATATATGCATACAAGTTCTTTGGTTGATCTCTTCCCACTCACCCACCTTCCCACCCCTGCCTTCCCTCTGAGATTCGACAGTCTGTTCTATGCTTCTATGTCTCTGGATCTATTTTGTTCATCAGTTTATTTTGTTCATTAGATTCCACATATAATAAGGCAGTCAGAGAAAGACGAGACATAGTGGAATTTTAGAAATGGGAGGAGAACTGGTGATCATCTAGTTTAGCTGCCTCCTTTTACAAAAGACTAAACGGAGGCTCAAAAATTTAAGTAACATTCCAAGGTGTAGATGTTTTCTGCAGAATCAGAAAGGAATCCCAGGTCTCCTCATGTTTAACTCCATGGCTATTTCCTCTTGTCCTTTTAATTTCAGAATTCATGTTGACTCTGATGGTTAACTGGATTTAGCCTGAAACTTAGACTGAAATTAAATATGCACTGATAACTTCAGCAATTTGCAAAACTTGGAGACCTCCCAGGAAACATAGAATAAAATGTTTCAATATGGTATCCTAGGGAAAGAAGGCTTTTTCCTACCTCATAATTAAATCTGAAAGATTCCTGCAGAGAACTAAGAGGTTTCTAATGAAGTACTAAGCTGCATTTCGAATTTGAGCAATGAAAGGCTCTTTGTTCTCCTTTCAAGAGGTTCCAGTGCCGAACAATTTGGCTCCCAATACAAGCATGTTTTAGACCACCTGCAGACTCTAATCTACGCAAATGTATTTGGTACAAACTTGCTTCTACGTCACCTCGTTCAGTTTAATTCCAGAGAGGTTTATTGCTCATGTTCAACAGCATTAATAAGAGATCAGCTGCTCTCATGGGGGCTGACCTGAAAGGAAAGGGAAAAAGTTGAGCTTTGTGTTAGCTCCTTCCCTGTGAATGCCCTGCCATGAATGTGTATAAGTTTCGGATGGAGTAATCACCCTGCGTGGTAGAGTGTTTCCTCTGACCGTGATGCAAGTCTGTGCTGCAGCCAGTGGCCATCTGTAGCTCTCTTGATTCGAAAGGTTAGCATAGAAAGTATGCTAACCTTTTAAAATGTCTCAGCGGGAACTGATTTGTATTTAACTACAACATAAACAAAGTAGAAATAGACAAGTAAATGGCTTTGGTAGGAGAGTATTTTAGAGATTTGCTTGTTAAAATCTAATGTATTCATCTATTTTATTATTAATGAATTTCCCTTGCTGAGAAGCTTTCAAATGGAGAAATCTATGTCATGCTTCAGGCCCGTACACATGCCCCTCATTCTGCCCAGAATGCTACCAGCCCCTTCTTCACCCAGTGTATTAAGTCTCGTCATTTCCATCTCATTCAAAGGTGTCATTTCCTTTGAAAAAAAAGCTTACCTGTTTCCTTACAGGTTGAGTCTTTCGTTCACTATGATTTGACATGTCAGAAATAAACTGTACTACACACTTGTCAAAAATGGCAAGGAAGACATTATTCAAGACCATTGCAATAAGGAGGAAAAATGGAACTCACCTCCCTTGAAACAAAGGCAGGGGAGTTTTTAAGGGCTGCGATGAACTAGTGACAGAGGATGGAGGACCTTAGAGGGAGTTGCTCACTTAGGCCATGTGTGTTTGCTAACTGGTGCTTATGGAAGTTAGGCTCTCAGATCCTTGAGATGATGTTCAAATTGTAAAACTGGCTAGAGGCTGGGAAATATATATATACTAGGAACCCAGCACACGAAATCACGCGGCCTGCCCACATACCCACCACCCTGCCTTGACACCCAAACCTCTCCACACAGAGCTCCAGTGCACCTGGCCCAGCCCCCCGACCCCTCTGGCCTTCTCTGGCCGCTTCAAGCCTTTCCCTCAGTCCCTCGAGTCGCCTCGGGCTGGTTCTACCTTCTCCAGGCACCTCCCCGCTTTTGCCAACGGGACAGCTCCCCCTCGTCATGGCGCTGGAGGAAAGCCTGGAAACCTCTCACCTGCTGTGCTGTGCTCCTTCCTCAGGCAGGTGAGCGGCGGGGCGCTCTGAGTGCGAGCAGTGAGTGGCAAAGGACTGGTGAGGGGGGCACTATGAGCTCTCACCCCCGCCCTCCCAGGCACGAGCCTCCTCCGGGCGCCTGCCCGCTTCACCCCGTCTCCAGGAGCATTGCCCCGCCGCACACACGCAGGCAGCCTCCTCCTTAGCGGTCATGACTGTGACACCGTTAGGACCAATTAGCATATTACCTCTTTATATATATATAT
>NW_005361430.1:1213834-1237229 GCF_000412655.1 Myotis brandtii | reverse complement strand
AGAGAGAGAGAGAGAGAGAGAGAGAGAGATTACAAGGGGTCAGATAAAGAATTAGCAGTTTAAAGCTCACCTCCCTTTTTATTTTATAAAACTTGAAAAAAACCTGTCTAAAGTTTATTCAAGCTGAGCGGAACATTAAAGCCATCTTGGTCACATGAGTATGTCTGTTATAAAATATTGCATGTGTATTTCATTTTTTGTCTTCTTGGCTTTCTGGCCTATAGATTATACAAGCTCTGAAGCAAATTGGTCATTGTTTCCATAGCATCCAGGAAACTGTCTGTCAGTTAGTAGGTGGTCAATATAGGTTTGATTGATGGGTCCATTTCACAAATAAAATAATGAGTAAAGTAAATATATATTTTTTAATTCTTGCTTAAGACTGCCTGTATCCATTTAACCATTTAACCAGTTTTGTTATGTGTCTATATGGTTCAAAAGTAATTCAAGATTATTTTTTATTTCATGTCTTGTTTCTGAACTGTGTTTTAAAAATTGATCTTGTCCTATAAAGTACAAAATATTCCAGTGGTATATTAAAATAAAACCATTGTAGCAATCATTAGCACTTCCACAAAAATTCTGCTGTAGGACCTCCAAGACAACTAGTTCCTATGGCACATCTCATAGCAATTGACTTTTTCATTTTTTTTTTTTGCTATTGTTACTGTTTTCTCCACTTCTTCCTCCCCCCCCTCCTCCTCCTCCTCCTCCTCCTCTTCCTCCTCCTCTTCTTCTTCCTCTTCCTCCTTTTCTTCTTCCTACTCTTTTTCTAATTCTTTCTTCCAGATTATACATTGTAAATCATTACCACTTCATTAAGGAAACCCAAATATCTGAACATGTGATAACTTGTACTGGTAACTCTTTGATATAGTCTCAAGAAGATCAGAATTTCCTGTGGACCGCTTTTTCAAATCATTATACCATTTTTATCACTTATCAATACTTCATCATTTACTTGCAACTGTGGAACAGAAACTAGAGTGAACATGATTCATTTGCTAAACTTCTATTGAATACTTACAAAAGGCTGGAGCTTTGTGGATATACACACAAAAGGGGGGAATTGCTTCTTTCCATAGGGAAGCTTACAATCTAATGGTAGGATTTAGCCTAATTTATAAATTCTTCACCTGAGTCTAAAATGGTCACCCAGATGAAAATACTGAGAGTTACATTATATTCTGGAAGCTTAGAACAGAACAGCCCTCTCTTCTCAGCTCAAGGTCAGCTGCCTACTTTACCCCTCCTCTTATAGGTCTCTCCGACATTTTATGTTCAATATACCCCTCAAATCTGCTCCTCATCTGATGCTCCCTTTCTCAGGACATCATATCCCCATCTACTCAGCTGCTCCGGCCAGACAGTTTAGGGTTGTCTTTGATTCCTCCCTCTTATTTCCTACATCTAATCAGTTGCCAAAGTCGTATTGATTGAGCTTCACAAATATGTCCCCATTCATCTATCTTCATTTTCATTACCCCCATCTTAGTCCAAGCCACCGTCATCATGCAGAATCCTCCAGGTGAGACATTTCCCTCTGAGTCTGCTACCTTTCAAAGACTCAATATAATTGTAGCAACTTGTTCACTCTATATATCCCCACTAGAGTGAAAGCTCCATGCTGGCATGTATTATATCTATCTCGCCTATCAGTGAATCACCAGACAGTGGCACACGTAGTACAGATTAGGTGCTGAATAAATACATAAGGAATTAGAAGCCTAAATAGTAAATTATGACACCAAGGCAAATTATTTAAAGCATCTTGTGTTTCTTCCCTTGAAACTAATTTTATTATATTTCTTCAATCAAGACATGCAATTCTATGAAAATTGTCTTCAGTTCTTCTATATTGAGAACATTAAATTGTTTGGACACAAGTAAATGTAATCTGTTTATTTATGAAATGCGTATTTGCTGAGCCTTGCCATGTATAAGATCTGTGCAGATCTTCACAAGCCTCCCTCAGAGAGGCTGTAGTCTAATAAAGGAGCTGGAATCTATGAGAATAAGGTAAGTGCCTTCGAGCATTTAGGACATTGTTTTTGATACAAGTGACAAAACTTTAATCAAATGAATATATACAAAAGGGAAATTATTGGTTCATGTAAACATAATGTTGGCTGGTATTAGAGCTTACTTGCTCCTGTTCTTATCTCTGACTCATCTGCCTAGCGACTTGTTCTTTCTGTCTTGCTCTATATTAACTTCATTTCAAATACATTAGCAGAGAAGAAAAGATCTCCAATCCTGACTCCCAGACCTCATGCTCACGTTGCACCAATAGTAAAAGTCCCAGGGAAGGACTCTGATAGGCCTGAATTAGGTTCCATACCTGTGCACTGGCCAATCACTAGGACACAGCTATGTTGTCGGAAGTGGGTGGGGAAGTTGAATTTGATCTCCTTTTCCAGAACTATGTAACTGAAAGAAAGGGTCACTCTCCCTAAATGATTTTGGATATGTAGTTACCAGAAAAAGAGATAATGATAATGAGAAATTAAAAAAAAACTACTATCTACTATGAGAAGCATATATAGAGTGACAAGAGAGTTTAAGAGAGAGAGAGAGATTGAAAGATTTTACTTAGAAGAGGAATTCAATGAATGTGACTGGATCTCAAAATAATAAATGGACATGAACTTCCAGTGACTAAAAAGAGCATTTCAGAAGGAGGGGCTGTACCAGCTAGAAAGTAGAAGTGTTCAGTGTATATACAGAAAAGGGAGCAGGTAAGTACAGATACAAACCAGCCTGCGGATGGAGGAAGACTGCAAAAGTGTGTTTGTGTCAGCTTGTGGGAAAACTTTGAGAGGAGTTTGAAATTAATGTATTAGTGCACAGGAAGCAGAGCAGGAACATCAAAACCCTCTTTAAAGAAATCAATTGTGTGGACTCTTGTGAGTTGAAGTGGTTGACAAAGTAAAGGAAGACATAGCAAGAAGTTATGTTAGTCATCTTTTGGTGAAAAGTCTTGAGATTCTGGAGGAGTGGGCGTAATACCAAGCTACCAATACAAAGAACCTTGTATTGACATTCCCAAATATCAACTGCCATTCAGAGTCCTGTCTCCATGCTATCGTAATGGTGACCGCCATCTCCCTCTTCTCTCCCCATTCTGGAAATGACATTATTACCAGACACAAGTCCAATGATAGATATCTGTATCCATTTGGTACTTAATTCCTATAAATCATGTGAAAAGAAATAACTGTTGTGTTCAGCACACAAATAAGTAGTCTAATTTGGTGTTTTCTCAGGAAAGAAAACTTTCAAAAGGAGGAAAATCTGCTGCCAAATAACTCAGCACCTCGTGCAGAACCACACGATGTGGAAGAAAGTCATTGAAGAGGAGCAGCGGTTGGCGGGAATCGAAAGCCAGTCCCCGGGCCAGTCTCCCCAACAGCACTCCTCAGAACACATCCAGGCCATCAGGGAAGAAGAAGAAGAAAAGGGGAAGCCGAGAGAAGAGGAGACCCTAACCCCACAGCCAAACCAGTGACAGTGGATAGAATGAGCTCTGCCTCGAAACCCAGTGACTTGTCACAGACTCTTTCCAAGCCAGCACAACACTTAGACACAACACTGTAGAAATACGAGAAGATGAGCAAATGGCCATTGCATTTGGGGAGTCTTCGCATTGTATGTGTTTATTTTTACAGTGAGGTACATGGTTAAAAACTCTTGCTCAGAGAAGCTTTCACGTTGCAACACCAGCTTCTAAAGATTTTTTTTTTAAAGGAAGAAATATATATGTGTGTGTGTATATAAGCTCTCACATAGATACATGTAAAATATATTCACACACACACAACACACATACACACTGAAAGCCAGAAGTACTGGCTCCACGTTTTAGTAACATTCATATTAAGATATATAGTGGTCACTGTGATATAATAAATCGTAAAAAGAAAAAATAAAGGAAAACGAAGGAAATGGTGAGGCTTAGCAGGGAACAGGGCAGCCAATGTAGGTTACAACTAAGAAGCTTTTGCTCTTAAGACTGAGGGATGAACGTTCCAGAGAATTATTTGAATTCTTGTACACCCTACCAACATTGTGTGTGTGTGTGTGTGTGTGTGTGTGTGTGTGTGTGTGTGTGTGTGTGTGTGTTAGAGAGAGAGAGAACTGATGGTGTGTTTGTGGGTATGGATGTTAATGTGTCTGTAAAGAGAGATTTTTGTGGTTAGTAATTTATAGAATTCCACCAGCAGATGACTCAACACATGTGAACAAACGGAGGGAAGTTCACTCTGGAGTGTCTTTGAGAGGCAGCCATTCCCAATGCCTTCCTCCATTTAGCTTCAATAAAGGTCCCTCTGCAGAGGGAGGGGTGTTCACGGGCTGGGTGAGAGGGCCACGTGATGGGTACTGCTGCTAAACACCGCTTGGAGGCTCTCCGTCACCAGCCTTAGACGTGGAAGACTGAGGCATTTTCCAATCTACTGGCCTAATGCATGTGTCGGGGCTGTTTGTCTGCGAGTATGCCTGTCACTCACCTAAGATCAAATCACTATTAAGGGGATGGCATTCTTTATGCATAAACACCTAGGAATAAGCTAGAGTCCAGTCTTTTCATCAGGTGAGAATTCTAAAAGGTTTTCCAGAGAAGACCTGGGAATTGCTCTTCACGGTGATCCCCATGTCTTAATCTGCTACAAACTGTGCCTGGTAGAAAACAGAAAAAGAAAGGAAGGCAAACAGAAACCATGTGAGAGATGAATGGGGAGACTTTCAAACTAGGGTTTGGTATTGGTTGACACAGGGAAAGCCCGATTCCCGGCAGCTGTTGAAGATTGGCTTTTGGGTGGCAAAGGGCCCACGGACCCACCCTGTGGTGGTATTCCACACGCTGTGTGATGGGGTAGCTTCTATCTGCAATCTGGCCCATTGTCATGCTTCTTTTGGCAGGGAAGAGTATGGAAGGGTTTGGGGGGACTGGGCCTATTACTGAAAGTCTTTTTTTTTTTTTGGTTTATTTGTTTATCTACACTTGTTTATGCTGTGAGCCAAACCTCTATTTAAAAAGTTGATACTCACTTTCAATATTTTATTTCATATTATTATATTTGTCATGAATAGTTATCTTGATGTAAATATAAAGATTTTTTTGTTTCTGTAGATAGTAAACTTTTTTTAAAAAACAAAAGGGAAAATGAAACATTTTTATAAAGTTACATTTTAATCACCATTTTTATACATTGAAGCTATCTCCAAGCCCAGTAAGAGAGTGATGATTCATTTGCATGGAGGTCTTTGGACAGCCGCTCTTCTACCTACTCTAATATAAATGATCATCTGATACAGTTATTTTGTGCCAATTAAATGAGGATGCTGCAAGAATGTTTTTTCACCAGTAACTTTTGCTAACTTTTGGGTAGCGTTTGGGTCCATGACTCCCAAGGGAAAGACTTTTTAAACAACACCGAATGCTTATCATTGGTGTCCATTTCTTCCCAACACCTTTTGGGTGTAACTCTTCCTTCAGTACGATAGACAGACCTGCTCGTCATCTAAGCAAGCTCCTAAGTAAGTCTTGATTGTGATTTTTACTTTTTATTTCCTCTGAAGTCATAGAAAAGAGCGTTTACATTAAACATGCCTTTGTTTCTCATAAATGATTATCTTTCCCTTCCAAAGCAATGATTTTACAGTAATTCACGACATTTGTCAAACAAGGCAAAGATAATACAATAAAAAATAACATGGTTTCAAGGCAGATTTTCCAATAAGTATGAAAATATTGAAAGGATGAAATTAGTATGAAAATATTGAAAGGATGAAATTGTTGCCGACTCTAAATAATGAGGATATTTGCTTTTTTTTTTTTTGTCTTCATTATTTAGGACTTACTGAGTTTTCCATTTTCTTAGTATTGCCTACGTGCCTTTATGTTTGCAAAAGTTATTTTGAGTCAGTACATTTCCCCAATGAACTTAACTATTCTTCCCTTGCTAATAAGAGAAAGAAAAAAGAAGGATTTAGGCTCACATACCGCTTAAGTCTAGTTCCTTCACCAAACTGATCTTTTCCCCCTTCTCCAAATGCCATACTTTCTAAAATAAATATAAGTCCAGGAAAGATCTAGGTGTGGAGCAAGTAGAATGGCAGGAGAACAGATGTGAGTCTGTAACCTTATATGAGCAGCTTCGTCCAAGCGGCTTGACCCCAAGCAAAGGCCAGAGTACAGGCCTCAGTGAACGGCCTGTTTTGTTTGTTTTGTTTTAAAGCACATGAAGGAATGATGGCCAAAGCAGTTGGAACCTCTTCATTCCAGAGTTGTGTTTATCAGTCTAAGCAGACTGATCATTTTCCTTCAAAAATAAATTATCCAGATATTAAAGCAGGAAGTCAATTGAAATGAAGGAACAGAGACTCATCAAGTATGTGTCCCTTTCATACACACCCAGTACATCCCCAAGGATGCCTAGGGACATAGAAAGTCATTTCTGCTCGCGAAGTTCTCCCCCCTCCTTGATGACAGCAATATTATTGTGTTCACTTCCAACTGCGGAGATTCATTCCTTGAAGTGTATTTGTTGCAATTTGTTACATTTTTATAGGAGTCTATTTATAGGTGCCATTAGATAAACTCAGGTCTTTCAAATGAAGGAATTTCTGGCCCATTTAGGGGAAAAGAGAATTGTATAGGCAGCCATGAAACCAATGGTAGAAAAGGTTGGAACTAACGACCTTGATGCTAGTGGTGGTTCTCCATGGAGGAAAAGACCAGGTGTAATACGAGTGATATTGATGTCTTTCTAGCCATCTAAGCCAACTTTTAAAATAGTTTCTTTGGTGAAAACACCACTTTAAGGTGTTTTTCAAGTGTAATTTTTTTCTCATTTATATCACACCTGGTTTTGTTCTCAGCAGAAGATGAAGACAGTAGCCCTGTACAGGGATATATCTATTGGTCTTCATCTGACAAGATAATTTCTTCATATTATGTTTAAGAAAATATCCACTTTATAAAAACAGAATATCCAATTTTGTCCAGTCCATTTTGATGGAATTCAGAACAAGTTCCAATCACTGCAATCCCAGTAAAACTGAAGAAAAGGGGTTGCATGTCGTGTAGACTGTTCATATTACATGTATGTATTGCGATTTCCTCGTGTCCCCTGCCTCTCTTGGTTCACGATTTCCTGATGTCCCTGTCACTTTCCCAGAGAACTTTCCTTGAAGGTAAAAGCTGTGCAAAAGGCATGAGTCTCAGGCCTATACTTTGTTTAAATGATGGAAAAACATAAATTATTTTCTAAGTAATAAAGATATGAAAATTATCATTGTAAATAAAGTTTAAAGTTTGAAATAACTGCTTTACAAATGTGAACTATTTGTGTGATGGACAATTTTTGCCTAATGAGAAGCGAATAATCAAAAAATTATTATCTATTCTACGTTGGAAGGTCTTTTTGGTGCTTCTGTGTCAGTATGGGGATCTCTACTGTCCTCATTTTCAATATTTCTAAAATAATAATGAAAACCACAATAAGAGTCTTATCATCCTTTTCTTCTAACCTAACCCTGATTTCTACTTAATGCCTTATCTAGTTTATATGCCATTTTAGAAATAAACTGCCTTTTAAACTGTCATAAGACTCAAGTACAACAGAGTTCTGCAAACTTTCATAGTCTAGAGTAAATCAAGATATTCCTTATTCTAGAGATTATCAGTAATGCTTACGGGGGGAAATAAATCAAATTTTAAGTGCTAGTAGCTGAACTCTGTATAATTGATAGCTAAAGTATCTACATACTTTGAACCAAATTGGGTTTCTTTCATTCACCTTCTCTCCTAACAAGCAGCAAAATACTTTATGCCCATTGTTCTAGTTCATTCATTTCTCTCATGATTTTTTTCGCGAGGTAAAACTGTGAACTTGCTGATATTGTCCGTTCATTTTTCTTAGTTGTTCAACAAAATGAAAACCTTAATGTAGGAGACAGATTAGCCATGTTATGTAAAAGGCATTCCAAAACTAAATTACTCTTAGAATTTCTAATCAGAGGGAAATAATACCAGTCCTATATTCATACCAGTTTGTTCCTCTAGAAAACATTCAAATTCCTATTGAAAATTTGGGGGTGAATTACTTAAACTATAAGCACTGAGTAAATGAAGCTACAAACCATGCATTAGCTAAAGAACTTAAATTGAGTTTCCATAAGCATGTGTATGTTTCGTACTAGAGAACCATAGAGAAGAACACAAACATGTTTTTCAGTCTGTGTTATGCACCTTGGATTTTAGGCAATTTCATTTGCCAAAATGATGCTGCTTTTTTCTAACTTAAGGGTTCTTTCACCTTACCTAAACTTATCTTTATGTTCAGACTATCAAGTCATTCGAACAGCAGGTGACAAAAATAATAACTGGGCATTTTGTTGCTAAACATGTTTGAAGATACAAACTGAAGATTAAGGATTTGTTTTATTGTTGGAACTCAGTGTTAATTTGCTTTAAAAATACTGATTCAATATAAATTACTTGAATACAGGGAAGACTATAAACTATATAAAATGATATATCGATGGAAAACAAAATTAGTTTTTAACATATGCCTAACGTTCTAAAAAGAATCCAAGTTCTCCATATTATACTTTTAAGGTAAAGTACCTTGACAGGTGTGGGTATCTGTGGATTTCTGCTTCACTGAGGAGCTGTGGAACACAGAAGAAAAGTCAAGCCTTCTTATTGATAAGAAATACTGAACATGTCCATGTTCAGATAGATTTCCTCATGGTTTCATATCAAGAAATCATTTTTAATCATGCAAATAATGCAATAAAAAATGCTTCACAGATAGTAATATTTAATCACCAAATGTACTTTCAAGAATCTTTACATTTGATTTATTTTTAACCAAAGCTGTTCATTTGTTATTCAACTTAAATGAAACCCACAAAATGACATTCCATGATATAGAGATGCTAAATATATTGATATAATCAGAACTAGTATTATATAACAGGAAACTGTAAAGATGAATATTTATTTTTTTTCTAATGTCCTTTAACTCAGGGAGAAAAATTTTTTATGAAGAGTCTAATAAATGCATGTGATAGAGAAATTTACTCCCAATGATTTAATTAGATTAAGTGTACAAATTATACTCAGAGTTCTGAGTTACCTTAAGAAAAAAGGATGTATTATCCAGCTACTTAATCATGTTTTAGCTTATTTTAAGATAAATGGTATATCGGTAGAGGTTATATTTTACTAAATTATAATGCAATTTAAAACCTAAATACTTATCTTCATTACCAAGAAAAGTTAAATCTTATTAATCTTGACTTCCACAGATGAAACACTGACCAGTCAATAAACCACACTCACTGCATTCATCTGCCAAGAGTGATCAAATGGTCGCTTGGAATTTGAAATTTATAAATAGAAAAGAACTTAAAAATATTTGTAAAGCTTTAATGTTTTAACTAAATTTTTGGTGTCAGTAGAAATACCTATTTCCAATGAAACAGAAACTACAGCAGGGAATCAGGGAATTCGTGTCTTCTAAAAAAAAAATAAAGTCAAAGGCATAGGGGAAAAATAAGGGCTTCTCCTCAATTTTACTTCTCTAACTCAAAGTTAGTAAAGAAAAAAATAATTAGAAATTCTCCTCTGTTGTAATAAGGAGATTGCCTTTTACCTTAAGTTCCAACTCGGCACACCTAGTTTTATTGTTCAGCCCATCTTACTAAAAAGTGAAAAAATAAAAAACAAAAAGGCAGAACTGTGGATTGGGAGTGAACACTACATAAAACTTCAAGGATCATCCCAGTACACCTCTCAATTTTATGACAACCAATTTGGTTAGTTATTAGTTACTCTGGAGTAAAGGGACTTATTTGCTTAATGGATCCATATTTCAACCCTGACTTCATTTACTACAATCAGCACTTACACATGTTTCAGAATGTGAATTAGCCCTTGGAGCTTTGAAACTGCTGCTTGAATACTTTTGAAAAGAAGGATTTTTTTAAATATTAGTAATTTTACTCCTTTAGAATAACAAACTATTCATATGGTTCAATGTGAAATTAAAAGTAAATGCTTAAAGATTTTTTCTTCATGTATATAACTTGTTGCTGATATAATTGCCATCACCTTTCTTTTAAAATTTAACTGATTATGATTTTAAACCCATATTGTTAGATACTTTGCTTTAGCTATTATAAGCATAATCCAGTACTGTAGTCTTACTGTCTTTAAATAATAGCCCTAACATATCTATCTATTACCCGTTAGTGGAATTGAAGTGGCTTAAACTTTAGTACATATTTGTTCATTAGATTAAAGGTCACTATTTTTAATACTCTGTAAAATATTTGCATGGGCTTATTACCATGTTATGTATGCTTAACTGGTGTGTGTTTGTTTGTTTTCATTTTTTAGTGTAGTTCATTTCTTGGTATATTCTCACAGAACTCATAGCATTTTTGTTCCAACAGGACAATTTATTAGTTGACAAGCACTGCAAATGAATATCACTGAACCCATCATCTCCTGCTATTTCTTCCTAGAGATTTTTATCATGCAAATTACAAAATGAAAATTGGTGCTTTTATAAATATTCTGAAAGTGTCAATGCAAAATGATGAAAATTAGATTCTCCATGGCTTTCTATAATGACATTAGGATATGCAACTGAAAGAATTTCCATTTCAATCCAGAGTTGTTTTTGTTTGGATTGATTTGCTTACTTTGACTCAATTTTTGGTGTTAAAATATGTTGAGTCCTGAGGAGGCATATTGTTCTGACCAGTGGTTACCTCTTCCAGGCATAAAACTGTCATTGGAAAGTTGAAATTAGCATGTCTCAAATATTTGAATTTGTAGGATATTTACAAACCAGAGATTATTAATTTAGTATTCCTAAAAAGCAATATTTTCAAATAACTACCAACCAAAGTAAGAGTGTAGGGGATGTCATTTGTACATGAGAATGTAATTCTCATGACTTTTAACAACTGAATATGTTGTTACCTTTCCAAATTTATCAATGTTTAAAAACCTAAGAGTGAGGCATTGAACTTAATCATTTTGCAATTAAAAAATAAATCTGTCTTCTCAACTGTCTCTTGCGCTTAATATATGTAGCAATACTTTGTATCACCCTATTATAAATACTGTTGGTTAAGTGACATAGTTAATGGCTGATACATGTTTTGTAAAAAGTAGAATCTGTACAGAAAAATTATTAGGTAAATTGTATTTATTTTTATTAATTTTTAGCTTAGAAACTATAATGATGCTCCTTTTTTGCCAGATTTACTGGAAGTGCCTCCTGGTTTTCTCTATATATTAATATTACAGTAAAAATATACTCAAGATTATTAGACTTGTGTCACAAATGATGGATGTGGATTTATGATGTGAATAGATGTATAATATAAATATAATTCTGTGGTATCATGTTTGATGTAGCTCTTTGTACAACCCAAGTCATCCATCTAGCCTTTTGAAGGCATGCTTTCCTCTCATATCCAAATACAGTGGTTGTGCCCAACCTATAATGGTGTGACAATCATTGGCCTTCTTACAATTTCCAAGGACTCCTGAGAGCTTCTATTCCCATGGTCATATGTGGAGGGATAGTTTTGGGCTGATGGGAGCTTTGAATATCCCAGGCTCCAGAGTTGGGATTTTGCCTCATAGGCAATAGGGAAATCAATATATTTGAAAAATTAACTCCTTGGGAACTTGGGGTAGAAATCACATTTTCCTTTTGTTTGTTTCTTAGGACTATGCTATAGTTTATTCTCCAAAGTTAGTTTATGTGTGTCCAATACATGAGATATTTGGTTGGACAGACTCAGAATTATTTTTCTTCTGAGTGTTTAAACAACTTTAGAGAGAAATTTGTCTTCATGCTTTAATAATTCTAATGAACATAATGAATAGGAAAGGCAGGATAAATGCATAACTTTTTCCTGTAAATACCAGTTTTAAATGTACTGAAGTGGTACCTTAGAAACATCCGAAGGTAACCATATGATTTTTTTGTACTGTTATTATATGAATTCATGAATTTATTCTATATATTTCAACTGTTACAGTTATTCTTATTGATAGTCAAACTTTCTTATATTTGACTCTTAGGATCTTATTCAAGCTGTCTCCTAAGCCTTTTGGGCACAATCTGGACTTCACAGTCTCATTGCTTCTTCACATGACAAAATATTCCAGGCTTATCTTATATCCCTTCAACTGGTAACAGTCACATAATGAAGAAGCCATCATTCCTTTTTAAATGCTGTTTCAGTGCTAGTTGTACTTATTGGTACAGCACTTGGTTGGGCATTGTTTCTAGATCTTTTCAGTGCAGAGAACTAGGACATGTATAATTCAGATGGAAAATGCCTAATTCAAATTTCAGACTACAAAGTTTTTCTTAACCTCATTCATCTTGTAGATGATATTTTAAGACTGACTGAGGTCACTAAGGGAGTAAGTGTAAATAGAGCAAAGAGAAGATTCCAAGGACTGAACTGTGGGGGATTCCAGCAATGAAGACTAAGAGAAAATGACCACTGAGGCAGGAGGAAAACTAAGGGAATGTGGAGTTCTGAAAATGAATGAAGAAAATAGGCCAAAGAAGGACACAATCAATGTCCTTCATTTCTGCTAATAGCACAATTAAACTGAGGTCTGAAAATTAATCGTAAGATTTAATCATGTAAAAGTCTGATAAAAACAGTTGTGGTGGAGTGGCAGGCAAAAAACTACTGTTTTCCCTTCTCTATTTGAAAACAGACAATACGAATATACAAATACGTGGGTAGTACATGTGGTGATGGCAAATAGTGATATTTGTCTCCTGATTTTTTTCTATTTCATCATTGAATTCCCTAGCAAAGTCATCAGCTGGTAATGAGAGTTGGGGAAGAAATGTTGAAAGTTGTAGAAGTCACTCGGGAGAGAGGGAAATGATTGTGTTGTTGAAAGGTATTAGGTGTAACAATGCCTGTAAGGGGCCAGTGAGGCTAGTGGTCATAAGTTCAAAAGAATCCTGGAGGGCATGCTAGTGAGTTGTTCTCCAATTATTTAAAACAGTGTAGATGTAAACCTGGAGTTGACAGAAAGTTGGGTTTAACCCAGGTGTGGTTTGCCAAAGTAAAACAACAAATTGCTACATAAGCAAGATAATTGAGACTGTATGGAAGTGAGTGATTAAAATGAGATCAACCAAAGGACTTGTACGTATGCATATAAGCATAACCAATGGACACAGATACCAGGGTGGTGAGGGCATGAGCAGGGGTGGAGAGACAAGGGGGGTTAAGGACACAGATGTAATACCTTAATAAAGAAAAAGTAATAAATAATAAAATAAAATGAGTACAAGAAACTCAACTCAGGTAAGGAGCAAAATGAGTATATGAATGCTGTGGGTTGAATTGTGTCCCCCCAAAGAGATATGTTAAAATCCTAATCCTCTGTATCAGTGAATATGGCCATATTTGGAAATGGGGTTTTTGCAGATGTAATCAATTACTATGAAGTCATTAGAGTGGGCCCTAATTCATACGACTAGTATCTTTTGAAGAATAGGAAAGATACACAGGGAGAAGATTGCCATGTGACCACAGAGGCAGAAATTGAAGTGATGGATCTACAAGCCAAGGAATACCATCTATAGTCAGCAAGCACCGGAAGGTAGAAAAGGCAAGAACAGGTTCTCCCCTACAGATTTCAACGGGAGCATAGCTCTGCCAACACCTTGATTTTGGGCTTCTAGCTTCCAGAAGTGTGAGATAATCAAGTTCTGTTGTTGTAAGCCTCACAGTTTATGGTACTTTGGTACAGCAGACTTAGGAAGCTCAGGCATTTACTGTTCATTCATTTATGGTTAATTTCACACTACAGGGGCAGTTGAGTGGTTGTGACAGGGATTGGATGGCCTGCAAAACCCAAAAAATCTACTGTTTGACCCTTTACCGAAAAACTTTGCTGATCCTTGATCTATTCTGGAGTATGAAAGTGGGATACAGCCAATGCAAGACTATGTATGAGAAGCTCTGAATATTGTGTAAAATAAGTATCATGTTGGTCAAAATAGTAACATTAACTGTAGACAGTAGAGGCCCGAAAGGCATCTTGTTAGAGAGTGAATTTGAACAAGTTGGGAATAGACCAAATTACACTCTCAGGGAAAAATCACTTTGTTTTGTTTTGTTTCGTTATCAGCCCTTTGCACTTTGGGCTGATAAATACTGTCTCTCCTTTAATGCATCAGTGGCCGCCTGTTGTACACATTGAAAGTATAAGATCTATTCAGATGTTTGCTCACTATTCCTGATGACAAAGGCTGGTTTGATTGCTTAAATTAATTGGTCTTTCAGAGTCCGGTGCACACCATTGCTTTATTGTAAGGCCTATTATTCTCTTTATTTTCTTTGCATCCTTTCTTTCTGTCATAGTAAATATGCTTATAATAATATCTGAATATTGATTCATGATCCAGACCATTATGTGAACTGAAATTATATATGTAATGATGATACTGTCGAGTCATTAATGCTTTGTTATTTCCAATGCACTTGTAGGGAAACTCACTTCAGAGATTTAATATGGCCGCAGCAGTAGAGGCTGGGAAATGTTGGACTCTCTGTTTAACTCTCTGCAGCCTCAGGTCTGACTAACTACCCAGAAAGCCAGATGCTGCCCAAGCATAAATGTCAGGCCCTAGGAAGGAGGCTAATGAATGTGTAGAATGTGGAAAACTGCCTGATGTTATCTGTTTACTTAGAAATGCATTTTTCTTTGTAATGATCTACGTGACTACCTGCCATATGTGTTTACTGTAATCCCCTGTAAAAAAGAGACCCCGTCCTGGGAGGGGGTAGATACTTCCCACTGGACACTACTGGGAGCAGGCAGCTGTTTGCCTGTGTATTTACGTTTCTCCAATTAAAACTCTTATGACTTTGAATAAGGCTGCATGTCAGTTCCTTAGAACTGATCCTGAATTTAGACTTTGGGGGCTTTCCCCCAACAATTGCTGCTGTGAGCAGGGTTCCAAAGAACCCACAAAAATCAGGGGGTGTGGGGGGAGAACAGGCTCTGCTGGGGGAAATCCCAGGATGGCCAAGTTCTCATGCTTTGGGCCAGTTGGCACAAGCATTGAAGGCTTGGGGGTCACTGCGTGAATATAGGAACGGCCTGAAGACACCTGCCGGAGTAGCAGAGTGATGGGGGAGGCTGAAGATAGATAAGGAAAAGAAAGATGTTAAGGCCACAGTGGCCTTGGTAGCTGGGGCCCCTTATTTGTGCCTGGGGGTTCTCTTGGGAATAGGCATGAGCACTGGCCGCTAGGAATCGCCATTTAGAAGGGGACTTCTAGTTAGAAAGGGAAGCCTGCCTGGCTACTGCTGAAGGGCTCTCAACACGCCTTCGTGATAGTGACAAGAAGGTAGAAACCTTAGCCTGTAGGGGTGCGAAAGGGAACTGGGTGCTGTGCAGCCAGGTCCGAATGGTCCTGGTCAGGGCAAATTGGGACCCCAAGACGTGGGACCCCATGGAGGATTCAGCCCTCTCTTTCTCTCAGAGGAGGAAGAAGAGGGAAACATGACAGAGATACCAGACTTACAAGCACGACCAGGACTGATTACCAAGTTTAAGACAGAGCAGCCGTGGCCACAGGGAGTGAACTTGGGGGGTCTCCCTGGGAGAGGTGTCAGTTTACTTCTGTGAGGGAATACACCTCGGCTGAGTTAGGAGGGTTAGGAAACAGATATAGGCAGAAAGGAGTCTGGATGCTGTGCTTGTGGGACTCGTGTCCCAAAGGCTTCCTCCTGACAGGGGCAGAAATCTCTGGGTGCATGCCGGGGAGCTTGGCTAAATGGGGCGACCTTCCCTCCTCCCCACCCCGATGGTAGAACATAGAAGCACTTCAGGAATTGATTAGAGAGCTAGAAATAAGGAATGCTATTTAGGTGCAGCATTTCTGGGGGGTCTGATAATGAGCTATTTACCTTGGCATGAAAGATACTATACTACAGTCTTCCCCCCAATCAGTGGTATGGACCTCTGGTGTTGGTCCTGAACCCCCTGGTTAGACTGCCAGTAAACCAAGTGGCCCAGGCTATTGCAGATGTAGGAGAAACTAAGAGAGCCAGAAGTTCAGCTAATATTTGGGCAATAGGCCAGAAGGGTGCCAAGTGCGGAGAAAAAGGCCTGATCAGTTGATTCAATGAAAGTGGCACGCCATTAGAGAGAATTTGGTAGAGGCAGAAATAGAATATAATTATAAGGCATATTAATCATGCTCTGTTAACCTGAGTGTTCTGTTCTGATTGGAGAAAGCACATTCTAACTGGCTGAGAGTTGTATGCCCTGGGACATGGGCGTTAACATAGGAATGCAGTCCATCCTCCTTTTCTGAGAACTGTGTAGATTAACAACCTTGTTGCTGAGACAATCTGGTCCCAGAGGCATCTGCCCTTTGCAACCACAAGCCCCTATGGCCTATAATCTGGTCCTGGAGGTACCTGGGGGCACCTGCCCTCTGCAACCCCCAGCCCACATTGCCTGCAACCATTATGCCTTGCCTACTTTCCCATGCCTGTAATTCCTACCTTCCTATGTAATCTTTGTCCCTCTACCCAATATAAGCAGCTGGCTTGTGGGGAGGGGCAGAGAAGATTTTTATGGATGGCCTGCTGCTCTCCCATACTGCTGGCAGTATTGGAATAAACACTCAGATAAAATTCAACCCTGACTCTGCTCAATTGGCTCAAGTTGTGACAGGCAGCCCAGACCCATTGGTTGTCTGGTTACATATTCTGGCTACTCTGGTGGGACCACTAGCGGAGAGTCCTCTGGGGTGAGTACCAGGGATCCCACTTGCTGCCTGGACTGGGGGTTCCCGGGGCTGAGGCCTGGAATCTTTTATTTGCAATGCTGCCAAGAACTTTCCTGTTTGGAGTCCCAGCCGCAGCCTCCGCAATCCCTGTCACCTCACCTAACACCTAAGTTGAATTGAATGTTCTATAACTCTGTAATGAGGGGTGCCTGTTGTCTATTGTCTGTTGCACACCCATCTGGTGTGAGCCTGATCAGCTCTTGGTTGCAAGCAGCCTCTCACAGTTCTTGCCTGTCCACACCCAAGCCTGATCAACTGAGGGTCGAGACACGGCCCTGTGTGGTGCAGGACTTCTGTCTGGTATTCTGTCTGGCTGTGCAGGTACACCACAAGTGGTTATCTGTCTGTTGTGTACACTTATAAATATTGTACATGAGAGTGTCTCTGTTGATGGTTATGTTGTGTCTCTTTGTTGTTTGGTTTAATTTGTTTAAAGATGCAGGCATATCCCAGCTGCTTGTGGCAGGCTGAACTCGTGGCAGGGATTGCAGGACCTTCCCAGAAACCTTAATCTTGGGGACCCTCCCTGCTCTCCCTCTCAAGGCATCAGCCACCCGTAATGCTTAGCTAGTGAGAGTTCTTATCTGTCCGTAATGTAACTTTGGTTACAGATGTTCTTTGCATGCTTTTTTTTTTATCTTTTGGGGACTTAATTTGCTTCTCGCAGTAGTTTTATGCACATAGGGAATCCTCTGTCTCTGCTGTTTGTCTTTGCGCTACTCAGACCAAAGGTCATTTGCTGTGCTGGGTTAGTGTGTGATAAGAGTCTAAAGCTAATGTACCAGTCCTTCCTTTTGAAGAGTACTCATCTATTTACTTTAGGGTTTGTTTCTGTTTCTGTTTTGCAATAGGATAAGATCTCTCCTTATATGCAAGATTTCATGTTGTTACAGTCTATTCAGAAAGAAAAATATGGGAAATAAACCTTCTAAACCCCTCAAGTTTTTTTTCTTGTTTTTTTAAATTAATTTCTTTATTGATTAAGGTATTGCATATGTGTCCTTATGCCCCCCATTGCCCCCCACCCCCCACTCATGTCCTCAGCCCCCTGTTGTCCGTGTCCATTGGTTAGGCTTATATGCATGTATATAAGTCCTTTGGTTGATCTCTCCCCCTTACCCCCAACCTCCTCTACCTTCCCTCTGAGGTTTGACCGTCTGATCAATGCTTCTCTATCTCTGGTACTGTTTTTGTTCATCAGTTTATGTTGTTCATTATATTCCACAAATGAGTGAGATCATGTGATATTTATCTTTCTCTGACTGGCTTATTTCGCTTAGCATAATGCTCTCCAGTTCCATCCATGCTGTTGAAATGGTAGAAGAATTGGTGTTTCTAGTTTCTTGGGATATATTCCTAGAAGTGGGATCACTGGGTCAAATGGGAGTTCCATTTTTAGTTTTTTGAGGAAACTCCATACTGTTCTCCACAGTGGCTGCACCAGTCTGCATTCCCACCAGCAATGCACGAGGGTTCCTTTTTCTTGGCGTCCTCGCCAGCACTTGTCGTTTGTTGATTTGTTGATGATAGCCATTCTGACAGGTGTGAGATGGTACTGATTTGTCATTTTGATTTGCATCTCTCTGATGATTAGTGACTTTGAGCATGTTTTCATATGTCTCTCAGCCTTCTGTATGTCATCTTTCGAAAAGTATCTATTTAGATCCGTTCCATTTTTTTATTGGGTTGTTTATCTTCCTTTTGTTTAATTGTATGAGTTCCCTGTAAATGTCGGAGATTAAATCCTTATTGGTGATAACATTGGGTTATCTCCCATGCAGTGGGCTTTCTTGTTGTTTTGTTGATGGTTTCTTTTGCTGTGCAGAAGCTTTTTATTTTGAGGTAGTTCCATTTGTTTATTTTCTCTTTAGTTTCCATTGCCCTAGGAGCGATATAGGTGAAGAAATTGCCTCGGCATATGTCTGAGATTTTGCTGCCTGTGGATTCCTCTAGTATTTTTATGGTTTCATGTCTTATGTTTAAGTCCTTTACCCATTTTGAGTTTGTTTTTGTGGATGGTGTAAGTTTTTCTCCTAGAAGGGCTGGAGCTGCAGAATGCCCTCGAGCAGGGGGGCCACTCCCACTTTGTAAGGGGAAAAAAATAGTAAAATCTTTGGTAACTTAAACTTCTGGAGTTCTGCTGGGTTAAATAGTAAAAATTATTAAATATCTAGGTATTTTAAAATAACAGGATGCTGAAATATCAATCTGAGTTTGCCTACTTTTGACTTCTTATCAAAGAGAATCTAGAGGATGGATTTGAATCTGCTAATTAATGTGTATCATACTTTATTTGAAATATACTTCTCAAAAATCTGAATGTATTGCTAATCTGAGGAATGTTAATTATTTCCTTTTCACCTGAAAATTAAGGTTTCTGAAAGTTAAGAATACTAACTAATTGGAAAAAAATTGTGTAGTTTTGATATTAGAAGGCATGAGGCATAGAGATGCATTTTGAAGGAAAAAGTTATAAAGCTGTTTTTTTTCTGGATGGATAAGAAGGTTTGTGAAAGTTGAAGAAAAGTTTGTGGAAGTTATAGAAGGATTGTGAAGGAAATATTAAAAGGAAATTATAGGTTATCTGAATAACAAATTTAATGAGATAAATGGATCTGAAGTATAATGCTTTTACAAAAATGTTACATCTTCTGAGGGATCCATGGAAAGAATTCTGACTTATTTTAAATTACATATCTCTGAGAATTAAAAAAATCAGATCATCCCCTTTGAACTGGATAAAAATTATTAGCACTTTTGGGTATCTGGATTTATAGAAGTACTGGCAGGAAAAATCAGGAAAACCAAAAATTGATTATGGGACTGCATGAACTGAAAATAATTATATGGTTTTTGTAATTTTTGTTGAAAGTATTGCTGATTTTTAATCTTTTTTTTTTTCAAACATAAGGAAACTTGTTTCTTTTCTTAAAACAATTTGGTAAATTATATATTTTTCTCCCAACCTGATCCCTCCAGAATTTTGCAGTTCTTAAGGAATGAGTCATGGCAATATGTTTCTTTCCATGAATTCAACAAGACCAGTTTCCAACTGTGGTTTTATTAACTAAGACTTTGACTGGAATATCATGTCTTAGAGAGACATGCCCAGACTCTGGATGTCACCAGAAAACTGACTTTGAAGCCAATAAGAGCACCTTGGAGAAATAGCCTGGTACCTTGCTTGGTAATGTAGTTCATGCCAGTCTTTCCAGGTAAAGAACAAAATTGGTTGTTTTCCTGGAAGATGGCAAAGTAAGAACCTCAGAATGTGAGGAATTTACCCAAGTCTACAGGTATTGCAGGCAAGCCTGATGGCAACTGGGTGGCTCAGCTTCTTTGCCCTGAGGGGCTAATTAAAGTTCAATCATGAAATTCCAGCAAAGCAGATGTTTAAAAAAGCCTATGATCAATTGCTATTCTTATTATGTTCATGAAAAATAATCAGGCCAAATTGAAACTAGACTTACTACAGTAAATAAATTGGTCTTAATTTCGCTCCTTAATGAAAATGAGGGTGTTTTTTTTTGGGGGGGGTGGGGTGGGAGGATTGTTTTTCAGTAGACTAGTGAATTCAGTAGACTCTATAACACAGAGTTGTGAATATTAGACTCTAAGCTTTATTTTTCACCTATGAATTGAACTGGATTTCCTGATTTATCTCTAGCTCTTGCCCCAATAATACTAAAATTTATAACACAGTTTGTCTCTACTAGGTTATAAGCCCTACTCATACTCAGGGAATACCACCTCTAGACACCATTTTCATCTCCTTCCATGCCCAGGCTTCATCATTCCTGACAGAGAGCAAGGATCTCTTGGCTCTGAGGTTAATTTTGTCCCTCCTCAGTATGAAGCAGCTACAGAAGAGATGTGAACCCTTTCTCTCTGAAAGGATTCAGAGCTAAGATCCTTGAGGGGGGATGTGGAAGGCAGTTAGACAGACATGAGCAGAGCAAGAACAATGGGTCAAGTACAGAAGATCACCAGGGTGGAAAGCCCCAGGTGCCTAGCAAGGGCCATCACTCCAGAGTGAAGAGGGTGCCAGAAGGGGAAGACTGGATGACCTGGCCCAAGGAATACCTCAAGGCAACATTTGTTATAATTGCACTCGACCACTGCTGATCTGGCTAAAGGAGATCTGGTTGCATTCAGAAGAGATGAAAATATTTGGGTGTTGAAAGGGCGAGGGCTAGGCCCTCCATCTTGCCCCAGGGTAAGGGCTAGGCCCTCCATCTTGCCCCAGGGTAAGTGCTACGCCCTCCATCTTGCCCCAGGGTAAGGGCTAGGCCCTCCATCTTGCCCCAGGGTAAGGGCTAGGCCCTCCATCTTGCCCCAGGGTAAGGGCTAGGCCCTCCATCTTGCCCCAGGGTAAGGGCTAGGCCCTCCATCTTGCCCCAGGGTAAGGGCTAGGCCCTCCATCTTGCCCCAGGGTAAGTGCTACGCCCTCCATCTTGCCCCAGGGTAAGTGCTACGCCCTCCATCTTGCCCCAGGGTAAGTGCTACGCCCTCCATCTTGCCCCAGGGTAAGTGCTACGCCCTCCATCTTGCCCCAGGGTAAGTGCTACGCCCTCCATCTTGCCCCAGGGTAAGTGCTACGCCCTCCATCTTGCCCCAGGGTAAGTGCTACGCCCTCCATCTTGCCCCAGGGTAAGTGCTACGCCCTCCATCTTGCCCCAGGGTAAGTGCTACGCCCTCCATCTTGCCCCAGGGTAAGTGCTACGCCCTCCATCTTGCCCCAGGGTAAGTGCTACGCCCTCCATCTTGCCCCAGGGTAAGTGCTACGCCCTCCATCTTGCCCCAGGGTAAGTGCTACGCCCTCCATCTTGCCCCAGGGTAAGTGCTACGCCCTCCATCTTGCCCCAGGGTAAGTGCTACGCCCTCCATCTTGCCCCAGGGTAAGTGCTACGCCCTCCATCTTGCCCCAGGGTAAGTGCTACGCCCTCCATCTTGCCCCAGGGTAAGTGCTACGCCCTCCATCTTGCCCCAGGGTAAGTGCTACGCCCTCCATCTTGCCCCAGGGTAAGTGCTACGCCCTCCATCTTGCCCCAGGGTAAGTGCTACGCCCTCCATCTTGCCCCAGGGTAAGTGCTACGCCCTCCATCTTGCCCCAGGGTAAGTGCTACGCCCTCCATCTTACCTTGGCCGTGTGCTTAGCAAGGAGCTTCTTCCCGGAAGTCTAAGCCTCTGCTAGCCACACCCAGGAACAAGACACCGACTTGCGCCTGGCCAATCGGCAAGGCCACAGCCCTTTCTCCTCCCCTTACTCCAACCCCCTATAAAACCCCTCTCCACACAGAGTTCTCTCTCTCTCTGCTTCCTGTCGCTGCGTCGGCAAGGTGGGGGAGCCGAGCTAGCTCGAATAAAGACTCTTATGCTTTTGCATCGGACTGGCTGGCTCCCTGATGTGGTTTCTTGGGGATCCTGAAATCTGGGCATAACAGAAAGCACAGGTCTGAGCAGCCTGGGGCCCCAGCTGCGCCAGCATGGCCACTGGCTGGCATGGCGGCCAAGGGACGAAGCAGTGTCTATTGGGAAACTACGGGGCCAGCCTAGTGGAAACCCATATCTTCCCATAAAACAACTAAGTTCATGTTTCCCACATTCTAGAGCCATGAGGCGAGAAAGCCCCGCCCTCGGCTGGGCCGTGGCTGCCCTCCTGATGCTGCAGACGCTGGCCATGGCGAACCACTCCCCACGGACCCTGTGCAGCCAGGCCGGGATGTTCGCGGACTTGAGCATCCAGGAGCTGAAGGCCGTTCGCAGCTTCCTCTGGTCCCGGAAGGACCTGAGGCTGGAGCCCTCCCGAGGATCAACCATCGCCAAGAACACCGTGTTCCTCATTGAGATGCTGCTGCCCAGGAAGCAGCAGGTGCTGAAATTTCTGGACCACGGTCAGAGGCGGCCTGTTCGGGAGGCGCGTGCCGTCATCTTCTTCGGAGCCCACGAGCATCCCAACATCACTGAGTTTGCCGTGGGGCCCCTGCCAAGGCCCCAACCTGCCCCCTGCCCCCCAGGCCTGGGCACCAGATGTCCTGGAACTCCAGGCCCATTTCCTCGCGGAGTATGTCCTACTGAGCCACACCCTGCAGGAGTCCACCAGGCCCTTGCACCGATTTTTCCTGAACACCACGGGCTTCTCCTTCCAGGACTGCCACACCCGATGCCTGACTTTCACCGAAGTGGCCCCTCAGGGCTTGGCCTCGGGCGAGCGCCGCACCTGGATCATCTTGCTGCGATTTGTGGAAGGCTTCTTCTTGCACCCCACAGGCCTGGAGCTCCTCCTGGACCACAGCAGCATGAACGCCCAGGACTGGGCGGTGGAGCAGGTCTGGTACAACGGGAAGTTCTACCGAAGCCCAGAAGAGCTGGCCCGGAAGTACGATGCTGGAGAGGTGGACGTGGTGGTGCTGGAGGACCCGATCCCCGAGGGCAAGGGGGCCAAAGGCACGGAGGAGCCGCCCCTCTTCTCGTCCTACAAGCCACGCGGGCACTTCCCCAGCCCCATGACC
>NW_005361430.1:1202132-1213351 GCF_000412655.1 Myotis brandtii | reverse complement strand
CAGGGGTGGGCAAACTTTTTGACTTGAGGGCCACAATGGGTTCTTAAACTGGACCGGAGGGCCGGAACAAAAGCATGGATGGAGTGTTTGTGTGAACTAATATAAATTCAAAGTAAACATCATTACATAAAAGGGTATGATCTTTTTTTTTAGTTTTATTCATTTCAAACAGGCCAGATCCGGCCCGCAGGCCATAGTTTGCCCACGGCTGGCATAATTCGTCCCACCCAGAATCCCTTTAAGAGCCCTGTCTGGTTAGTCTGTAAACCAGGCAGGTCCTGGTAATGACTGTGGACTACTGGGAGTTTAATAGAATAGTTTATCCAATCCCTGCCACTGCCTGGTACACAGATGGATCTGCTAAGGGCAGTCTTCCCCGCTGGACTGCAGTGGCCATACAGCTGAGTACAGACATGATATGGCTGGATGGAGGAAGCCAGCAAAGCAGTCATTGGCAGAGCTGCAAGCGGCTTGGATGATACTAATACATGAATCAAGCCCTATCACTCTGGTGACTGATAGCTGGGCTGTCTACAAAAGCCTCACTTTGTGAATAGGACAATGGCAAGAGGACAACTGGGAAGTTCTGCACCTCCCTTTATGGGAGCTGAAATGTGGAACGAGATCTGGGAAAGGACAAGAGGCTTGGAAGTCTCAGTACCATGTACTGGCCCACAGTTACATCCCTTCCAGGAAATCAGGAGGCGGATCAGTTGACCCAGGTCTGATACACAGAGGAAAGCAGGGACCCTCAAGAAGTGGCCTGCTGGCCACATCTAAAGACTAGCCATAAGGGGGTACATACTCCGGGAAATTGCCAAACGGATGGGCATGAGCTCACCCATGCCCATATTAAGGAGGCATGCCAGGAGTGGTGTTCTTGTCCTCTCGAACATAAGAGACAATTGCCATGGCATCTTGGACAGATAGTAAGGGCAGGAGCACCAGCCATGCCACTGTCTCAGAACTGCAGATATACATTGATGTGCATTGATACTGCCATGGCCTGTTGCAAGCATATCCTACTAAGAAAGCAACCCAAAGGCTACCATACAGAGACTTAGGCAACTGTATGCCACCTATGGATGGCCCACAAACATCAACCAAGGCACTAATTTCACTGGCCACCAGGTGCAGGAATGGGCCAAGAGATCGATATAATGTGGCCCTTCCATCTGCCCTACACTCCTAAAGCCGCTGGATCGATGGAGGGGATAGACAGACTGTTGAAACAGGCTCTGTGAAGAGAAATCCATTCTTTAAAGGGTTGGATGCATAGGTTGTCAGAAGCTCTCATGGAACTCAATAGCTACACCAGACAAGCACGTCCTACTCTGTATCATCTCTTAACCAGTGGACCACTGACAGCGATGAGGATTCAGCTGGAGAGCTCGACTGCTGAATGGGCTCTGAGACTGGAGCCACATTATGCCATATTGTTGATGGATCCATATGACCCAGGGCCAGGGACCAGTCACCTACGAGTACCTTGGGTGTGGCAGATTCCCCCCAGATGGTTAGGGCTCATTGGAGCCTATGGGGAGGGAAAAAATCTTAACATGCAGGTAACTCCTTGTTTGCTTCCAGTAACCCCTTGTCAGCTGGTGGTGTAGAACCCATCAGACCAAACACTAAGGGCATGATGATTTGGAGTATTATCATTCCACGCCTCCTTAAGTCAGTGCCTCCAACTGCCTCATCCCCTCCTGGGAACTCAGTGTGGTATTGTAAACCAGGGCAGAAACCACTAGGTTTCTTGGGGATCCTGAAATCTGGGCATAACAGGTGTATTTAGCAAAAGAAATATTTTTAATATCTCTGACTTTTGCCTTTTAGGAGGAACCTATGTAGAACAGACATTTATATCCTACCTAGTAAGAGTTGGGACACCTATCGCTGATATACAGAATTATACTCATTCTATTCATTTGGGGAAGAAAGTCACATAAAAGGACCTTTATGTATTGGGACCCACTGTCTGGGAAAAGGGTGCAGAGATATTATTTCTAAAGGTTGCTGCAGTAGCTTTACTGGCTGTTCTAGCTATTGTCTTTCAGTATCTAATAATCACAATATGAAACATTCTGATAATTTCACCTTCCCTTACAGTAATGGACATGCTAAGCTGCTGATTGTTTAGTTTCTGATATGTGGGGTAACTGATTATTCATATATCCCTGCCAGTAGCACAGGGAGGCCTTGTTCCTTAGGACGACTGACTGGCTTTATGCCCCAGAAATATCACAGGATCCAGACCAAAAGAGACCTTCTCACAGCTGTGGCACCAGACTGCAATGATGATCTCTACCTTGGAGCTCTGCTGAATATATTGCTTCAACCATTTTTGTTATGCTGGTAATAGTAGGCTCCCTTAATGTAGAAGTGACCCAGCTGACTTGTAGCATGGTAAAAGTCCTGAAGGCCACTTCCAGACTATACATGGGACAAATCAAAAGCTGAGCCAGGTCAAGGGGACAGTTCTATAGAATCTGACCTTGATTTATCTCCTGTTTATTTTTATAGTCTAATCGCTTGCTGCTGTGTTCAATGTCTTCCTCTTTTTAGATACTGTATTTCCTGTATTCCATCTTCATGAACTGCTTTCAAGACAGAAGCAAAGGCAGTCCAGCAGGAGGAGACTTTTAACCTAAAACTAATCTCATAGATATGAGATGATAGAAATAGCAGTGGGGAACGTTAGGGGCAAAAACAGAATATTGGGGACTAACTATAATTATAAGACATATTAATCATGCTCTGCTAACCTAATTGTTCTGTTCTGACTAGGAAAGCACATTCTAACCGGGTTGAGAATTGTATGCCCTGGGACATGGGAGCTAACAAAGGAATGCAGTCCATCCTCCTTTTCTGAGAACTGAGTAGAATAACAACCTTGTTGCTGAAACATTCTGGTCCCAGAGGCATCTGCCCTTTGCAACTCCAAGCCCCTGTGGCCTGTAATCTGGTCCCTGAGACGCCTGGAGGCACCTGCCCTCTGCCACGCCCCAACCCGCATTGCCTGCAAGGGCCTACTTTCCCATGCCTGTAATTCCTACTTTCCCATATAATCCTTGTCCCTCTACGTAATATAAGCAGCTGGCTTGTGGAGAGGGGCAGAGCAGATTTTTATGGATGACCTGCTGCTCTCCCATACTGCTGGCAGTATTGGAATAAACACTCATATATGATTCAATCCTGTCTCTGCTTAGTTGGCTTAAGTTGTGATAGGCAGCCCAGACCCATTGGTTGTCCAGTTACAAATTGATAAACAGCCTAAAGCTGTTTTGGTACAATTGTGGCAGAAACTCAAGCCTAAACAGCAATTTCAATAACTGCCAACTAAGAAGGGACTATGCACCATGGGTCCAGGTGGGGTTGTCAGCTCCCCCTTGATGGGAGGGGCCTGAGAATCTGGACTAGGGATAAGGATGGTGCACAGGGATCAGAGGCCCCAGATAGAGCTAACCATCCATTGGACACCACAAAATAAACAGCGGGTCTTGGCCCTGGTAGATACTGGAGCAGAATGCACACTGATCTATGGTAATATCCATAAATTCAGGGGTGGGCAAACTTTTTGACTTGAGGGCCACAATGGGTTCTTAAACTGGACCGGAGGGCCGGAACAAAAGCATGGATGGAGTGTTTGTGTGAACTAATATAAATTCAAAGTAAACATCATTACATAAAAGGGTATGATCTTTTTTTTTAGTTTTATTCATTTCAAACAGGCCAGATCCGGCCCGCAGGCCATAGTTTGCCCACGGCTGGCATAATTCGTCCCACCCAGAATCCCTTTAAGAGCCCTGTCTGGTTAGTCTGTAAACCAGGCAGGTCCTGGTAATGACTGTGGACTACTGGGAGTTTAATAGAATAGTTTATCCAATCCCTGCCACTGCCTGGTACACAGATGGATCTGCTAAGGGCAGTCTTCCCCGCTGGACTGCAGTGGCCATACAGCTGAGTACAGACATGATATGGCTGGATGGAGGAAGCCAGCAAAGCAGTCATTGGCAGAGCTGCAAGCGGCTTGGATGATACTAATACATGAATCAAGCCCTATCACTCTGGTGACTGATAGCTGGGCTGTCTACAAAAGCCTCACTTTGTGAATAGGACAATGGCAAGAGGACAACTGGGAAGTTCTGCACCTCCCTTTATGGGAGCTGAAATGTGGAACGAGATCTGGGAAAGGACAAGAGGCTTGGAAGTCTCAGTACCATGTACTGGCCCACAGTTACATCCCTTCCAGGAAATCAGGAGGCGGATCAGTTGACCCAGGTCTGATACACAGAGGAAAGCAGGGACCCTCAAGAAGTGGCCTGCTGGCCACATCTAAAGACTAGCCATAAGGGGGTACATACTCCGGGAAATTGCCAAACGGATGGGCATGAGCTCACCCATGCCCATATTAAGGAGGCATGCCAGGAGGGTTCTTCTTGTCCTCTCGAACTTAAGAAACAATTGCCATGGCATCTTGGACAGATAGCAAGGGCAGGAGCACCAGTCATGCCACTGTCTCAGAACTGCAGATATACATTGATGTGCATTGATACTGCCATGGCCTGTTGCAAGCATATCCTACTAAGAAAGCAACCCAAAGGCTACCATACAGAGACTTAGGCAACTGTATGCTACCTATGGATGGCCCACAAACATCAACCAAGGCACTAATTTCACTGGCCACCAGGTGCAGGAATGGGCCAAGAGATCGATATAATGTGGCCCTTCCATCTGCCCTACACTCCTAAAGCCGCTGGATCGATGGAGGGGATAGACAGACTGTTGAAACAGGCTCTGTGAAGAGAAATCCATTCTTTAAAGGGTTGGATGCATAGGTTGTCAGAAGCTCTCATGGAACTCAATAGCTACACCAGACAAGCACGTCCTACTCTGTATCATCTCTTAACCAGTGGACCACTGACCGCGATGAGGATTCAGCTGGAGAACTCGACTGCTGAATGGGCTCTGGGACTGGGGCCACATTATGCCATATTGTTGATGGATCCATATGACCCAGGGCCAGGGACCAGTCACCTACGAGTACCTTGGGTGTGGCAGATTCCCTCCAGATGGCTAGGGTTCATTGGAGCCTATGGGGAGGGAAAAAATCTTAACATGCAGGTAACTCCTTGTTTGCTTCCAGTAACCCCTTGTCAGCTGGTGGTGCAGAACCCATCAGACCAAACACTAATGATTTGGATTATTATCATTCCATGCCTCCTTAAGTCAGTGCCTCCAACTGCCCCATCCCCTGCTGGGAACTCAGTGTGGTATTGTAAACCAGGGCAGACACCACTCGGAGCAGAATGCACACTGATCTATGGTAATATCCATAAATTTACAGGCTATGTTACTGCCATAGATGGTTATGGGGTAGTTCCATAAAGCTGGAGCGAGCCTTGCTCTGCAGGTAGATTGCCGGTTGCCCCTGAGGTCCTATCAGATGTTTATTTGCCCCTACCTGAATATATATTGGGCATCAACATCTTAGCTCAATTAGGTAAAATATCCACAACAGCTCACCCATGCCCATATTAAGGAGGCATGCCAGGAGGGTTCTTCTTGTCCTCTCGAACTTAAGAAACAATTGCCATGGCATCTTGGACAGATAGCAAGGGCAGGAGCACCAGTCAATCAGAGAGTTCTGTTTGGGGATGTGAGCAATGAAGCCCATGCTTAGGGGGAAGGTGAAATGGACACCTGTGAAGCTCCCTGCACTGAGGCAGGTTATATCGGTGAGACAGTATTTCTTACCTGGGGGCATGCAGAGATACTGGGCATCTATGGATTATATTGTTGCTGTGCCTTCGACTCCAAGCCATTACGGTGCAAAGGTTCCGAGGGAATTTGTGGAAGTTTGATGTTTAAAATGGAAGGATCCATATTAATCTGGGGTGGAGTGGATCACCTATATGGTAAAAGAACTATATAGAGTGGGCATGATTTGTCCCACCCAGAATCACTTTAACAGCCCTGTCTGGTTAGTCTGTAAACCAGGCGGGTCCTGGTGATGACTGTGGACTACTGGGAGTTTAATAGAATAGTTTATCCAATCCCTGCCACTGCCTGGTACACAGATGGATCTGCTAAGGGCAGTCTTCCCCGCTGGACTGCAGTGGCCATACAGCTGAGTACAGACATGATATGGCTGGATGGAGGAAGCCAGCAAAGCAGTCATTGGCAGAGCTGCAAGCGGCTTGGATGATACTAATACATGAATCAAGCCCTATCACTCTGGTGACTGATAGCTGGGCTGTCTACAAAAGCCTCACTTTGTGAATAGGACAATGGCAAGAGGACAACTGGGAAGTTCTGCACCTCCCTTTATGGGAGCTGAAATGTGGAACGAGATCTGGGAAAGGACAAGAGGCTTGGAAGTCTCAGTACCATGTACTGGCCCACAGTTACATCCCTTCCAGGAAATCAGGAGGCGGATCAGTTGACCCAGGTCTGATACACAGAGGAAAGCAGGGACCCTCAAGAAGTGGCCTGCTGGCCACATCTAAAGACTAGCCATAAGGGGGTACATACTCCGGGAAATTGCCAAACGGATGGGCATGAGCTCACCCATGCCCATATTAAGGAGGCATGCCAGGAGGGTTCTTCTTGTCCTCTCGAACTTAAGAAACAATTGCCATGGCATCTTGGACAGATAGCAAGGGCAGGAGCACCAGTCATGCCACTGTCTCAGAACTGCAGATATACATTGATGTGCATTGATACTGCCATGGCCTGTTGCAAGCATATCCTACTAAGAAAGCAACCCAAAGGCTACCATACAGAGACTTAGGCAACTGTATGCTACCTATGGATGGCCCACAAACATCAACCAAGGCACTAATTTCACTGGCCACCAGGTGCAGGAATGGGCCAAGAGATCGATATAATGTGGCCCTTCCATCTGCCCTACACTCCTAAAGCCGCTGGATCGATGGAGGGGATAGACAGACTGTTGAAACAGGCTCTGTGAAGAGAAATCCATTCTTTAAAGGGTTGGATGCATAGGTTGTCAGAAGCTCTCATGGAACTCAATAGCTACACCAGACAAGCACGTCCTACTCTGTATCATCTCTTAACCAGTGGACCACTGACCGCGATGAGGATTCAGCTGGAGAACTCGACTGCTGAATGGGCTCTGGGACTGGGGCCACATTATGCCATATTGTTGATGGATCCATATGACCCAGGGCCAGGGACCAGTCACCTACGAGTACCTTGGGTGTGGCAGATTCCCTCCAGATGGCTAGGGTTCATTGGAGCCTATGGGGAGGGAAAAAATCTTAACATGCAGGTAACTCCTTGTTTGCTTCCAGTAACCCCTTGTCAGCTGGTGGTGCAGAACCCATCAGACCAAACACTAATGATTTGGATTATTATCATTCCATGCCTCCTTAAGTCAGTGCCTCCAACTGCCCCATCCCCTGCTGGGAACTCAGTGTGGTATTGTAAACCAGGGCAGAAACCACTACCAGGCAAATGACAAGGTACCCTGTATTTTGCCTGAAGCTTATGATTAATCTTTGCTTATGCCTGTAACTTCTTTGTCTTTCTGGTCATAGTGTGTGGCATGGTACATAGATCTTTTATCATTTTTATTCCCAGATGTAGCTGCTGTTAGTTTAGAATGGCAGATTACTCATTAGCTAATGATACTGCCCAAGCCCTTAATAGTTCCAAGTATGCTATAGATTTTTTAGAACAATACAAATGAGAAAAATAGTGTTGCATGACCACATGGCTTAGATATACTTACTGCTGCCCAGGGAGGAATGTGCGCTCTTATACATACTGATTGTTGTGTATATATTCCTGATAATCATCATGACATATCCCTTGCTCTGACCCAAATGACCAACCAAATCTCAACTATTCAGCAATTAGTAATTGATCCTCTGTACACTTGATCCTCTGTTCAGTCTTTGTCCCTACCTTGGAAGGGGGCTCTGTTCAGCATTATTATTATTTGTTTGTTAATGATACTGGGCATCTATGGATTATATTGTTGCTGTGCCTTCCGACTCCAAGCCATTATGGTGCAAAGGTTCTGAGGGAATTTGTGGAAGTTTGATGCTTAAAATGGAAGGATCCATATTAATCTGGAGTGGAGTGTGGGGAACTCACTTTAGAGATGTAATATGGCTCCAGAAGTAAAGGTGTCTAGGAAATGTTGGACTCTCTGTTTAACTTTCTGTGACTGTTTAACTCACTGTAGCCTCAGGTTTGGCTGACTACCCAGAAAGCGGAATGCTGCCCAAATATAACCATCAGGCCCCAGCAAGGAGGCTAATGAATGTGTAGAGTGTGAATAACTGCGCGATGTTACCTGTTAACTTAGAGATGCATTGTTTAAGTTATGCAATGTCTGGTCACTGGGTTGTACAAAAGTAAAAATAAATAAAGAAGAAATGCATTGTTCTTTCTGGTGGTCTATGTGACTATCCACCGTATGCTTTTACTATTTTTTTTATTTTGTTTTATTGCTTAAAGTGACTGATAGCTGGGCTGTCTACAAAAGCCTCACTTTGTGAATAGGACAATGGCAAGAGGACAACTGGGAAGTTCTGCACCTCCCTTTATGGGAGCTGAAATGTGGAACGAGATCTGGGAAAGGACAAGAGGCTTGGAAGTCTCAGTACCATGTACTGGCCCACAGTTACATCCCTTCCAGGAAATCAGGAGGCGGATCAGTTGACCCAGGTCTGATACACAGAGGAAAGCAGTGACCCTCAAGAAGTGGCCTGCTGGCCACATCTAAAGACTAGCCACAAGGGGGTACATACTCCGGGAAATTGCCAAACGGATGGGCATGAGCTCACCCATGCCCATATTAAGGAGGCATGCCAGGAGTGGTGTTCTTGTCCTCTCGAACATAAGAGACAATTGCCATGGCATCTTGGACAGATAGTAAGGGCAGGAGCACCAGCCATGCCACTGTCTCAGAACTGCAGATATACATTGATGTGCATTGATACTGCCATGGCCTGTTGCAAGCATATCCTACTAAGAAAGCAACCCAAAGGCTACCATACAGAGACTTAGGCAACTGTATGCTACCTATGGATGGCCCACAAACATCAACCAAGGCACTAATTTCACTGGCCACCAGGTGCAGGAATGGGCCAAGAGATCGATATAATGTGGCCCTTCCATCTGCCCTACACTCCTAAAGCCGCTGGATCGATGGAGGGGATAGACAGACTGTTGAAACAGGCTCTGTGAAGAGAAATCCATTCTTTAAAGGGTTGGATGCATAGGTTGTCAGAAGCTCTCATGGAACTCAATAGCTACACCAGACAAGCACGTCCTACTCTGTATCATCTCTTAACCAGTGGACCACTGACAGCGATGAGGATTCAGCTGGAGAGCTCGACTGCTGAATGGGCTCTGAGACTGGAGCCACATTATGCCATATTGTTGATGGATCCATATGACCCAGGGCCAGGGACCAGTCACCTACGAGTACCTTGGGTGTGGCAGATTCCCCCCAGATGGTTAGGGCTCATTGGAGCCTATGGGGAGGGAAAAAATCTTAACATGCAGGTAACTCCGGGCCAGGGACCAGTCACCTACGAGTACCTTGGGTGTGGCAGATTCCCCCCAGATGGTTAGGGCTCATTGGAGCCTATGGGGAGGGAAAAAATCTTAACATGCAGGTAACTCCTTGTTTGCTTCCAGTAACCCCTTGTCAGCTGGTGGTGTAGAACCCATCAGACCAAACACTAAGGGCATGATGATTTGGAGTATTATCATTCCACGCCTCCTTAAGTCAGTGCCTCCAACTGCCTCATCCCCTCCTGGGAACTCAGTGTGGTATTGTAAACCAGGGCAGAAACCACTACCAGGCAAATGACAAGGTACCCTGTATTTTGCCTGAAGCTTATGATTAATCTTTGCTTATGCCTGTAACTTCTTTGTCTTTCTGGTCATAGTGTGTGGCATGGTACATAGATCTTTTATCATTTTTCTTCCCAGCTGTAGCTGCTGTTAGTTTAGAATGGCAGATTACCCATTAGCTAATGATACTGCCCAAGCCCTTAATAGTTCCAAGTATGCTATAGATTTTTTAGAACAACACAAATGAGAAAAATAGTGTTGCATGACCACATGGCTTAGATATACTTACTGCTGCCCAGGGAGGAACATGCGCTCTTATACGTACTGATTGTTGTGTATATATTCCTGATAATCATCATGACATATCCCTTGCTCTGACCCAAATGACCAACCAAATCTCAACTATTCAGCAATTAGGAATTGATCCTCTGTCCACTTGATCCTCTGTTCAGTCTGTGTCCCTACCTTGGAAGGGGGCTCTGTTCAGCATTATTATTGTTTGTTTGTTAATGATACTGGGCATCTATGGATTATATTGTTGCTGTGCCTTCGACTCCAAGCCATTACGGTGCAAAGGTTCCGAGGGAATTTGTGGAAGTTTGATGTTTAAAATGGAAGGATCCATATTAATCTGGGGTGGAGTGGGGGGAACTCACTTTAGAGATGTAATATGGCTCCAGAAGTAAAGGTGTCTAGGAAATGTTGGACTCTCTGTTTAACTTTCTGTGACTGTTTAACTCACTGTAGCCTCAGGTTTGGCTGACTACCCAGAAAGCGGAATGCTGCCCAAATATAATCATCAGGCCCCAGCAAGGAGGCTAATGAATGTGTAGAGTGTGAATAACTGCGTGATGTTGCCTGTTAACTTAGAGATGCATTGTTTAAGTTATGCAATGTCTGGTCACTGGGTTGTACAAAAGTAAAAATAAATAAAGAAGAAATGCATTGTTCTTTCTGGTGGTCTATGTGACTATCCACCGTATGCTTTTACTATTTTTTTATTTTGTTTTATTGCTTAAAGTATTTCAAAGAGTATTACATATGTCTCCTTTCCCCTCCACTTGACCTTCCCCTGACTGCCCCTACCCCCCAGTGTCTTGTGTCCATTGGTTATGCTTATATGCATGCATACAAGTCCTTCGGTTAATCTCTTACCGCACCCCCCCAACCCTCCTCGGCCTCCCGCTGTAGTTTGTCAGTCTGTTCGATGCTGCTCTGACTCTGTATCTATTTTTGTTCATCAGTTTATAATGGTCTTTATTATCCATAAATGAGTGAGATCATGTGGTATTTTTCTTTCATTGACTGGCTTATTTCACTTAACATAATGCTCTCCAGTTCCATCCATGCTGTTGCAAATGGTAAGAATTCCTTCTTTTTTA
>NW_005361430.1:1188366-1201518 GCF_000412655.1 Myotis brandtii | reverse complement strand
TTTTTTAGTCTCTCTTTCTGTAAGTTCACTATTGGTGTATAGAAATCCCATAGTTTTCTTGGCGTTAATTTTGTATCCTGCTACATTGCCGAATTCATTTATTAAGTCTAATAGTTTTTTGATGGAGTCTTTAGGGTTTTTTATGTATAATGTCATGTCATCTGCGAATAACAACAGTTTTACTTCTTTTTCTCCAATTTGGATGCCTTTTATTTCTTCTTCTTGTCTAATAGCAATGGCTAATACTTCCAGTACTATGTCGAACAGGAGTAGTGAGAGTGGGCATCCCTGTCTTGTTCCTGTTCTTAAGGGAAATGGTTTTAGTTTTTGCCCATTGAGTATGATGTTGGCTGTGGGTTTGTCATATATGGCTTTTATTATGTTGAGGTATGATTCTTCTATTCCCACCTTGCTGAGAGTTTTTATCAAAAATGGGTGTTGGATTTTGTCAAATGCTTTTTCTGCATCAATTGATATGACTATGTGGTTTTTTTCTCTCAATTTGTTTATGTGATGTATCACATTTATTAATTTGCGGATATTTTACCATCCTTGCATCCCTTGGATAACTATTAATCTCTATAAAAAAAGAGACCCCATCCTGAGAGGGAGGGGGGTGGATTCTTCCCGCTGGTTACCACTGGGAGCAAGCAGCTGCTTTGCCCATCTATGTAAGTTTCTCCTACTAAAGCTCTTATGAACTTGAATAAGGCTACATGTCAGTTCTTCGGAACCAATCCTAGATTTAGGCTTTCCCCCAACAGTACATTTGAATACATGATATAATTTAATCCTGAAATAATCCTGTGAATCTCTCTCTTTAAAAAAAAAAAATTCTGCTTTACAAAGGAGGAAGTTGAAACTTAGAAAAGTTAAGTGACCAGGCCACAGTCACAGTCACAGTCATTTAAGAATATGGTACATCTTGGATAATTCTGATAGCAAATTCATTAGTAATAAGCCAAATGCAAGCTAATGCTGCTCAAAATCCCCTATAATAGTACTCTTGGGAAAAGAATTTATTAGAATTGTAGAATTTCTAAGTGCAAGGAGTTATCTTTCCTTGGAATTTAGATAGGATAAACAATTAAATGCCAAATTCAATGGTTGTTTTTTCTCTATTTTTAAGACTCAGAGATTGTGGATGTGAGCAACAGATCATGTCTCTGAGAATTAACTCTTTCCGGAGAAAACTCTGCAGAGTCTGGATCCTGACCTGATATATGGTCCCTGTAGATTCTAGATTCCCAATGGGAAAAGGAACCATGAAGAGACTGAGCCCAGGAGCTCCCCACCCCCTCCCCCTTTTTTTTTTTTTTTTTTTTTTTTTTTTTACAGGATCCCAGTGATGTCCTCAAGGAGCAGCTGGCTTAAAAACTTCTTGGAAGGAAAAGGAGGGATCTTTGTTACAAACTTCCTTCCCTCCTCCTGCTTCTGTTCCCTTACCCTCTGCCCCCTGCAGAGTTGTGTTTTCTGGGAATCGGCAAGTAGGATCACAAGTGGTCTTTTCTTTTTTTCACTCTCTCCCATAAAGAAAGCTTTATCACGTGTGGCCTTAAACTTGCAGCAAATTGCAAAGAAATGGCTCAAAGGCTTCAGCTCTTTCTGTGCCCTGGGAGCTGAGTGAGATGCACGTCAGTGGCGTTGCCAGCCTGGCCTGTTCTCTGCCGACTGCCAGGGAAAAGAGGCCAGGAGGAAAGAGGAAAGAAAAGAGATTGCCCAGGGGTGAGGCCATGCCCTTCATCTTTTCTTCCTCCTAATCTGCACTGTCTGTATCCATCCAGGCTCTCCCCACCTGGCAAAACCCCTCAGAGCTGCTGGATCATCCACCCCAGTCTGCTCTCTCAGTCTGTGGAGTGTGGTCCAGCCGCTTGCTGAGCACATTGAGAGGAAGTGGCTGTCTTTGATCTCCACCTCCAGGTAAGATTTGGTTTCTGCATTCCTATTTTGTGACTATCACGTCGGATCCTCGCAGGGGAGAGGTGACTAAACCCTATGAGTTCTGCATAGTGTCTTATCCATAACACGTTTCCATGAAAGATGTTGGGCCCCTTTGTTAAGCTGGTGGAAACAGAGAAGAGACTGGTTAAAGAAGTCAGACACACTCAGATCTAGGTTCCCATTTTGACTCTGATGTTTATTAGTTGGGAAGTTTTTGACAAGATGTTTCACTGCTCTGAGCCGTATCATTTTCTATGAAATGGGAATGATAATGTCAAACTTGGTCAGTTGTTTTGAAAAATAGCCAAAAATATATAAATCACCTGGCACATAAATAGTACCTATTAAATCTGAATCTGACACAATTACTTTTATTGGGAGATCAGCTTTCTAGAGAACACACATTCCTGAAGGTAGGGATCCTGGTGTCCAGGGTCTCACATCTTCATGTGAGATGACTGAGAGAAGAGTGTTGGGAAGTGGCTGCCTTTCTGACTTGGGGCAGTCTTTGGAAGCTGATTGCTGGATGGTTGGTCACAGGATCAGGGCATTTGTGTGCTCTAACTATAACCTTCTGAGGCCACTTGAGCTCTTTAAAGACTGGAGGATTGATTTTCAAACCTATGGGAACAGGGAATTCCATTTATTTATTTTTTCAGACTAAAATGAAGAAATTCTGCCTGCCTAATTTTCCCTCTCTAGAATAAGTTATACTTCAACCCACTGTGTTGGATGAGAACTTTGCCATGCCTCTTTCCTGGAATAATCTCTCCAAGTGGTAGGAGAACAATTAAGAATTTTCCAAGCGCAAATCTTTCTAAATATCTGTGCTGTTGCTCTACGTCTGCAATAGCAAATCAAGAGCAAAAGAGAACGAGCACCTGCAGGCCCCAAGGATCTTTCTGTTCGTGTCATTGAGCTTCTTCCCCCTCTTTTCACAGAGGGATGAAAAGCGCATGCTCCTTGAAACATGCTATACTTGAGAGGATATGCAAATTAGCCATCAAAATAAAATTATATTTTTACTAAAGCTATTCAGTGTCAGTATTTTAAGTGGGATATCATTTTGCCCTAACACAGCATCGATGAGGATGACCATAGTTCTCTTGTTTTGATATCACTCCTGGAGACTAGTTAGAGAGATTTTTGTGTCAACATCTCCAAATGTAAGAAGACAATGTATTTTGGTGTCTTAAGTTTTTAATAAACTTTTCAAAAGGAGATTTTTTTTCTCCTCAGCATTTACATTCTATTAACCCTTTTAATGTTTTCAAACCCATGTGAACAGGAAATTCAATTTGTAAGTGATAGTAATTTTCTTATTATATAATTTATTTTCATTTTCTAGTCACTGGCTGATGGGAAATAATATTTCTAGACTCCTAAAACAGTAGGTCAGTTTGACTTGTATAGTTTAGTTCTTAGAAGAAGACTGCATTTTAAACTGTACATTTAACAGTATTTATTTTGTATTTTAAAAACTTTCAGGTTCATATATTTTTTTGCTTGGTGATATTTTTATTATTTTAAAGTCTTTTCATATAAGAAATTGGTGTTTGTTATAGAAAACTTAGACAATATAGACATACAAAACATTTTTAAAGATCATCTACAATATCACCAACCAGAAATAATGAGTGTTAACATTTTCTTAATGGCATTTCTTAAGCTTTGTTTCTATGCATATATATGTGAATGTGTAGGTGTTTCTTATATAAAATAGAATGTTTATACTGCTTAGGAGCATGTATTTTTAAAACCAATTCTATAATGAAAATAGTTATAAATATACTATTTATAAAATTTACTTCTTTACACTAATTTCTAAGGGCTTCAAAAGATGTCATTGCCTGAGTATACCATAATTTACTGGACATTTAGTTAGTTTTTTTTTTTAATCATTATAAGCAATGGGTTTCTCTAAAATTTTAATTAAAGGTACTCAGTAGTTTTGTACTAAAGAAACCTATTTAACATTGTATAAACTCATTTTTCCCCAGACCCTGTTTTCATTGTTTTTGAAAAATATTGTTCTGGAAAAGTAGTTTCAGTGATCCAATGGATATATAGAGTTGGTCGTTGGTATCCGATAGTTGGTATGAAGAATTTTAATTTTTTAGTTTCTTAGAATGTGTCTTTTTAAAGTCAGAAATGATGTTGAATTCTGTTACTTACTGTTTTGCATCAACTGAGATTTTATTATTTTTCTATTTTAACTCTCCTTTTACAACTTGAAGTATGATCGCCAAATAAAAAGTATATATTTAAGGTGTACAACATACCTTTGAATTTTTAATGTAGTGATTTAGGTGATATAGTTCCTAATATTATTACATTTTTAGATATATATTAATTATAAAATATTAATTTGAATTTACTAGTATTTTTTGTATTTTAGCATGTCTAGATTTGGTCTGAAGTTTTCCTTTTTGTGCTATCTTAATGAAATTTTATTATCAAAGTAATTTTAACTTTGTCAAGTGAATGGAGACTATTATCATCTGTTTCCATTATTTGCTGTCTTTCCTTGAAAGACATCTCTTGGCAAAACACTCCTATTACATCATCAGTCCTTAGTATTTTTGTTTAAGAGCTAGTTTTAGAGTATTTTTGTTAAGGCTTCCTTGGCTATTTTCTTCTTCTGGTTTATATCAATACAGATAATTAATATTTGCTAGAAAGTTATCCATTTTGTCAAGATTTTAGTTATTTACATTGTGCATAATTTTTATGCTTTATACTCCTAATATTTACATCTTATTAATATTGTATCCTTGTGTTTTTGTCTTTTGATTTTGTTTAGCATTATCACCTCTTCATTTACTTTAGTTTTTAGGATTTTTAAATCTTTTTCGGTTTTACTCACTTTCCTTTGTCTATATTTTGAACGTTGTTAGGCACATTCATGAAATCAAATAATCTAAAAGTTTAATAATTATTGTTTTAAAACTAGTTCTTTGCTGTACACTTTTCGACTCATTTCACACTCCCTGGAGGAATTCCTTCCACTTTTAAATTGTTTAGGTCTTTCTTTTGATATTTAACTCAGTAACATACATACATATTGGCAGAATAAACCTAAATTTCTACCACAGCACTTGGCACTTTGCCCCTAACTTTATTTCTTTAGTAAGAATGATGGAAATATGGAAGACCTCTATTAATATGCAATGCATCCTCTGATAAACATTAAGGTGACTCAGAAGTTATTTTATTTTTGAATTCTTTCACTTAGATTTCTTTCTCAGACTGTCACTGAGAGAGCCATGAGGAATCCTAAAGAAAAGGGGACATAAGATATGTAAATATTGATGTGAACAGGGATAATATAGGTTCAGAGTATGTGAACATGTCCAAGACTCAGTAAGGGAGGGTGGGAAATTAAACACAGAAAGGGAGGCCAGAGATTACTTTCGCCTGAGTTAAATCTAAGTCTGCAATACAAATTTTACTGTGGTTTCCTTATTTGTCAAACTAAAATGATAATACAAATTGGTGCTTTCTAATTTTTTTTTCCTCCATATTTTAAGGGTTTGGATGTTGGGGACTTATAGGAGTCACAATGTGGTATTCTAGGACTCTTCCGCTAAGAGGATAGATTTAAAGGCTTTAAAGATTTAATTCTAATGAAGCAATATTCAAATGACCGAATTCCTCTTCTTCCTTTCCTGACTGCTTCTAGTTTAAGCTGGCAAGACCACAAAGTTAGCAAAATTCTGCCTCATTATTTATTCCAAAGGCAACATTTAAATTTATTCTTTGCCATAATGAGGCTTAAACTGGAGAGAAATGCTGGCACCCAACTCCTGATAGCAGGATTATTTAATCAAACATCCTGGTCTATTTTAATTGAAAAACTTTGCCAACTTACTGTGGTACAATAAGGTACTTTCAGGTCAAATTATGTCTACAGAATTGTGATCTATTGTGAAATAAAAATATTATTTAATAAACCACGTGAGTTTGAATGAAATGTTTTTGTTTTTTACTTTTAAAATCAACTTTGACAGATCAGAGTCAAGGAACATTTTCATAATGGACACTTCATCCAAAGAAAATATCCAGTTATTCTGCAAAAATTCAGTGCAACCTGTTGAGAAGCCTTCCTTCAAAACAGAATATTCCTCCTCAGAGAAAAAACAGCCCTGCTGTGGTGAACTAAAGGTATCAAACAATTAAATGCTAAAAAACTGTAAGTAGTGAACAAAAGAATAACAGCAAATTAAGTGGAGTTGATACTCTTGGCTCTCTGTCTAGTTATATTTTCTATACATTATAACTAGAAGCAAAAATTTGTTTCCTTTTTTAAAAATGGCCTTAGATGCAATTTATTGAAACCACCGTGTGCCAGGTAGTGAAAGCAATCTCTGCCTGACCATGTAGATCAGCGGTTCTCAACCTGTGGGTCGCGACCCCTTTGGGGGTTGAACGACCTTTCACAGGAGTCGCCTAAGACCATCGGAAAACACATATATAATTACATACTGTTTTTGCAATTAATCACTATGCTTTAATTATGTTCAATTTATAACAATGAAAATACATCCTGCATATCAGATATTTACATTATGATTCATAACAGTAGCAAAATTACAGTTATGAAGTAGCAACAAAAATAATTTTATGGTTGGGGGTCACCACAACATGAGGAACTGTATTAAAGGGTCACAGCATTAGGAAGGTTGAGAACCACTGATGTAGATTAAATTGCTAAGTACTACTTTCCTGGCTCATTTGCATGCCCATTCTTAACAAAAAAAAAGAGAGAGGAAGAAGAAATGAATAGTTACTAAATATCTACCATGTGCCAGATACCAGATATTATACTATGCACAGTTATAACATTTAATCTATGAAACATCTACATTATTCCCATTTTAAAAATAAAAAATTTGACCTTTCTTGCTGCACAGTATGGTCAGTGGAGGGGATAGGGTTAAATGGTGCTTTTTTTTCATTCCAACTTCCTATCTTTCTTTGTACCAAACATCCACCAACAAATATGTATTTTTGATATAAATGATAACCTACCCTATGGGTACCCTATTTTACCCCTGGGTCTAGCAAAATACATATGCCAGATAGCAAAAAAATTCATGCACCATCACTATGAATCACACAATCATGGGTGCTAGATTTGTGGTTAAGATGTGAAGTGTTTGGTTTATGGTTTCTTATTTTCTTACCTATGAATGGCTCCTACCTCTCTTTGCTTCACCATAGAATAAGTTTTCTTTTCAAAGCCACAATTCTTTTCAATATCCTTTGGAGGAAGGAGGAAGAAAGGAGAGGAAAAAAGGAATTCAACTTACATTCTGAGTAAATATCTGTTATTTCCAAAAGAAATTGAATTTTTTTTTAAATTTTACGTGAGTTTGAGGTTGAAATGCTTGAATAAAATGTTTAATGATAACAAGCTTGCTACATTGTTCTTGGTTTGGGGTTTTGTTTGTTTGTTCATTTATTTGTTTAGTAAGTTTCCAGTTGTGTGTCAAGCTGGAGTCACTAAGTGTGACCTATCATATTTTCCAGGTGTTCTTGGGAGCCTTATCTTTCGTTTACTTTGCCAAAGCACTGACAGAAGGCTATCTGAAGAGCACCATCACTCAAATAGAGAGAAGGTTTGAAATCCCTTCCTCCCTGGTGGGAGTTATTGATGGAAGTTTTGAAATTGGTAGGTATTGCAGATGCCTGGCTTTTAAGCACAAGGTCTTCTAGGCCTGAGTAAAGGACATCTTCACTGTAATTTGTTCTCTCTGAGCAACCAACAATATATTCCAGGTGTTCAACATTATACCAATCATCCATTTCAGAGTTCTCAATCAGAGTGAGAGACTTTCCCAGAGGAGGGAGGAGAGGTGAGATGCTCTCAGTATTTTTGAGTTTAAAAGTATGTGGTGAGTGTCTGTACAGAAGTCATTTATTCTGGAAGCTCTGTGTTTCAAAATTCAGAAGAATCCAAATGGGCGGTATGAAAAATCATTGTAATTATTGAAGAAGAAGAAGATAAGCCATGAAAGGGGGTTTCTGCCCAGTAGCCTAGAAAGAAGAGAGAGGAATTCTGTTGGCAAGACTAGTAGAGCAAAGCAGATATAATAAAATTCTACACTCAGGTGTCTTTAGTTAGCAATTGACTGTAGACAACCTCTTAGAATTTGAAAAGACCAATTGAGTTTAGTCAAAGTTTTAGAAGTAATTTAAGAGGTATAATCCCAGTTAGTCAGCTTCTTAAATTGATAAACTAAGAGGCATTAATTCTTTGTTAAAGTAGAATAGTAGTTCTGTGGTTACTACTGCCAATTGGGACTCAGATATATGCTATAGTAAAATCTTCAATGGCTACATTTTCAGCTTCACTTGATAACTTTCAGGACAGTGAAGGAATATTTTAACTCTTCAACAATTGCTTTTTTGAATTCATACTACATATTTCAGTTTTTAACACTGAATATCACAGAAAGAATTAAAAGAATGAATAGTTAACCTCTTGCTTTTGGGCATTTGCTACTTAAATCTTTCATCATTCTACCAGAATGAAATGTCTAAGTTTAGTGCTAATCATATGTTAATGTTCTAGCCAGTGGTCGGCAAACTGTGGCTTGCGAGCCACATGTGGCTCTTTGGCCCCTTGAGTGTGGCTCTTCCACAAAATACCAACTTCTGCGCATGGGCCACGAAGTTTCAATCGCACTGTACATGGGTGCCCACACGTGGTATTTTGTGGAAGAGCCACACTCAAGGGGCCAAAGAGCCGCATGTGGCTTGTGAGCCGCAGTTTGCCGACCACTGTTCTAGGCAATCTTGTTAATATGCAGGTACTGATTCTGTAGGGAGGGAAATAAGATTCTGCATTTCTAAGAAACCCCAGGTGATGCTGATGCTGGGGGAGGGCTTATGGGACAGTGTTTTTGAAGTCTACAGTAGTGCACACTAATGTCCTGAGCCTTCACATTCACTCACAATGAACTCACTAACTTTCCCAAAACAATTTCTAGTCCTTCAAGCTCCCTTTTATGGTAAGTGCCCTATACCATTTTTGTCTCTTGTATAGTGTATTTTTACTGTGCCTTTCCTATGTTTAGATATACAGTGGGGCCTTGACTTACGAGTGTCCCGACTAACGAGTTTTTCGAGATACGAGCTGTCTCTCGGCCGATTTTTTGCTTTGAGTTTCGAGCTAAAATTCGGGTTACGAGCCAGCTTCAGATACCCCACCGCTAGTTGGCACAGTGAACGTCACAGTGAATGCCACAACATCAGCCCAGCATCACGTGTCATTGTAATGGTGAAAATTGATTTGACATACGAGTAATTTGAGTTACGAGCTCCGTCACGGAACGAATTAAAGTTGTAAGTCAAGGCCCCACTGTACGAGTACTTACCATTGTGTTACAATTGCCTAAAGTATTCGGTACAGTAACCATGCTGTATAGGTTAGTAACCTAGGAGCAATAGGCCACACCAAATAGCCTGGGTGTGCAGTAGGTTAGACCATCTCAATACAATATTGATTTCTAAATGTTATCTGTATTTAGCAACCTTGTTTAATTTTTGTTCATTTTAATTGATTGTCTATAGATGGTGTAGAGTTTTCTGAACAGACAGTTATATTGTTTGAAACATAAGATGATTTTATATTATTCTTTCTAAATTTATAGATTTGTTATTTATTGGTTTTGCCTTATTTCTTTGGCCTCAGTATTAGGGTGAATAAAAGCAGTGAAAATGGGCATCCTTCTCTCATATCTGACCTTAATAAAAATGTTTTTAAAATTTTACAATTAAGCAATGTGTTTGATTGTGGTTTTGATATATATGCCTTAAAAGTTAATTTGCTCAGATATTTTTTCTTATTACAAATGAGTGGCCAATTATATTGAATGCTTTTCTACATATGTTAAGATAACCATAGTTATTTTATTACTTTTCTTTTTTTTTATAATACCTCTTTACTCCTGGAATAAACTATATTTGGTCCTTTCTTTTATTGTTCTTGTGTAGCTTTGATTTCAAAATATATTAGTCTTTCCCTAGCCAGTTTGGCTCAGTGGATAGAGGTTGGCCTGCAGACAGAAAGGTCCCAGGTTCGATTCCCGTCAAGGGCATGTACCTTGGTTGCGGGCACATCCCCATTAGGAGGGGTGCAGGAGGCAACTGATTGATGTTTCTCTCTCATTGATGTTTCTAACTCTCTATCCCTCTCCTTTCCTCTCTGTAAAAAATCAATAAACATATTAAAAATATTAGTCTAATAAGGTGAGTTGAGGAGTTTTCTATTATCTGAAATGGTGTGTGTATGTGGAATCTGTTACTTGAAAGTTTGGTAAAACATATTTTTAAAACTCTATGGAACTGTTGCTTTTTGACAGGCTAGTGATGGTAGATGTGAAAGAATTTTGATATCCAATTCAATCTTTTAAAGATCATTTATCACCATTTATTCTTCAAGTGTATCTTCCAAGAATTCAGAAAGGATACTAAGTAAAAGAACATGACTCATCTACATATCACAGATGCTGAAATGATATCATGCAGTATTTGGCATACCCACTAATGTAACACAAAAACAGACTGTAAACATTGAGTCCTCTATTGTGAGGGAAGTGGGGAGGGGAGGTGGTGTAGGGAGACATTATTTATAAACTGAAAACAAACTTTCCGGTTTTTGTTTTGTTTTGTTTTTACTGTGACACTCTAACAAAACTAGAGACATAATTAGCAATATATTCAACACAAAATTTCCTCTACTAAATACTTAGATGTCAAATGAGAAATCTCATACTCAATGTTTTTTAATATGAAAATTAAAAGGAGGTTAAATCTTCCGAGAGCCATAAAGCCTGGAGCCACGATGTAATCTACTTTTCTCACTATCATTATTGTCCTCCAGGCTAGAAAAATTGCTGTGCTTTTTGCACTTGACTAACGCTGGCAATGTGAATGAACAGTAGTAAATTAGATGATTGCTTGCAGATGTAAGGGAACACTCTTGCTAAAAGAAACACATTGGAAACATCAAGAAGGACTTTAACGCAAGGCTACCCATCAGCCATCATAATCCAGTGCTGCGTTATTGCTAAATTCTTGCTCTATCTAGCACTCTCGTGCTTAGAAAACTAAATGTTCAAAATGCAAATAGTTAATCCTTTAAAGCCCCTTGATATCCAACACCCTAACAGTGTTTATCAAAATATGTTCCAGGAACCATCTTCACCAACACATTTGAGCTAGGATTAAAAATGCAGATTTCTTGGCCTGCCCTCAGCTCCGTGGACTCAGACACTTTCGGGAGCTGCTGAGATTCTGCATTTTTAATACTTCTATATCTCTTACCACCTTGTTCCAGGAATTTTGTGCGGAGGAAAGCACGAGGACATCATCCCTAAAGCATGGTTAGTCAGTGTCTTCATCATCACACGCATCTCCAGAGACATTTTAGAAAGACCTAATTCCACCTTCAAAAAGTATTTCTTAGTTATTTTTTTATAAAGAGATAGATGTGTATAATTTGTGAGATTTTATATTACATAAAATTTGTATTATCACTATACATGGAAGTTATATAATTGATATGTTCCTAAATTGATATGGGTATTTATGTCATTTGTACTTCTACTTTGAATCTTATCTTTTTGTAAAAAGGATATAAACAAATTATAAATATCGTTTGTAAAAATATGAATTTTATAATTTGATTTCATTTATAGTGAGGTACAGTTGTTTTACTTTTTCTTACTAGTTTATATTCAGCTAAAGCAAGAATATGTGTTTCAAGAGCAAATGGGAAGCTATAAGAAGTTTTATTAGAAAACTTTAATAAATGAAGAAACAATAATAAAGTTTACTTCCAAATCAGCAAAGAAATTTTAAGAGAACAGCTGAAGGATGCCTTCTACAATTTGATTAATGATAAAAACACTTCAAAAGGACAAATCATTAGGGTGTGTGAAAATGAAGTAGAAGGCTTGGTCATTAAAATATTCTGACAAAGGGGTAACCTGATTGAAGTAATGAGTAAAAAGACAATTTCAACAGTCTTCTCAGTTTAAAAGAAAGAAAGTCAAATGATAGGAATGATGGTTGGAAACAGTTTAGTCACAACAAAATATCGCTAGGCTTGCTATAGACATTCATTCATTGACTTAACTTCATGTAGTTATTCTGCTGACTTTTTATAAGTTCTCTAACTTATGAACATTTATTCTTTCTTCCAAGGGAATCTCTTAGTTATAACATTTGTTAGCTACTTTGGAGCCAGACTTCACAGGCCAAAAATAATTGGAGCAGGCTGCCTGATCATGGGAGTCGGAACGTTGCTCATCGCACTGCCTCAGTTCTTCATGGAACAGTGAGTCAAATGCAATCATCCTGTTCTTGCTGTAACCAACAGCTGCATTTCCCTTTTTATGGTTACAATTAATTATTTAAACGTTATAAAATGGCCCCTGATAAATTCTATCTTATTTTTATTATATCTTCTTTGGGCAAAATTTCAGAGCACTTGCAATTTTACTTATAATTTAATCTGTAAGAAAAAAAGTTTGAGACACTTCTATGTATTGATGTCAGCAAAATTAAAGGGAAATTTTCACTTATATGTCTTCATTCAAGTGCCTTAATTTAGCTGTGGAGGCAAAATATAGAAGCAAAAAGAAATGAATATATTATGTGATAAATGTCAAATGGGTGTCAAATGGGTAATGAGTGAGTATTACTGGTAATATGCTGGGTCATGGTACACTTGACTGGCAGGACATTGACATAAGGATATGTTAGCAACTCAAAATAAGTATTCCATTTACAAATATTATCTCATAGCACTTTCTCAATTAAAGTGGGGTGTCTGTATCCTTGAACTCTGAAATCTACTTTTGGGGCTTTGTTAGTACATTTGTTAGTGCTTGCATACAACTTCAGTAGTTCCAAAGGTTTTTCACGTTTATTATATCACTAGAGGCCCAGTGTGCATGAAATCTTGATCAAGTAGCTCACTTCCACTTGCCTCAGCTGGCCGCCCCACCCATCGCCACTTGTAGCTCGTGCCCTGACCTCAGCCACTCATAGCTCCCCACTGCTAGTAGCTCACCCCCGTCCCGCCCGCCTCTGCTCGTTTGGTCATGATGGCATTATGGCGTCACAGCCACAGGCCTTTTATTAGTATAGACTAGAGGCCCGGTGCACGAAAATTTGTGCACTGGCAGGGGGGGGGGG
>NW_005361430.1:1183805-1187078 GCF_000412655.1 Myotis brandtii | reverse complement strand
CAGCTCAGAGGTCGGCAACGGCAGGTGGGGAACATTGGCTTCCTCCGTCACTGGAGCAAGCAAGCCTCCTGTTCGCTTCAGCTGCCTGGCTGCCGGCAGCCATCTTGGTTGGCAGTTAATTTGCATATCTCGCTGATTAGCCCATGGGAAGGGTAGCGAAGTTACGGTTAATTACCATGTTTCTCTATTATTAGATAGGATTCCATCCTTACAATAACCTATGGGGTAGAAGAACATAGTTTATATTTTGTTACTTTGGAGCTAAGGACCATGACTTAAAGAGTCTGGTGACTTTCTCATGTTTAGGTGTCTTATATTATAACACTGAACTCCTAAAGCAGGTATTCTGACTTCTTTATGCATATCCATGTTGCCTCGGTCCTCTGTGCTTACCTATTGCTGACTGAGAGAAGTGATTTCCAAGAGGTATAGAAACAAGAGAATAACTTTAAAATTATATATCAATTAATACTTTAATTATTGCCCAGTGTAGATCAATGCATTGTGACATTTTAGAGCTGAAGAGACTTAGAAATGATCTGGTCCAAACTTGTCCTCAGATTCCCAGGTCACTTAAATGCCTAGAGTCCGATTTTGGCCTCTGTGGCCAGTCTGTAAAGGTGTTGCACAGAAGCCTCTGTGTGGGATCTTTCCTACCTGTTTGTATGGTTTCCCTCTACCTTCACTTTTACTTGGAGAGAGATTCATGGCTTCAGGGCTTCTGCCTGCTCTTGGACATATCTCTGGCCTCCTTTCCACAGGGGCAGAGTTTCCTTGGATCACTGAGGTTCTACAAAGGTTTTATGTGGGCCAATGCCTAAGGAAGAGGCAAAGGAAGAGACCGAGGAAATGGGTCACCAATCCACCTGAAAGGAGCATATCTAAGAGAAGGCCAGCCAGACAGCCGGGCTAGTGCTGACAAAGGATGCCAAAGGGGCAGAAAGAGATTCATATTCATATTCACCTTTTACATGTTGAAAGATATATTTGTTTATTCATTATTTAGTTCTGCCATTTGCCTGGTGCTGTGTCAGGTAATGGGACTACTTCACTGAAGAAAAATAAAGAAACAAAACATACACACACTTCATGAAGTTTGCTATCTACTGAGGATTATTACAATAACTTATTTTCAATCTTCTACAGGATGAGTCACTAATTGGGTACTTGTCCAAATATAATTTTTGTTCTCTAAAAGACTACCTACTACATATGCTCTATCTGCCTAGCAGCAATACCCTTAATGGCCAACAAATAATATTAATCATGGATATCAATTATTAAGGGCCTGCCCCCAAGAGGTTATGTTTAGCTTTATGTATGGCAGGTCATCTAACTCATGAGTTTAAGAAATATACGTGTATTGATTATTGTTCTAGGAAATAAGGATAAAGTAGTGAAAAATCTCTGCTTCCATAAATCTTATGAGGAATAGACAATGAACCAACAAATAACGATATAGTAAGACAAATAATATTAGAGAAAACCCAATAAGACACAGAAGGAGTGTGTGTGTAGCAGGTTGCTATTTAACATAGGATTGTCAGGGCATGGCTCACTGAGATGGTGACATTTGGGAACAACTGAAAGAGATGAAAGGGAGAGCTACACAGATGTCTGGGGAGGAAGATTCTAGGCAAAATGAGCAGTGAATGCTAAGTTTCTGCAGCAGGAGGGAGCCTGGGTGAACTGTAGGGAGCCTTGTGACCCAGTAGGATGAGCCAGGGGAAAGTGTACAAAAAAAAAATGGGTGAAGGTGTCAAGGTTGTTTCTCAAACTTTGATGGACATTTCACTGGAGGCTCTTGGTAAAATGTAGACTTGAGACTCAGCTGGTGCTGCTGGTCTGCACACCATACCTTGAGTAGTAACGTGGCAAACAATTGCAGGGACTTTAGCTTCATCTGGAATGAGATGAGAAACCAGTGGGGAATTTTGAGCAGAGGGGCATGATCTGACATATTTTAAAGGGTCACATTGACTACTGCTTGGAAAAATAACTCTGGTGGAACAAACTTGAAAGCAGGGAAACTATTTATGATAGTCTCTGTAGAGATATAGCTCTCCGTAGCTACTATAGAATTTCATGCATCAGAATCAAGATTGTGTCAGCAATGGTTTGAATCCATGTTAGAACTAAAATCCCTACTTTGAAAGCATTTATACCCTGGGTCCCCTTTGCATTACTTCTTTGCCTCCTTATCTAACCAACTTCAATAGGCATATTTTTTCCACCAAGATAGTATGTAATTTACAGTCATTTTATATTAAAATGAACCTCTATGAATAATTCTTACTTTTATTTTCTTTCATTACAATGGATAATTGACGGGTTCAAATAGGGTACAACACCTATGAACCGGATTTTCTGGCAGTATATTCAGAAATCTCTGCTATTAAACATTGGTTTGGTTTGGTTTGGGGACTCAGGGATAGCTGAGAACTCAAACAAGTACCCTAATGAGTCATGTAGTATACATGCAATATTTTTTGCATGATACTAAATGAGCCTGTAGTAAAGAAAATGTTCTTTTTATACAGGTACAGATATGAAAGGTATTCTTTCTCCAATTCCACTCTTAGCACCTCTCCATGTCTCCTGGAATCAAACAGTCAATTAACAACCTCAGTTATGGAAAAATCACAATCCAAAATAAATAATGGTAAGATTATTTTGTTTTTACTTCAATGACTAGGCAAGCTTTTTTTTTAAGACTTTATATGTTCTTTATTATGGACAAAATATCTATATAATTTTTGCTGTCTAAAGCTTTACTACTTACATTCTAGCCAGTTTGGCTCAGTGGGTAGAGTTTCAGTCCACAGACTGAAGGGTCCTGAGTTAATTCTGGTCAAGGGCATGTACCTTGGTTGCAGGCTCCATCCCGTGTCCTGGTTGGGGTGCGTGCAGGAGGCAACCAAGCGATATTTCTCACTCTCTGTCTCTCCCCCTTCCTTCCACTCTCTCTAAAAATCAATGGAAATATATCCTCAGGAGAGAATTAACAACAACAACAAAAAGCTTTACTACTTAGACTGAGATGTTATAGTGCCATAAAAAATCCTAGAATATGAAGCAATATATGATGAGATCCTAAGAAAATGCATCTATATACACTGAGTGGCCAGATTATTCTGGCCACCTGATGTTTGTAGTCAAATTAGCTATAATTTCACACTGAAGTTGCTAGAGGACCAGACCATTATAAATAGGGAAGCAGGTTGTTTACCATGACAGTAGAAGTGATTTTTTTCTAAAGATATGGGTAAACAA
>NW_005361430.1:1177722-1183537 GCF_000412655.1 Myotis brandtii | reverse complement strand
TGCAGTTACCAAGATAAAACGTCTCCAATTTGCACAGGAACACAAGGATTGGACAGCTGAGCATTGGAAAAAAGTCATGTGGTCCAATGAATCACGTTTCCAGTTGCCTCATGCAGATGGCAGAGTGAGAATTTGGCAGAAACAGCATGAAAGCATGCATCCCACATGCATGAGTACAACCCTTCAAGCTGGTGGGGGCAGTGTTATGGTTTGGGGCATGTTTTCCTGGCATGATTTTGGCCCTTTAATTCTTGTGGAACAACGTCTGAATAGCACAACATACCTAAGTACCATTGCCGATCAAGTTCATCCTATCATGTTGATGGCATATCCCAATGGAGATGGCTTCTTCCAACAAGACAATGCGCCATACCACGGTGCTTGTATTGTGCACGAGTGGTTTCGAGAACATGAGGGAGACTTTACTTTGCTTAGGTGGCCCCGACCAGATCTCAATCGAATTGAGCATTTGTGGGACAAAGTTAAAAGAGCCATCAGGCAGCTGATTACACAACCATCAAATCTCACAGAACTGGACAGTGCTATTCATCAGGCATGGTGTCAGATTCCTCGCATCACCTTTCAACATCTCATGGAGTCAATGCCAAGAAGAATCGCTGCAGTATTGAAGGCAAAAGGTGGCCCAACGAAATACTGATGGGGTGGTCATAATAATCTGGCCACTCAGTGTATATATAAGAGCCTAAGTGACCGTTATGACCAGACAACCAGACAACTGGCCGGTAGCTATGATGTGCACTAATCACCAGGGGCCATACGCTCAGTGCACTCCCACAGCCAACCTCCTACAGCTGGCCAACCTCCCATGGTCCCTCCCTTTGGCTGGCCCGATCTCCGGCCAGGTCGAGGGACCCCCCACCTGTGCATGAATTTGTGCACCGGGCCTCTAGTAGACAAAATCTTATGGGACAAGGAACATTACTTGCTGGTGACTGCAGAAAGCCTTCTGATAGTTTCAAATAAGGCGGGCCATGAAATCAGGGTTAAGCTAGTTTAGCATTTACAAATCTCAGTCCATTGCTCAGATATGAAAGCACTATATTTTTCCTGAGAACTCAATTTAATTTATATGTTCAACCTCTCTTCATCAGAATGGCAAATACTTAATCTCAGTCAAATTTTCCCTAACCTTCACCCTTTTTCCAGGGTCTGCTTACATTCTGAGGTTACATAATAGTAAATGGGGGAGTTATGGGAAGAGGATGTTTGGTGTTATTGGTGCCCTGTATTCTTAGACATCTAATCCTTCTGGCCACAGTGTTTGGTCATATATGTCACCTTGGGGTCATCTTGTGTCCATGTCAGTGTTCTTTTAGCATAACAGCTCTCTCTGATGCAGGAGTGATTGTCTTAGAAACATGGATATAATTCTACTTTCCACACAAGGTAAGAGTTGGGGAATTTTGTTAGAAAGATAGAGTTCCATGTGGCTGATGCACATTATACAGCAATGATATGTATGAGTCACCCCTGGGGACATGGGAATCATCTCTTGTGTTAATGTAGATGGTGAAAACCTGTGAGGAGCTGAAGATGGGGATGCTTAACTCCATTGTGCAACCAGTTCATGTTTGGGGTCTTACCACCTCCCTGGACTTTGCCTGCTCATGGTGGCACAGATTCTTCTCACTCATGGAATCCAAAAACCTACCCACAGGTGTTTGTCTCTGGGATACTGCAAAGGCATCCCCTCCCTCCCTATCCCTTCAGCATCAATAGATCAACTCTTATTCCCCAACACCCCCATCTCACTCCCTATTCCTAAATTGGAATTGATTTCTACAAAGTATGGAAGAATTCCTTTTATATACCTTCTACCCATCCAAATTTTTTATCTATATCTTAAAACCTTTCACTCCTCTAATATCCTTATTAATGCTTTCTTTTGAGATGTCTCTTTTCTGGGCAGTGAACACTAGCAGTCTGGCTGTTTGAATGAAGGGGAAGGGCAGAGGATTAAAAGAAATATGGAAATATGAGAAGAGAATGTGGGGGAGGACATGCTGGACATAAAGAATATCATGGATAATAAATTTAATTGACATAAAGAGGCAAGAAACTGAGCTAAAGAGTTTGAGTTTTCATCTGTATACCATGGTCAGTCATTGAAGATATTTTGTTTTTATTTTAGATAATCAGAGTAGAGACAGGATATAAATGACAATACAGCCAATTAGCAAATATTTAAACCTTTGATGTTAAAAAAGAAACATAAGATTTAGAGATGGAATGAAAATTTTTTTAATGTCAAGAGACGAGTTATTAAGTCAGACACAGAGTATAAGACTCACAACTCAATCCTTTTATTTTCTTTAAAGTCATAGATCTATGTGGGCATTAGACATAATGAACACAAGGCTCATCCTGAAGATGCTAGTGGGGCAAATGTAGGACTCTTCTCAAAATGCTCCACATATGACCCTGTTCCTCCCTTCCCCATAATAGTCTAGAGCAAATGTGTCCCCTGGAACTCTCTGTGGTAATGAAAATTCTCTATATCTATGCTGTCCAATACAGTAGCCAATTGCCACATATGACTATTAGGTACTAGAAATATAACTAATGTGACTGAGCATCTTAATTTTTACCTTTATGTTATTTTAATTAATTTAAATTTCCATAGCTTCCGGTGGCTTATGGCTACTATATTGGAAAGCACAGATCAAAGGTGTCTACATTTATCTATAAAACTTACCAACAAGCTTCTTAGCAGAACAATAATAAATGTTAGGGCTAGAATTGACATTAGAATCAATTTTTGGTAAAGGAATTCCCATCATACTTTGGGGAATGGAAGAGAAATCTAGAGAAGATAAGTGAAAAACCCAGGGTCCCTTGGCTACATTTCTAGAAGTGGCAGAATCAAGACCGGAAGCTACGTGACTGCACAGAGTTCTTTTGTGTTTCGCAGTCAGACTCAACTACATGAAAGTTGAGTCCGACTGAGTCACCTCAGTTCTTTTTTTAAATTTTTTTTATTGCCTTAGAGAGAGAGGAAGAGAGAGGGGAAGAGAGATAGACACGTCAATAAGAGAAGAACATTATTGATCGGCTGCCTCCTGCTTGCACCCTACTGGGGATCAAGCCCACAATCTGGGCATGTGCCCTGACTGGGAATCAAACCCTGACCTCTTCGTTCCTGGATTGATGCTCATCCACTGAGCCACAACAGCTGGGCACCCCCCAGTTCTTTGTAACCCATGCTTTACCTTCAGAAATAGCTTTAAGGATTACTAATAGGTGAAAATAACTCCTACCTCATAGGATTCTTAGGGGAATTCAATTTAAAAATGCCTACAGAACACTTATCCCAGTGCCTCACAGAAAGGGAGCATTCAGAAGTGGCAATTGTTGGAGGTGGTGAATATCCTTTGTACTAAAGTGACTAAACCAGGGGTGGGCAACCCCTGGCACGCGTGCCAAACATGGCACGCCAGTAACTTTTGCTGGCACGTGAAACCCTCTCTTATAATCTTCTATTTACAATTTTTTTCTTAATATTGACTTTTTTATTTTTCAGATAAATTCAGTGTAGGTGCATCTTAGATAAATAATTTTACATAACATGTATATATTAAAAAATAAATGTATTTTTCATCATCATATACTGTGTTTTTGTCGCTTGAATGAATTTTATTATTTCTTCAAGGTTTTTCACATATATACACCTTAAGAGATATCAAATAGGCATAACATGTTCTCAAAAAATTAGGGTTGGCACGCAGAAGAATTTTGAGTCAGAGATTTTGCTGGTTTTGGTACGCACTCACAAAAAGGTTGCCCACCCCTGGACTAAACTCTTGAACAAATATTTCATTTATGATATGGGAGTAGTTGTCCAACTTCACAAATTCATATTAAGGCATGGCTTTTATGAAAGCAATTTTAAAATTGTTAGCTTTGAATTTCACTCTAAAAATACATCAAAGGTTCTTTTTGTTGGAATAGTTATACTTCTAAAGCTTATAAGGTTTTTAATTTTTAGATGATTTTTTCTAAACATGAGCCCTAAAGATTGTTATTCATTATCAAACAATTATAATTATAGGCAATGCTACCCAAAGTTGAAGTCTCAGCCATCTAAAATTTTGAATTTCTGATAAAACTTCATCAGCAATAAAATTACAAGTGATTTCTGCTGAACAAATAGAAAAGTTTAAAGATTAAGGCAAGAAAAGTCTTTGTTCAAATTTTTGTGTTTGGTCTTAGGAGGATATTGAAGGTTATTGGAGTGTAGGAATTCCAAGAACTTAGCTTATGTATGAAATAAAAAGAAGAGAGAAAATAAGAAGGAAGGTAACAGGAACAAGAAGCAATAAAGTTCCTTGATCAAAGTCTCTGGGGGACTTACACTACCTAAACTACTGAAGTTACGAAACAGACATTTCCCAACCTTGCTCAAGCCTCTCAAACTATGTCTGTCATATTTTACTTTTACATACTAATCTAATTTTAGGACAACTTGTAGAAAAGCAGAATAAATATTTAACTTTAATTGTAACATTATTTCATTCGTCTTACTTGCTTTCCTTTTTTTCTTTTTTTCCTTTCCTTTCAAGAATGTGAAATCGACACCAGCTCCTCCATGTGGGTTTATGTTTTCCTGGGGAACCTTCTTCGTGGAATTGGAGAAACTCCTATTCAGCCCTTAGGCATCACCTACCTTGATGATTTTGCCAGTGAAGACAATGCAGCTTTCTATATTGGTAATGCCCACCTCATTTATCTTCTCAGAAAGCAGGGTACCTGGTTTTCTCAATTCCATTCTAAACTAAATTGGATGTGGAAGGCTTTTTACTTCATACCCAAATCTTTTATTCAGTTCACACATTTCTGAAGTCCACAGTCAGGATTTGAATAGTAAAGAAACTTCAAATAGAGGACTCTATTGCATTAGGGAAAGAACATCAAATTAAAGGAAAGTAATTGAGCTCCAAGGCAATGATATATGACCTTGTGTAAGTATCTTCACAGACTTCATGGACTGCAGAAGCATGTAGGTGACATATTTATATATCAGAGAGTCAGTTCTCATGTTATTTTCTTACTAAGAGGTAATTAATGGCTTATAAGTGTTCATTCTTCTTCCAAAGCTAAGAAGAACTTATTTCCTAATTCAATGAAGTTGAAAAATTGACAAATTGAGTACACTTAAATAAAGACTTTATAAAATATTTTCAGTTACTAACCAGTTCTCATTCCACATCTTGTTTAAGAATTTTATTAATTTACAAAAGCAAAGGTACCTTATTATTTAAGTTTTTAATTTTTTTTTATTTTTTTATTTTTTTTTTTTTTGGTGCAGGTTGTGTGCAGACGGTTGCAATTATAGGGCCGATCTTTGGCTTCCTGTTAGGCTCATTATGTGCCAAACTGTATGTTGACATTGGCTTTGTAAACCTAGGTAAGGAAACAAACGTATTGTTATTTGTTCATTTGTTTTACTGCAATTTTATAATGGGATGGGGTAGAAAATAGCAATTTGACTTTTTATAAAATGACTAGAGGCCCGGTGCACAAAAATTTGTGCACTCGGGAGGGTCCCTCAGCCTGGCCTGTGCCCTCTCACAGTCTGGAACCACTTGGGGGATGTCCACCTGCTGGCTGAAGCCCGATCCCTGGGTGATCGGGCCTAAGCTGGCAGTCAGACATCCCTCTGGCAGCCCAGGAGACCTCAGGGGATGTCCACTTGCCAGCGGGGAGCAGACCTAGCTGCAGTCAGACATCCTTAGTGCTGCTGAGGAGGCGGGAGAGGCTCCCACCACCACCACCGCTGTACTGGCAGCCGTCAGCC
>NW_005361430.1:1172341-1176534 GCF_000412655.1 Myotis brandtii | reverse complement strand
TCACTGGAGCAAGCAAGCCTCCCTGTTCGCTTCAGTGCATGGCTGCCGGCCGCCATCTTGGCTGACAGTTAATTTGCATAAGGATATGCTGATTAGCCAATGGGAAGGGTAGTGGTCGTACGCTAATTACCATGTTTCTCCTTTGTTAGTGTAGATAGGATAGTAATCTTTCATAAAATAAAAATAGGCCATGAAAAAAAATGTATTGTTGAGAGAATCCTCATGCACATTAATAAATGGAATATGAAAAATAGGTGGTAATTAGAACTGGATGACCCATGCTATTCAGGTGTATCCTTTTTCACTTCGGTTAGCCAATTCAAACGCACTTCACCAGAGCTATGACTACATATTGTGGCTACTTGTTGGCTCTTGTTGAATACATGTGTATCAACATTTATTATAGTCATATCAATTGATAATGTGTTTATTGACTTGCCAGAAAAACCAAGAATTGAAAGTCTTCTGGCAACCAAAATTCCCTTCTTTACTGTATGTCACGAGACTAGCTTTCCTTCTGGGGGGGTGCTTGTGTAGGGAATAAATGTGGGCCTCATTTTTCCATAGCTATTAGTTTATTTCTTTCCTTGTGAGGTGGACCCCCTGGGAACATATAGTATTTTTGTGTAAAAGAATTCTAAGAAAGCAGTTTGAAAAAGTATGCTATTTTTTTTAATTCTGAAATTGCACTTTGAAATTATTGTGTTAAAATAGAATGCAAAAGTCTTGTACTAGTTGTTCTTCTTTAATCACATAAAATGCAGGCATATTCCAACATATTTACCTAGTTATTCCTTTGTTAGTTCATTAACCTCCAAATTTTACTTTACAGCTACTTTATCCCAAGTGTGATTGTATCACAGTGAACAAAATAGCTGAGTTTATTGACTTCTTGAATTTTACAGTCCAGTCACAGAGACTGATATAGACAAGGGATTAGAGGTGTGATGAGTGGTACAGAGGAAAATGGTTAAGGGGAAGCAATGAAGAAGTAGCAATAAACTTGTATAAATATTTTACCGAGTAGAATGTAGTGGCTATTGAGCCTAGATGTCAAAAGACATGTGCTTTTTTTGTTGCTTTTAAAGAGGGTGGTGCAGGTAGAGTATAGTAATATGTTTTATAGGTTTTTATATTTAAGAAAAATAACTGATTAAAAAACTGTATCAATTCCCACCTTTTAGTCCAATATGATATGATATTGTTTTATTTAACGTGCAAATCTTGCTTCAGGCCTATAATAGCTCTAAGTATTATTACTAGTAAACATCCTATATAATAAAAGCTGAGTGACCAAAATGGCGGAACGACCAGAACAACCAGAGACCAGAATGACCGGAGCCCCTCTCCCTGGCGAGCCCCGCCCCCCAGCCAGGACCCCCACCCCTGATCCAGGGCTCCCATCAGGGCTGGCCAGCCAGCCCTCACCTGTGCACCGGGCCTCTATCCTATATAATAAAAGGATAATATGCAAATTGACCCTAACAGTGGAACAACCAGAACGACCACTCAACCAGTCACTATGAGGCGCACTGACCACCTCTCAGTCCCGATTGCCTGATGGCAGGCAGGCTCCAATCGTCTGATGGTGAATGGGGAACTGGAGGTGGGTGGCAGCGGGCCGCAGGGCTGGCTGTGGGCAGCCCAGGAAGATGGTCCTGCTCGCAGTCTAGGCCTGGGGACCATACTTGCGCATGAATATCATGTGCCGGGCCTCTAGTAATTTAATAAATAGTATTTATAGTGCTGTAGACTAGATTTGGGCCATAGGGTGCAGGATATAACTTTTTCTTTGAGAAAAATCTTAGACCTTCAATTTGTAAATCAGGAAATGGTGCTGATGTGACATAGCTGGCAGAAGGTTTTGGACCCTCCTAACTCTCCCTCACATGTCACTTTCCCCCTGCCACAGCCCAGGGGTCCCTCTGCAGAACTCCAGAGCAGAGTTTAGAAACCCTGGGTTCCTTTCCAGTATTTAGACTCTATATTTATAATCTAAGGAACAACAAAATAAATCATCATGGCTCCACCCTCTTTCCTTCAAAAAGCATGATAATAATGTTCAGGTTAGAAAAAGTAATGCTTGAATTATTAGGTATTTTGATAATGTGATTGAGATGATGCTAGGATTTTCTTTTTTAAAAAAAGGCTTATTTCAACATATGAGCTTTGCTGTATACACCACTGAGCCATCCTGTCTCTTTTTCAGATCACATCACCATTACCCCAAAGGATCCCCAATGGGTAGGTGCCTGGTGGCTTGGTTACCTAGTCGCAGGAGTCATAAGTCTTCTTGCAGCTGTGCCTTTCTGGTGTTTACCAAAGAGTCTCCTGAGACCCCAAAGTAAAGAGGATCCCAGTTCCTCCTCTGAAAAATCCACATTTATTATGGGGGATCACACAGAGTACCAAACACCCCATAGAGAAAAAGCAAAAATAATGGAAATGGCAAGAGGTGAGCCAGATTCTCCTTGATTGAAACATTTTCAGTTTTCTGTTCGGACTTTATAGAGGTTCTATAAGTCATACCCTCTCTCTCCTTCATGTGTTCATAAAAAAAAGTGAGAAACTATGTAGGAAGCAGAAATGAAGATTTAAAAATCAGCATTATTACTAAAAAACAATCGAAGAACATGACCCAAAATCTTGGTAACCTTCCTTGCTGACATATCCATCCACACACTTCCTCAGTGGAGACCTTGCAACTGCCCCTATAGGATTGCTATTTCATACCAGTCTGGGTGGGCAGAAAAAAAGAGTGAATCTTCAGGGCTTGCGGCCTTTAAAACAGATGACATTCACCCATTTGAGAAATGTATATCAATGCTTGTCTCCTACCAGTGATGGAAGGAGCGAGTGTGTTGTGCGGCAAAACCACACATGTTCTAGTGAATTCTCCACACGTGGTAATGGGTATCCATGAGAAAGATTAATTTCCCTCAATGGGCCTGGAAGGGGCCCAGTAAGCAATATTTACATTTATAGAAAGTCTTTGCCTTTCTAACTGTTTGGCTACATAATAGGAAAAAGGGAGCATGCCAAAGTTTGTTTCTTAAACTAAAGTCCATGCATTAAATGGAGACAACGTTCATATGCCTTTCCTTGTGACCATGACCCAAGTTTGAAGAATAGACCAGGAAACTGAAGTTCTTGATGTCCTGCCTGTGACTCCCTGCTCTTAGTGAGGGAGTGGTAGTTCTTCTTGCCCTTTACCCACATCAGTTAGAGGAGTCTGTTTTTGTCTGACTTATACCTCAAACTACAATATAGATGTTTTGCCCATAGAAGCATGCTCTATGTCTAGTTCTCATCCTTGACTTGTGCCAATGACTTGATATGTATAGTGTGAATGTGTACCACACTGTAACTGCAGCTGATAATATGACAATGGGACTCAGTTACCTAAGCCCTGCTGCCATGGCTATATCTTCTGCCAAGTGTGACTGTCTTTAATCACTCCATGTTGTTTTTGTCTTATAGATTTTCTTCCATCGCTGAAGACTCTTTTAGGAAATCCAGTGTACTTCTTATATTTGTGTGCAAGCACCGTTCAGTTCAATTCTTTATTTGGCATGGTGACATATAAACCAAAGTACATTGAGCAACAGTATGGGCAGTCAACTTCCAAGGCCAACTTTGTTATCGGTATGCTCATCTTCCTTCATGCTTTCCAATAGGTACTACCAGCTGCATCCTGTTAACTATTAGTACCTTTAGAAAAAAATGTTCCAATATTTAGACTGAAGGTAATTTATGGTATTTTAGATATGAAGAAAAAAAAGCAAGTAAAAATAATCTAGCAGGATAAAATATTTAGATAGTCTGTGGTACAACTTTCTAGCAAAAAAATGTTCACAACTACGGGTGAATGACCATGAAAATATCACATAGATCACATGCATTTTATGAGGAGACTAGAGGCCCGGTGCACAAAATTAATGCACGGGGGTGGGGGAGGAGGGTCCCCTCAGCCCAGCCTGCACCCTCTCCAATCCAGGACCCCTCAGGGGATGTCCGACTGACGGTTTAGGCCTGTGGGATCCGGCCTAAACTGTCAGTTGGACATCCCTCTCACAATCCGGGACCACTGGCTCCTAACCTCTCACCTGCCTGCCTGCCTGATCGCCCCTAATCCCTCTGCCTGCCGGCCTGCTTGCCCCCAACTGTCCCCCCACTGGCTTGATCACCCCCAA
>NW_005361430.1:1144304-1172003 GCF_000412655.1 Myotis brandtii | reverse complement strand
TCCCTCACTAACCCCCCTGCCAGCCTGGTCACCCTACGCAGCCTGCTTGTTCAGTCATTTGGTCATCCCTCACTAACCCCCCTGCCAGCCTGGTCGTATGCAGCCATCTTGTGAGGACATGAGGGTTAATTTGCATATTACCTCTTTATTATATAGGATTCTTAATAATGGGTATATGTCTTTCAAGTGCACCCAAAATCTCATAACAGTGGACATTTTACCTGAACACTCTCTACAATTATAAAAAGGGGGTATTTATACAGTTAAAGGTGAGCATTACAAAACAAAGTGTGTATTTGTGCAATCAAAGGACTTCTGGTTCCTGGCATTTGAGTTATTTAAAGGGGCCATGTTTCTATCATGGCAATACAGTAAAATAATGAGAAAGATATTCAAGGGCATAGAATAGAATGAAGAACAAGAATCTACAAATACATGAATACCACCCTGCAAATAACTGGATACTTTGAAAACCTGGATTAGTTACTTTAGTTTTAATTTAATGCTACTGTTTCAAGGCATAAAATATATTCTGCTTTTTTTAACATACCCCTTTATGATAGGAGACTCCAATAGTTTAACATAACTGACTCTTTTTAAAATATTTAAAGAATTGCTCTATGTATCTGTCTCTGAAAGAAAACTTGGGGGAGGGGTACATCCTGAGCTTATTATAATTTTTCTGTAACAATCTAGGATAATGGGCACTTAGCAGATGCTAATCTAATAAACTCTGTTTAGACTATTCTTCCTCTAAAGTGTAAGTGTTCAAACTATATCACAGAACTTTTAGTTTCAACATTAATCAGTTCAAATTAATTTAATTTTATTATTCAACATCCCTAACCTTTTTTTTTATAATCTATAGAATGGTGAAAATAAATATATCATTTGGTTGAAATAAAGATTTAAAAATATAAAATGCACCATAAATGTACATAGCTGTCATATAACAAATATTTTTTCTCTTCTGACTTACTCATTTCTCTTTTCTCCTTCATTTTTTCCTTTGGGCTATGGATAATGATCCTTTCTGTGATGAAATGTGGGAGAGGCAATAAGAAAGCACATTTTCCCTCTACTCTTGGAGAAGGCATTTGACATGACACAGAGGAAAAAATAAACTGAAATTTCCCTATGTGTTCAAAGGCTAGCTGTTACAATGACAATTTATTTTTGTTCTACATATTTTTGTATGTTCACCATATTCTCTCTAAAGTTTAGAAATAGCATTTTTTATGTTAACTACTTTAATTTTGCAAGGAAAATAAACAACAAAAAATGTTTCAAATTCAAGGAGTAAAAAAAATGTCATAAAATGATTTTGCTTTTTTTAATTCTGTGGTTTTTAAAAATTTTCCATTGCAATTTCAGCTGAAAGAAGTTTGAATAGACAGTTTAATTTTCCATTTAAGCCTCTCTATTACTATTAAGCTACATCCATGCAAATGATTTTATCTTTTATCTCCTTCTTAATACACAGATAGTAATCATTTTTGCTGAATTTCTTAGAAATTTTTAATTAAATAAGTTTCCAGTAAACACAATTGATAATCAATGATTATGATAACCTTAGAGGCATCACACAGAAAAGGAAAAAATAATATAATTACTTGGAGAAAGGTGCTTACAATAGAAAACATTAATTTTTGGTGACTAGGCTAACATAGCAAATTTAATAATTATATTATGATGTGTTCCAGAATTAGGTAAAGTTATATTAAAAATCTGTGAGATGATGGAAAATAATCTTAATGTGTGAGAAAAAATACCCAAGAATGATATTATGCCCAAGAATAACAGCTAACTTTACTTCTTTGCACCCAAATGGCTGTAAGAGTGTGAAAAGTCCCATAATCTTTTTCTTGCATTTTTCTCTCTGTAAAATTCAAATCTTAATATTTATGTATTCTAATTTTAGAATAATCGTGTGAAGGTCCATTATATAATATGGAATTTTACTTCACTAGGAGAGAAGCTCTGAAAACATCCCAAAGTACTATGATTATAACTCATTACTATTTCACTTTAATGACTAAGGCTATCATACATCTCTATGGGAATCAAAGTCTCCAGTTTATGTGTTAATTATACTGACCATCTCAAAACATTTAATACATCTCTCATAACTCTTGTTTAGGCCAGTAACAAAGAATAGGTATTAAATCTGAATGGGTGAGATGAAATAACAACAAAGTAGCTGAAATTTCTTTTAGCTTTAGCGACTGGGTAAATATATTAATGCAAAAGAAAATACTTGAAATAAATTGAAGATGTTAGTGTAAATTGAAACTAGCATTTTCATTTAGAATATTTAGATGACAACTATTTTAAGGTCAACATATTGTATGATGTAAGTGTAAAAAAAAGTGAGTAATGATGAAACCAGAGTAAAAGTTCTATTTCATTAAATGACTTAAAATACCAAAGATGAAAGAAAAGAAGCTTTGTGAGGCAAGAAGTACATCTTATCTGATATTCAGGAAATTTGCCATCAACTTGGTCCAGCATGGACAGCTTATAGACGCCTAGGGAATTGGAAAGGGAGACTCAAGCAGATAGTGTATTTGAAAATGTCCTACTTATCTTTTTTGGAATCTGTTATAATTTAATCATCTTGAAATATGAGAGTTAACATATCCAGAGAAAGGTGATAAATGAATAAACTTAGTTTACTCAACTAAGTTTAGTTATGTAGGACGTTATTTTGTGGAAAACTGTCTGAGCAAGGAACACGGGATCCTATGATGAGCACAGTTCTTGCTTTGAAGGTTAGATGAGAGGGTGAGAAGTGTGAACCAGACAAGCTAACAGGTCATTGTGATAAGTACCAAGGCTGCTGCCCAGGGGACCCTGCAAAGGGCCTCAGGCTAAGGGAAAAACAAGTTTTTTGATGACTAATTTGTGCACCGTGGTTCCAGATGAGTCACAGGGCTGTTGGGGGCAGTTTTAAATACTCTAATTAGGCAAAGTCCAGAGTCCTCCGGAGAAAAAGACCTTGATCTTGGAATCAGAAAAATATCTCTAGGAGAAGGTGTCGATACAACTAGTGTAAGTCAAGAGCAAAAGTATAAAAAGGTATTAAAAGATGAAATTATGAGAAGAGGGGTGAGGTTTTGGAAGGACATTGTATCCAACAAAGTACATATTTTGTGCAGAAGGACTTGGAGGCAAGAGAACACATGGAACTTCCTGGATGTTTCAAAAGAGCACAGGCCTCTAAAAGGTCAGTTAAAAGATGAAAGTCCTAACTTTTAACAATCCACTCTGAGAGAGCAGTGCCCTGAGAATAACCCCATTTCAATTCTCGGACTCTTCTAGGTCAGATAGGGAAGGGAAAGGTCAATGGAATCCAGCGCCATCATGGAGCTACAGAACAATGGGTATTCTTAACGCTCTGACGCCTTATGTCCAGGTGTGAGCTTTACTTTGCAAAATAAAACAAAATCCTAAGCACATTCTCCGAATGTTTTTGTTCAGAGCCTGGTTTTCAGGAGTTTTTTTTCTTTTTTTCATAAACCTCTTTCAGGGGATAGAATTGAGAGAGAGAGAATAAAAATATACCCTCTTTTTGTGTCAATCTTGGGCCTGTGAGAAATGATGCAAAACCAAGTACTATGTATAGGTAAAAATAGGGACTTAAATGGTACACAGCAAATCAAGACAGTGCTTAGTTCTTGGGAAGGAAGACAGAACCTGAAACAGAGAATCAGCTTTATATATTCGCTATTTAAACAATCAGAAAAATTGGAAGAAAATATTAGCATTTATTAACTTGGGTCATGAGTAACAAGGTTTATTGTATTATTTTCTATTATCTGCTCTCTTTAAAAAAAAAATAATAATCAGGTGCCTCTTAGCTCATGTTTGGCTCTTGAGGGGCCCATATGCTCATCTTAGTCTCTTGCCAAACTCACAAACCTCTGTTCAGCTGGGGAAGCAAAAATTAACATCTCCTCTTTTTGCAGTTTCACTAATTTCATGATCATGCCCCTTCAAGGTGGGTTGATTTCTAATGTGATCATTTTAATGTTAACTTAATGTACAATCAAAGCAAAAGAGATGAAATAAAATGCCCTTATTATCTATTAGTACAGGATGAAAAGATTTTTTAAATAAAGTGCTATAATATGTAGCAAAAGATTGTCATGTATTTGCTATTTTAGTTTCTAAGAAAATTATTTCGGAGACTGGATATATAAATCTAAAAAGAAAGAAATGGGGAAAAGCAAGTTAGTTTGCTTCTCATTGTAATTTTGATTTAATGATGTCTCATCGGATTGTGAGTCAGAGGCAGGAGACTCATGATCATTGTTCACCACAGCAGCTGCTGTGCTCAAACCTCCTTCGTTGTCCGGGATTTCTACAAGCTTCTGCCCTTCTCTCAAAAGCTCAAGGTAATGTGGACATCAATGATTGGTGTGTACACAATATAAAAAGAAATTCTAAAATAGTAGAGAAATAGCTGATTGTTGAGTGCCAGATTTCTGTTCTCTAGCATTATTTCCCAACTTAAAATCCAACCAACACAGCACCAAAGGGCCCCTTTCTCTCTCTTTTCTGACGTAGAGGTGTTCCACTCCCCGCATCACAGTATTTTATCTTTGTGAATCTGATAGACTGGAATACGAAGAAATTGGCTGAATAATATTTTGTGTCAGATACTGTGCTAAAAGCTTTCCTGTCATTCAACCAGTTATTAGCTCCATACTGTAAGTGAGCAGACAGGTTTAGAGACGTTCAGAGAATCACCTGTAGTTACACAGCCATTAAGCTGTAGAACTGAAATCTAAACACAGTAAGTTAGGACTCCAGAGTCCAAGCTTTCAACCACTTTGTTAGACCTCTTCCTAGTGTAGTTTTTAAGCCACATCTGTTTGATGACTAAGGAGGTTGAACGTCTATTGATCAAGAAAACTGCCCCCTAAGCCCCTTGAAGGAGAGACAGTATAACGTAGTGATTGAAAGCACAGAACTTGACATCAGATGCCCTGTATTCCAATCTGTTGTCACCATGACCACAAACAAATTGCTCTCTGAAGTGAAAATGATAATATCCCTACCTCCTATGGGCATGGTGAAGAGTAACTGTGATAGATAAAATATTGAATGCTTAGCTGTGTGGCTAGTACATCATAAGCAAATAATAAACATACAAGTAATCAAATATACATTGTTTTGTTAGGAAGGATACCAAATTAAGAGTTGGGTCCTCAATGAAAACAAATTTTAGGGGAGCCAGAAAATAGAACAAAGACTTAAAAAAAACTCTCTGCATTCCCTGTGCCTATTATATTTTATGCACAACCTTAAAGAACATTAATAGTCACCAGTTGCTACTTGATTTGTACCTGTTAGACCTAAGATTGGACCAGAAACACATTGATTCATTGATTCATTCAGTATTAATTGATTTCAAGCCCTATGCTAGATACTGTGTAGTCAGAACTCTGAGACTGTGCTATCATGAAACTATAATCTGGACATTCATCAAAATCTCTTTATATGTGCCAGCAGATGATAGTAAATGAATATTTCTGTAACATAAAATGACAAAGTCATCTGATAGTATGTCATGAACTATTTCAGTTTTGTATAATTCCTTAGAAAGTTTGTGTGAGTGTACTCAGATTTCTTTCAGAGATTCACAAAATGATAGATACATTTTTTTTCTTGTTCCTCAGGGCTCATCAACATACCTGCAGTAGCCCTTGGAATATTCTCTGGAGGGATAGTAATGAAAAAATTCAGAATCGGTATATATGGAGCTGCAAAAATCTACCTGGGATCATCAGTCCTTGGGTACCTCCTATTCCTTTCCCTGTTTGCACTGGGCTGTGAAAACTCTGATGTGGCAGGATTAACTGTCTCCTACCAAGGGTATGTTCACTCATGAAATAATCTGAAAAGATTGGCTTGCTTAATCAAATTAATTTTTCATAGAGTTTCATAATAAGATAATTTGATTTCTAACCATCATCGCCATGGAAAGGGGATAATTGTTCTATTGTTCCATAACTGATGATATTTATGACATGAAAGTTATAATTGTCACCAAAATCTGTCATCTCTTTTGAATTTGAATGTCTTAAAGAAATATAAAAAAAGCTAAACCTACATCTTACTTTAGGGCAGCAACCTAATAGTGGACAATTCAAACTTTGAATCCTCTTCCCATTCTTTTTTTTATATACATTTTATTGATTTTTTTACAGAGAGGAAGGGAGAGGGATAGAGAGCTAGAAACATCGATGAGAGAGAAACATTGATCAGCTGCCTCCTGCACATGTCCTACCGGGGATGTGCCCGGAATCAAGGCACATGCCCTCGACCGGAATCGAACCTGGGACCCCTCAGTCCGCAGGCCGACGCTCTATCCACTGAGCCAAACCGGTGCTGGCCTTCTTCCCATTCGTAGTGAAAAGACATTGTATGGGTTATTTAATAGAATCCAGCTTCAATTTTCCCATTTAAAAATAGAAGTAATTACTGCCTTTTAAGGTTTTGTAAGACTTAAGCAAGATAGCATATGTGAAAGTGTCCAGTATTGCCTGGCACAAAATATATATGCCATTCATGGAAACAATTGTATTTTTTTTCTTTGACCATCACTGGGAACGTCTCCATGCCACCCTTTGGGGTCTTTGTTGTATTCAAATCAGGTAAAGTTTCAGGAGACAATTCTATTCCTCAACCCAGTGACCCACATGGCAGCTCTCTTTAGTTCTTTGCAGTTGGCCAAGAGAACTTACTGATACTCTCAGGCCTATGACATCCCTATGGGTGTGTGATTAAGTTTCTTGACTTCCAGAGTCTATCTCTCTTTTTTAAAAAATTAAAAGTATAGTAGACATACAATAGTATATTTTTTCAGTTGTACAACATAGTGATTCAACATTTATATACCTTATGATTTGATCACCATGGTAAATCTAGTAAGCATCTGTCACCCTACAAAGTCAGTATTATATAATTGACTATATTCCCTGTGCTGTACATTACATCTCTGTGACTTATTTATTTTAACACTTGAAATTATTACCTTTTATTCTCCTTCACCTTTTTCACCCATTTCCCCACCACCCTCCCCTCTGTCAACCATCAGTTTGTTCTCTCATCTATGAATCTATTTCTGTTTTGTTTTGTTTGTCCATTTCTTTCTAATGGAGTTTTTTTTTAGATCCCATATACAAGTAAAGTCATATAGTATTTATTTTTCTCTGTCTGACTCATTTTACTTAGCACAATTCCCTGTAGGTCCATCCACATTGTCAGACATGACAGATTTCATTTCTTTTCATTACTGAGTAACATTCCCATATATCTCACATTCTCTTTATTCATTCATCTATCGATGGATATCCAGGTTGATTCCAAATCTTGGCTATTGTAAATAATGTTGCTATACACTTAAGGGTGCTTATATCTTTTACAATATGTGTTCTCATTTTCCTCAGATAAATATCCCTAAGTGGAATCTATCACTCTTAAGGCTGGGTCTTGAAGAAACTATTTTGCCTTCTCTTCAAGAGTCCTTATAATCACTGTCTTTGAACATGAGTTTCCAGAGGCAGCTCTTTTTATCCATCCACCTACCTCTACATTGTTGGTTTAAAAAAATGATCAAGCCACTCCTGTATGCCATGCCAGCCTTCCTGGTTGCACCTGCCTGACTGACTAGAAGTACCTGTGGCTCAAAGGTCAATGCTTCTAACATTACTTTCTGTTTCCTGCAGGTTCAGCTGCTTCTTGCTTACTGCTTGCTTTCCAACTCTTTCCCTATGCTTTCTTCCAAGCTGACTTGTCTTGTCTCCATTTTTCAATCTCCATCACCTTCATTAACTCAGTTTCTCCTATTGTCAAGGGAACATCAGTTATACTTTTGTTATTGAACATGTACAGAAAAATTAATGAATGCAAAGTTCTTATACCCTGCTTCTGGAAGTTATCACACTAATGTTAGACTTCCCTAAGTGTAGCATCACCTTAGTAACAGTCAGCAATGTAGATTAAGAACAATAATTATAAACAGGAATTACATGAAGATTCTGGAGAGAGTAGAAGTCTTGTGCTATCTTTATCCCTATAATCCTCATAGTAAATGGACAGTGGTAAAGTACTTTGTATTTTGCAATTTACAAAATATCTTGACTTTCAGTATCTTCCTTGTATCCTCAGAACACCTTGTGAGGTAAATTTTGTTATTCTTGTTTAAAGGAAATTAAGTTTAGAAAGGTTAGTTTGCTTCCTCAAAGTATAATAAATTTCTGCAACGCCATGCTCTCTGTAAGACAAAAGCAACACATAAACAGACATGAATAGCAAACTTTTGAAGTTCATGTTAAAAGTATAACATTTTAGTATAAAATATTTATAATGATCTATATTATAAAAGGGTAATATGCTAAATAAACCAGACATCTTCCAGATGTCCTACCAAACAAAGCCACGGTGGCAGGGGCTGAGACAGAGGCAGTTAGGGGCGATAAGGCTGGCAGGGGAGAGCAGTTAGCAGGCTGGCAGGGGAGGGCAGTTAGGGGCGATCAAGCAGGCAGGCAGGCGAGTGGTTAGGAACCAGCGGTCCTGGATTGCGAGAGGTATGTCCGGCAGTCGGACATCCCCCGAGAGGTCCTGGATTGGAGAGGGTGCAGGCCAGGCTGAGGGACCACCCTTCTCCCACCCCCACTCCAACCCCTGGAATTTCATTCATGCACCAGGCCTCTAGTTTTATTATAAAAATATTTAGAATAGAACATAAATGTTATTAAATTAATAGAAAATAATATGTTTATTACATGAATACTAGCCCTTAAAATTACTCATCTTAAAAGATTATAACTGCATTGAAATAATGCCATCATTCTTTAAAATATTCTAAAACTCTTCTTTTGCTTTCAAAAATATTCTCAACAATGGCACTGAGTTAGCCTATAAGAGTAGCTTTGCTATTGGAAGCAACCAAAAAAAATTGCAACATCACTGGGGAAGTCTGTCCCCTCCCAGCTTGACTATTTTGAAAGCAAATTTCATTTGAATATAAACATCCTGGCATATTTGATAAAACTCATAATTACAATTTTAAACAACTCCATTGGCAACACATCCTTCTTAAAAACCACGTGTGCAATTAGTTTCTCCATCAAGATTGCCCTAGGTGATACATTTAACTTACCTTCATTAACATAAAATAATTGGCCTTATAAAATACAACCTGCTCCCCAGGGATCCCCCTGAGTCACTGTGATTCTGGACACTCAACAGGAACATTGTCAAGAACCTTTAGATGAGGTAGTGGAAGGAAGAAAGCTGCTTCTGCAATAATGAGGATAAATCTATTGTGAGACAAGAATTTAGAATCCAGAGACTTGTAAGGGTTATAATTTGTCACTAATAAACCTTGAGATTTGAGCAAATTATCTGCCCACTGTGGACATGATCACAACCAGATTCCTTTCAGCTCCATCCTTCTGTGATCTCAGGATTGATAGTGCCCGATTCTAGGCTTTCAGAGGCACATATTGATACTTTCAGCTACTACTGAACAGTCTGTTAACAAGTGATGCCTTATGGAAGGGAATAGAATGAAATATTCCTGTATGATTTGTCAGGAGACCTAGTTAAATACTCTTTCATTTTGTTTGGAGACATCTCAGAGGTCTTTCTTTTTACATTTCAAGTGACCAAATCTATAGCAGTCCTACTAGATAGGATATTACATCAATTAAGAAATTATTATTACAATTATTATAGGAAATAGCTTTCAGAGGGAAGGGTCAAAATGATTGATTCTTTCTCCAAAATAGAGTACCATTTTTTAATTGATTGCTTTACCAAAATCTTGTTTCTTAGCCTACTATGTATCAGGAATTGTTTTTGGTGTTAGTGATACAGAAATGAATAAAACAAATAGTTATCAGTGAGAGTACATGACAGCTTATGTGTGTGTTTTTAAGTTTCTCAATTTTTGTAAAAAAAAAAAGTGGGCAAAGAGAATAAGCAAATAAATAAATTCAAAATGGGAGAGGAAAAAATGAATTATGAAGGGCCAATGGGTGCTAATTAAGGAGCAGATAGAAGAGACATACCACTGTATACGTATACCCATAGAAGAATAAAGAGATATGAATAGGGTAAGGAGAATAAGTATAGGAGGATTCGATAATTCAGGTGAGAAGAAATAGAAGTGAGGGAGAAGGAATTCTTGTACAGATTAAAATGGAAATACAATGAATGAGAGAGAACAAAAGAGAGGGGAAAAATAAGAAAAGACAACCAAAATTAGGTCATGTTAACTGTTCTTAAAAAGCCAGCTTTTTGAGGGCAGATATTGTCTCATTCGTATTTTTAGCCGTCTTCTCCCAAAGCAAGTACTTGGAAGGCTTCCGATAAATGTTTTATGAATAAATAAATGGGTAAGTCATTTTAAAAAGCATGTGAAATAAAGTCAAAAGATTTGGAAGAGCTCCAAACGGTGGGAGGATATGTGGGAGAAAGAAAAGTTAGATGAATTGTCAAGGCATTTATCAGTCAGATATACACTAATAAGATATGCTATAGATGTTGAAAGTCTGTTGAAATGTTGACTGCCTGACTCTTGTTTTCTTCACCATACCATTAGCAATGCCAATTCTACTGATGTTTAAACAACTCTGAAGGAAATTTACACACACTCCATTTACTATGCATTTAAGTACTGTCAAAAATCCTCTAAAGTTTACTTTTCTGCCTTGTAGCCATTTTCATACGTCTTTGCATAGAAATATATGAGAAGATTCTAGAGGCAATAGACATTAATAAAAAACCGTATTATGTGCAGTTAAAAATCTCTAGAGATAACTTTTAAAAGAATGCTATTCTTGGTGGCTGGTCTCACATTTAATGATCAGAAGCTAATATTTCTAATGAGAATTATGTTTCCAAAAGGGAAACGTTGTTGGCAGTGCCATTTGTATCACTCCAGAACATTGATTTTTAAAAATATTAGGTTACTGCCTGCTAAGAGGTAATATTTTATGCTGTTACATTTCTTTTCAGAACCAAACCTGTCTCTTATCATGAACGAGCTCTCTTTTCAGATTGCAACTCAAGATGCAAATGTTCAGAGACAAAGTGGGAACCCATGTGTGGTGAAAATGGAATCACATATGCATCAGCTTGTCTTGCTGGCTGTCAAACCTCCACCAGGAGTGGAAAAACTATTGTAAGAAATCTTCCCTAAAGTGTGTACCCATGGGCCTGAAACAATATGTAACTATACAAGTCTATGGGGGTAGGGCTCAGGGGCCAACCCAGAATCAGACCACACTGGTAGGAACCCTGGCTCTTACTCTGCCCTTGTTTTTATTTATTTATTTTATTTGTTTTTTTATTGTTAACAGTATTACAGATGTCCTTCATTTTTCCCCCTTTTGCCCCCCCCACCCCAGGCCTTCCCCACACTATTGTCTGTGTCCCTGGGTTATGAGTATATATTCTTGGGTTAATCTCTTCCACCCACCTCCTCACTGAGATGTTATTCTGTGCCCTTGTTTTCTTGTGTGGAGATAGGAAATATTATCATCATGAAGAAACTAGAGTTGTTGAAAGAATTAGGCTAAGAATTAAAATCATGGAATGGGCAGGATGAGCTTGGTAGTTATGCAGTCTAATTCTCTCATTTTGCTTTTAAGGAATATTATTCTTGAATGAGAAAGTCGAAGTCGTAAGATCATATAATAAGATCTGTATTGGGATCCATGTCTGCTGACCCCACCACCAATGGTTTTAGGGACGGGACCAATAGAGGTCAGTGTTAGGAAGGCTAGCCTAAGAGGTCTAGACCCAAGGGTCAGGAATCTGTTTTTGAGAAGGTTGATGTCTCTGGGACTGCTCCTCCTGAAAAATCAAGCCAGTTTGTGTAATCAAGAGTTGGTGACTGGAATGAAGGGTTCCTCTAGGATGGAAGAGGAAGATGAGGTTGGAAATATAGATAGAAAACCAAGGGTTTTATGTACTTCATTATTAACAGACTCATCCCCCTAATCACACCTTCACATTCCTACTCAAACACAGACTCTTCCTCATATCCGCTGTGTATACTGCACAGTGGTCAGGTGGCTTTGTACTGTGGCTGATGAGATCTGCCTGTATTTGATAGTCCTACAGGGCTGAAAATAAACACACATATATTTACACATGCTTGTCTACAATAGGAGAATGCTTAGGCAAACACTTCTGCAGACACAGAGTAATACTTTGATTTCCTCTCTGTTTATTGCTATTTTAACATTTTATTCAGAACATAAAGAATTAGTCTCTAGCAATAGTAAGTAAGACTTCCCTCCCATCTGAAATCTCAGTTTTCACCTTCCATCCCTTTTCATCTTTCTTTCCTTTTAATTCTTTTTTCGTTCAGCCACTACTTTTTGCAAACAACTGCTTCAGCAAAAACAGTTGTTTAATTAGAGCTCCATTTATTGAAGACATTGCATGCCAGGGACTAAGAGAGGTGTTTTAAAAACAAACTCACATTTAAACATTATTTCCTCGAGTAGATGGGTATTATTTTATTGGTTTTCTTCATGTGAGAACTGTGGCACTGAAATACAAGGGATGCCTAAAACTCACATATCTAGTGAAAGACAGTCAAGATTAAAAAGCTTTTTACCTGACATTAAAAAAAATCTCTATTGTTCTCTTTCTTGAAAAGGAAATGCTACCTTTATTTCACTGTTTATCTAAAAATTCACAAACTTTTCTGTGATAAAAATGACAACTTATATGTATATATTCATACATGAAATTTACAGAAATAAACTGATAAGAGATTATTAAAGTTGCTTTTCTGTCCACAATTAAGTTGAGTTTTATTTCTCAGAAGATTTTTTTCCTAGTAACCACTATAAATGTCATATCCTCAAATTTTGCCTCTTTATTTAACAAATTTTTCTTGAATGCTTAAGAACCTATTTGGGGCTATAGATGTGAAATGATGACAAAGCTGACAATTTCTGTCAAAGGTGACATTTTAGTGAAGATACATAGTTAAAAATAAATGATTATATATTATTCTAACAGGTAGCAATAAGCACTGTGAGGAAAAGAGGAGTGAGGATAAAAGGGTGGAGAGATGGGGGTATTATTTTGAATGGGTGATCATGGAAGCTCTCTTTAATGAAATATCTGAGCAGAGACGTATGGTGTATATGCCAGCCATGGAGCCACCTAGAAGAGCTGCCCAGAAAAGAAAACAGCAATGAAGCATGGGTAAACTCGCCATGTTGAGGCTTGACAAGGGCATGATGGAAACCCATGTGTGTGGCTGAAGCAGGAGGAGAAGGGAAAAATCATTGAGCAGTCAGTTCTGAGTGGAATCCAGGGGCTACATCATACACCATGCATAAGCCACTTTAAGGATTTTGGATTTTATACAAAGTACTAGAGGCCCAGTGCATGAGATTCGTGCACTGGGGGTGGGGGTCCCTCAGCCCGGACTGCACCCTCTCACAGTCCTGGAGTCCTCGGGGGATGTCTGACTGACCGCTTAGGCCCGCTCCCCACCGATAGTCAGACATCCTTAGTGCTGCCGCGGAGGAGTGAGACGCTCCCGCCACTGCCGCTGTGCTCGCCAGCCATGAGCTGGCTTCTGGCTGAGTGGCGCTCCCTCTGTGGGAGTGCACTGACCACCAGGGGGCAGCTCCTGCATTGAGCGTCTGCCCCCTGGTGGTCAGTGCGTATCATAGCAACCAGTCATTCCACAGTTCGGTTGATTTGCATCTTACCCTTTTACTATATCCTATATTATATCCTATATAATAAAAGGCCAGCCGCCATAAGCATAACAACCAGAACAACCAGAGACCAGAACCACCACGGCCCCACGCCAGGCTGGCCCCGTCCCCAAGCAAGCAGTTAGGGATAATCAGGCAGGCAGGCAAAGTGATTAGGGGTGATCAGGTAGGGAGACCAGTGGTTAGGGGCGATCAGGTAGGCAGACAGCTCCTTGCCGGCCTGGCCCCGCCCCCAAGCAAGTGGTTAGGGGTGATCAGGCAGGCAGACCAGCAGTTAGGGGTGATCAGGTAGGCAGACAAGTGGTTAGGGGAGATCAGGTAGGCAGGCCAGCAGTTAGGGGTGATCAGGTAGGCAGATGGTCCCTTGCAGGGCTGGCCCTGCCCCTCAGCAAGCAGTTAGGGGTGATCATGTAGGCAGGTGAGTGGTTAGGGGCGATTAGGTAGGCAGATGGCCCCTTGTAGGGCTGGCCCCGCCCCTTAGCGAAGAAAGAGGGAGGCCCAGGCCACCAGTGGCAACTCTGTGGCAGGTGTGCAGCCGGCCAGCAATTGCCTCGCAGAGGGAGGCCCAGGCCAGCCAAGCCATCGCACCCCACACCTGTCACCTGCAGAGAGATGCCACTGGTGGCAGGGGAGTGGGGGGCAGCGCTGCACCGATGGCAAGCAGTGGCAGCAGTGGGGGTGGAGTCAGCTGCCTGCAGCCTGGGGAAGAAAAGCCCTGATAGGCCCTGATCTCAGGCCAGGCCTAGGGACTCTACCTGAGGGGTCCCAGATTGTAAAAGGGTGCAGGCCGGGTTGAGGGATCCCCCCAAGTGCACGAATTTTTGTGCACCGGGCCTCTAGTAGGATAATAAGAAGCCATTGGAAGGCTAAGAACAATGATGCAATCTGCCTTTTTTTAAAGGCTCATTCGGTTACTGTGTGGAAAACACAATAGTTGGATAAGAGTGGACATAAGTTGAGCATAAAGAGACCATTGAGATAATCAAGGCAAGAAATAGTGATGGTTTAGACTTGGAAGGGGCAGAGAAGGAGATAAGGTACAATTGGATTTAGTAGTATTTGCTGGGAGATAACTCTGTAGGATCATTAGTTTGTAAATCAACCATCAGCTGCCTGGATAATAAAATGTTATCTCTATAAATTTTGCTTTGTTCTATATATTCTAACACAGAAAAATAGAAGAATATTTCCCTATTGTTTACATAATGCCTGTATACTATACTGTAAAGACTTTTACAATAAATATTTATTTTTAACTTTATTTAAGTTTAACTTCAGTAATTGGACTTTTCCCTGTCTTGTTACAGATATTTCATAACTGCACCTGTGTGGGAATTGAAGCCTCTAAATCAGGAAATTCCTCAGGCATGGTGGGCAGATGCCAAAAAGATAACGAATGTCCCAAAATGTTTCTGTATTTCCTTGTAATATCAGTCATCACGTCCTATACTTTATCTCTAGGTGGCATACCTGGATACATATTGCTTCTGAGGTGAACACTGACTCTCCTTTCCCATTTCTAATATAAGACATGCTATAGCCATCTAGAGCAGTGGAATCATCATGATTTCTTATAGCTCACTTAGGAAACATCCCACATCCTCTTTCCACTTTCATACTTTTCCTACATTAGGTTCTTATACAAAAATGTGGTTGAATAGAAGTTTTTCTAGTGAGGAATGTTTGCAAACCATTGGTCTAGAAAGAAATGTTAGTGCCTACATCACTGTAGCCACTAAATCAATATAGTCTGCTCTTTCTAATGCTGGTGATATTAATCAGCATAGACTAAATTTGTTTTAGATTAAATGTGGTTTCACTGAATTATGAATGGTAGTGTTTATATGACTCTTTAAAGGCTCATCTAATATCACAATTTTTTATTTTTATTACTTTGATATGTAGGTTATTTTTCTATGTATTATTACTCTGGCGTGTGTGTGTGTGTGTGTGTGTGTGTGTGTGTGTGTGTGTTTGAATCAATTGAGGATTCTAATCCACAAATATGGTGCTAATGACTCCAAACATTTTTGCTTTTAAAACCCTGAAATAATTTTTTTATTGATTTTTTACAGAGAGGAAGGGAGAGGGATAGAGAGTTAGAAACATCGATGAGAGAGAAACATCGATCAGCTGCCTCCTGCACACTCCCTACCTGGGATGTGCCCACAACCAAGGTACATCCCCTTGACTGGAATCGAACCCGGGACCCTTGAGTCCACAGGCTGACGCTCTACCCACTGAGCCAAACTGGTTAGGGCTGAAATAATTTCTAATACTGTGCACCCCTTTGCATATTTTAAGTGGGCATCTAAAAATCCTATATAATAAAAGCCTAATATTCTGAGTGTCCGGTCGTCTGGTTGTCCCTTCAACCAATCAAAGCATAATATGCTAATGATATGCTAAACCATTCAACTATTCACTATAATGTGCACTGACCACCAGGGGGCAGACGCTCTGACAGGTTGGTTACCTTGCTACTGGGGTCTGGCCAATTGGGACTGAGCAAGACAGGCCAGACACGCCCTGGAGCCTTTCCTTGGCTGGCCAACCTCCCACATACCTCCGTGACCCCAATCATGCACCAGTGGGGTCCCTCAGCCTGGCCTGCACCCTCTCACAATCCGGGACCCCTCAGGGGATGTTGGAGAGCCAGTTTTGGGTCGATCCCACTCAACGCAGGAGCTCTCCCTGGGGGTTAGTGCACTCCCACAGCGGGAGCACCGCTCAGCCAGAAGCCGGGCTCATGACTGGCAAACACAGCAGCAGTGGCGGAAGCCTCTCCCACCTCCGTGGCATTCAAACATTCCCCAAGGGTTCCCGGACTGCAAGAGGGTGCAGGCCAGGCTAAGGGACCCCCCCTGAGTGCATGAATTTCATGCACCGGGCCTCTAGCTTGTTAAGTTCAATAGTAGCTAAGCATTGATTTCCAGTATATTGTAAATAATTGCTATTAAAAATATAATGATTTTAAATGTAGGTCACTCTTTTAAATGTAACCAATGGGATCTAAAGAAAACGGATTAGATAACCAATATCACCTAATTTAAAATCATTTGAAAATCTTTAATAGTCAAAATGTTGCATATTTCTTTCTTCTTGAATTTATAACATCATTCAACTTCCCTATAGACTCTCTTTCTGTTGTAATACAATTTACTAGAGGCCCAGTGCACGAAATTCTCTGGGGCAACCCCTGTTGGTCAGCACACATCATAGCAAACGATTGAACTCCCGGTCTCCCGGTCAAACTCCCAAGGGGACACTTTGCATATTAGCCTTTTATATCTATAGATACTTAAAGACTTGTTATTTACTCTCCTGTCATAGATCTCCATTATAATGTACATAAATTCAAATTTTAAAATGTTTTATAACCAGTATTTTGTAAGAAAATTTTCTTCCTAATTTAATTAGCCTCACAAATATTACTAATATACAGTTAATCAAACTAACCTAAAAATATTACAAATGTAATACAATTATTAAACAAAAAATCAAATTCTATTAGAAACAATTCTTTAATGAGGTAGATTAGATTATTTTAGATTTTACATTGATTAACATATAGGAGAATGAATATTTAGTTTTTATAAAATGAAACTAATCAAAAGGATTGTATACATCTTGAATTTCCTGCAGTTTATATTATAGAAATTGATTTAAAAATATAAATAGGACCTAACATCTACAAATGCTTTTTTGGAAAAAAGTGTAAGGACAGCATGAGATATTTGCATTTTCAAATGGGAGCGTGGGTTCAAAAAGATGGGAAATCATTGACCCAGAGTTCTCAGGCCAGGATTTTTCTTCATGGGTGGCTATTTTTTCCACATCTTCTTACACTGTGCCAAGTAGTTAATGGACCAAATGAATAATCAGGCTACTAGAGGAAGAGTTTTCCTTATTGCCAGTTCCTCAAATGAACCACTCAGTATTTTGACGTAAGAAGGAGATAAATGTCCTTGGATTGAAGGAGAAAAGTTGTGGGTTTTGACTCTTTTAAAGAGGAGACTAAATGAAATTAAAGATATAAAGAACTTAGTACCATGGTTAACACTCAATAGTTATATAACTTTATTACTATTAAAAGCCACAGACCAATCAGCTAAAGCTATTCAGTCATATTAGGATGCTCTTGTTACTTTAGATTTTCTTGAACTTGGCTGAAAAATTCAGGTGTCCACTATTTAGCACAAATACATGCCACAGTGATTGTGATTGTATCAACCCAGATCAATATAATCCTTTGCTTTTAGATCAAAACCACAAAAACTAATTATAGGTTATTAATTCTTTATTGTCACCTCAAATTCTTGCACTATCTTAGAAGATTGTGGGGGTTTTTTGTGTCTTTGTTATTTTGCTGATTAAACATGATTTTACTTTACCCAACGCCATTTGAATGTGTCATGTAGGGCTGATTTACCTTCTAGGAATGTTAACTATAAGCTCCTTGATGCATTGCCTTTAATTTGGCCTAATTTGCCTTCCCTATGCTAGGACACTAGTGGGATCTCCATAAATGCTACTTGAATTCTAGTATCACTTCACATGTGCTAAGTAGATTGTCACTAACATTATTATTTGCTTTAGTGAAATACACATATATATTTGTAATAGTGCTTTTCTTGCTTTTAGGTGTATTAAGCCACAACTTAAATCTTTTGCCTTGGGTATCTACACCTTAGCAATAAGAGTTCTTGGTAAGTATAATCTATGTTTTAAGTATGGTAGCCATCACCTAAAAATATTTGGAATATTTTTCTAAATATTTTTACAGAATTATCATACATAACTGACTGATATAGGTGGTTAGGTCCCTATTCTTTTTACTTTTCTTCCTTCCTTTTTTCCTCCCTTTCCTCCTTCCTTTCCTTGACTTCTCTCTTCCTTTGTTTCAGAAGTATCTATGGCAGTGGGTCAAACTCCCAAGGATGTCTCGACCCTTTAATACAGTTCCTCATTGTGGTGACCCCCAATTTCATTGTTACACATTGAACATAATTAAAGCATAGTGATTAATCACAAAAACAATATGTAATTATATATGTGTTTTCCGATGGTCTTAGGTGACCCCTGTGAAAGGGTCGTTCGACCCCCAAAGGGGTTGCAACCCACAGGTTGAGAACTGCTGATCTATGGAGAGTCAGTGCTTGGGCCCATGTTATAATAAAATGAATCTGTGAGAATAATGCCATTTTTTGTTTAGCAATCTTGTCTCTTCCAGCATTGGTCTATTGTAAAAAACAAAAAACAAACAAAACAAAACAAAAAAACCGTTCCAGCATTGGTCTATTGTAAAAAACAAAAAACAAAACAAAAAACCACTGCTGTTATAGAAGATCCCTCTGAGAGAAAAGCCAAAATGTGAATCAATAAGAAAGGCTAAAGCCTAAATGTAATTTTATCAGTTATTAAAATGGGAGGAATTATTTTGGGCTATTCTCAATGCTAGGATATATCATTTTGGTAGAAAGATCAGATCATTCAATCAAAGCAGTATGGATGATTTTTTAAATGTAATTGGAATTTTTTTCTGACCACTAGATTTTTCACTATGCATTAATTAAAACTCATAGGAAATAATGTGAATGAGTCAGATACGTTTTCTGTTCTTAGTAAGAAAAAAGTGAAACAATCCTAAATGTTTCTCTGTAATTAAACAGAAAAGAATTATCAGGGAGAAAAATAAACTCAGAGCTTTAAAAAAGTCTGTTTTTTGGTTTATATAGATCTTGACATAAAGTGGGTATAATATATGAAGATACAATATAATCCTGATAAAATTGGGGAAACAACCCCTTCCCCCATCTTTGCCTCTGATAACCACAAGTCTGATCTCTTTTTCTGTGAGTTTGGGGATTTTTTGTTTGTTTTTTGTTGTTGTTTTTGATTCCACATGTGAGATCATACAATATTTGTTTTTCTCTGTCTGATCTGACTTAATATCTCTTAGCATGAATATGAATCTCTGATAAGATTAAAGAGTCATTGTAAAGAGGTATGATTAAAAATGTCATCAGTTAAAGATACATACTGAAAGACACAGAAGGGAACTGACATGATGTCTGAGACTTCTCTTAAAATATTTACCAAAAAAGTTTTGGGGGGTTAAGGGAGGTTTGGGTCTGGAGGTAGACTACACAATACTGATAAAATGTTAAGCTTTGTTGAAGTTATTGATATCACATGAGGGTTTATTACATCATCCTCTCTAATTTTGTGAATGTTTGAAAATTTGCTATTATGAAAATTTTAAAACATATACAGAAGTTTGCCAGCATTTGGATTTTTTTTTTTTTTGGCCTTTCTTCACATTATTAAGAGCAATTGAAGTTAGGTATCAACTAAATATTTTTAAGTAGTAAACAACCTATTAAATTGGACAATACATATGAAGAGTGAAATTTTATTTAAGACACCAAATAATCCCAATTGGCTGTTAGCTATATTTAACGAATTGCTCTTCATGTTTATGGGATTTTATGCATAATAGAATCACTAGATTCTTTCTAGATCCTAGAGTCCTTCCTTATCTTCCTAGGAAGGGAGGCACCCTTACAAATGGAGATTTCCTTATAAATGTAAATTTCCCTTTAAAAAGGAAAAAAGAAACTTGTGCCCGGTCTTCAGAGCTTCTCCTGTGTTTCTGTGTCTCAAAATAGCCAGTTCAAAATAATCTTTATACCAGAGGCATATTGGGGGTGGCATGTTCTGGTCGCCTACAGATGCCCTGGTATCTCCAAAGCAGTAATTTTTGGACTGAAAGGAAGTGGTTCCAGATAGTCATTCATTATAGGGTAATCAAAAAGATGTGCATATATTTTTAGCAGCAATTATTTGTTTTTCTCACAGCAGGCATCCCAGCTCCCGTATATTTTGGAGTTTTGATTGACACTTCGTGCCTCAAATGGGGATTTAAAAGATGTGGAAGCAGAGGATCCTGCAGATTGTATGATTCACATGCATTTAGGTACCGTATCAAACTCATTCCCACATCTCAGGGTTATCTCCTCCCAGGTCTGCACCGGCAATCAGCACTAACTTCCTCAAGTCATCTCACTGCTTGTAAGAAAAAGGATAGTCTAATCAAGGAGCCTGTTTTACAGAATAATTCTATTACCATTTAATTACTTGGCTATACTTTTAATTTTCCCCATTCGTAATCTTAACTTGCATTTTTAATGAGTAATCACTAAAAAAAAAATATGACATAAGATTCCAGAATAGAGTAGAATTCTGAAAGTTTATGCACACAAATGAGTAATCCCCTGAAACTCAGAGGCATTTAAATTTAGGTCATATTTTGGGTTTATTTCCATTCTTTTTCAAACGGAGCCAAACTGTCCCATTTACGTCAGCTATCATCCCCCTGGGCCAGAGTTGGATTTGGCTCTAAATCTATCCGGCTTTTATTGCCAAACTGATGTTCAATTATTCCAGTACTTGAAATGCATAAAAGTAAAAGGTTTTCTCTGTGAGTGTGAGTGTGCATGGGGCTGGGGGGCATGGCTTTTTCACTATGGCATCATTCAGTCCAATTCATCAAACATTTAGTCCCCTTATTGCTTAAAGCAATGCTTCAATGGCTTAGAAGCAAGAGTGATTTTTTTTTAAGGTTTAAAATCTGAACATTTTCTAGAGAAAGAAACCTGGTGCTGAGCCATGGAAGTTGGAAGCTGGATGTGGGAGCCAATCCTCTTAAATAAGTTTGTTTGATTTAACAGACTTTGATGTCATGTGAGAATGTACTTTGGTCTTTGAAAGGGAATAGAGTTCAGCTTCACCCACATTTGCTAAGGCTGTTATTCATTTCCATGTAAAGACAGTATACCTCAATCAGAGACTCTGAGTGTCTGTACAAGGTGATCGAAAGGATCATTCAGCCTGTCTTTCCACACCCTCACATCTTATGACAGAATGTAGAACTCCAGGCTTCTCATGGAAGAAACTGATTTAATAATGGTTTATTCTTAAGCCATTATTTTCTACTGAGAGCTCTGATTCCCCCTTAACATTGCCTCTTGCAGTTTTTCTGTATAAGTGAATTTTGGGCAAGGTTCAAGGGTAAGCACGTGATTTATTATTCCAACCCAGACACATTTGAGAGTGAAAGGGGGCACTATTAAAAATTGCCCTGGGACAACACTGCAATAAACTGGCACTGTTTTGGGCAAACAGGGATATGGTCTAAGGAACTAATTTACAGACAGCATGTAAATGATTATGAAATTAGTAGTAACTGAAAATGACAATACTACTAAAAAGTTACTTGATGCAAGCATACTGCCTGAAATAGTCTCATATGTTCAAAGAAAGGCCTTTTATAGCGACTGAATCTGCATTCTTAAAGAAACCATTCTCATGGTATTTTTGTTGATATTGATGGTTTTCACTGGTATTAATATTTATTGAATGCTAGTATGACCTTTCTTTCACCTTTTATTTGAAGTTGGATAGTTACAATAATTAAGACTGAGATTCTCTCTTCTTCTAGGCACATATATCTGGGACTAACTATGCTGCTGGGAATAATGTCCATTTTCTTAAGTATTGCAGTACTGTTCACTTTGAAGAAAAACTATGTTTCAAAACACAGAAGCTTCAGAACCAAGAGAGAAAGAACAATGGTGTCTACAAGAATTGGGAAGGAAAATTGTACTACAAGTGATCACTTACTGCAACCCAACTGCTGGCCAGGCCAGGAAACACAGCTTTAGAAAAATGATGCTTCAAGCCACCTTTTCTATTTTCTGAAGATTCTGCAAGCAAAGTTTAATCAATGTGAACAGTCTTTATCCTTTCTAAACATTTCTACTTTGTTTTTTTATCCTAGGTATTAGGTAATGCATCTGATAATGAATATAATTAATCATATTATAGAAAATATAGATGATGAAGTGAAACTTTTTAATGTATATACGAATCGTTTATATTCATTAGTCATTCTGCTTAATTTTACCTTATGCCCATTGACATATTAGCTCTATTCCTAGTAGAACAATTGTCCCCATAATGTAATAGCTATGTTCAAAGTAAATTTTATACTGAGATACTTGTCTAGGATACGAGAATACTGTTAAAATTTGAACCATATCTTGGCATCCTTCAACTATCACCTTAATGATGATGATGTTGGATGGAGTCAAAACATGTAGAAGAAAATTTCATTTTAAGCTTCTCCTTTCTTTTGAAATGCAATAATTGATATAGAAGTGTATAGAGGTGCCCTAGCTGGTTTGACTCTGTGGATAGAGCATCAGCCTATGGACTGAAAGGTTCTGGGTTCGATTCCAGTCAAGGGCACATGCGCAGGTTGCAGGCTCAATCCCCAGTAGGGGACGTGCAGGAGGCAGCCGATCAATGATCCTCTCATCATTGATGTTTCTATCTCTCTCTCCTCCCTTTCTCTCTCTAAAATCAATAAAAAATATATATTTTAAAAAATGTATAGAGGCAAATGATCTTGGGGGATTTAAATTTTGCATTATTAGCTCTTCTACCATTCATCACCTGTGTTTTGTGTGCAACATTTCAAGTGACGTGGTTGTAAAGTAATCAAATTAAAATTCATATGCTTGATTGCTCTTCTATGAATTCAATGAATTAAAAAATAATGTTAAATACAATCCTGCTCCTATCTTAATGTATGTAGGCAGCTCCAGACTTATGCACATGATGTCATCCTAACACATATTTGCAAGTTGAATTTCTGAACGTGTACAGTAAATGTGGGTGTTATAGCAGGAGTCAGAGGGATGGGTTGATCGGTGTGGTTCCTTTTGGTGCTCTCCCTGGCACCTATCACAGGGCCCAAGGGCTTCTGGGCCAAGGGCTGCTGCCGGTACTGCCTGCCAGAGAGCTCTCTGTTTCTCTGCAAATGAAAAAGTGAAGCCAGGCATTTCCTCCTTGCCAGCTTTCTGGTGCTTCTCTGGCTAGATATAGTCGGTATGGCAGTCCACCATCTTTAACCTTCAGCTCAATTCTGTGCTGCGTTTTTCTTTCTCCATCACTGCTGCACAAGAGGGCCTGGCCCTCCCAAGGAAAGCAGACCTTAATGTGGAGTCCACCCCAGTGGAATCTTGAAATTGTATAAGTCTCGGCAGCCTTTAGAACAAACAGGACAATAAACAAGGAGTCTTTTTTTGAGGCGTGTCATGGAGCCTAAATCCAACAAAAAGGTCCAGCTCAAAAAAACAGTAGCCTTACTCACACACTGGGAGAATTAAATGCAAACGAAATGGTTTGCGGTCTTTTAATTTTTCCTTTATATACCAGTCCTGTGAATATGAACGGAAAAAGCTGGAGATGGAAAGTTTGGGGATGAAGAGCAGAAAAATTCCTTTAAATATTTATTAATTTTGTCATTTAATTTTAATTGGTGATGCCAGGGTGTTTTTTTTTTCATATTTTACTATTTTTAAGATGAAAATAGACTTATGTTTTGTTTCCAGCAGGCCTACCTCAGACCAGCTGCTGCCCTAATAACTTGCAAGCAGGAATACTTTTTGTCATCTGAATATCAATCTTACCCATAGCAAATATTTACCGAATGGGTGAGTGAGTACACTTGTCAAGAGTTTGCTTTGTAGAGGTGCAATTAAAATTCAGGTTCCTCATCCTGTCTCCCACATCCTCTTTATTTTTCAAAGCTTTTTGTAGCAATATCCTGAAAAATAACTACTTTGCAAGTAAATTTCTAAATAGGATCCTATCCAATTTACTCCTGAATAAGTTAAAAAAAATAAAAATTGGCTTAAAGGATGATCAAATGATTTTTTTTATAAAAACACTGAATGTCAATGAAAAGAAAGCATATTTTATGCATAACCATTAATTCAACAGTGGAATTATATACATTCTAAACTCAGTCATGTGGCATAAGAAGGGAATTGAATTTACTAAACAGCACCTTGATATTTTAGATGAGTAAATTCATCTGACAGAAGCAAGCAGGCTTATTATGCCTCAGAAAGCACATGATTTTTTTTTAACAAACCAAGCCCCATTTCAGAGGTCAAAAATATTCCCTCAGCCCCAGAGCCAAACATTAGAGGTCAGGCCTTGACTGACATGTGGGATCCCACAATTGCTCCATGTTCAATGGGCCACTTTATTTCCTTTTTCTACCGCCATGGCCCCTAGAGTTGACTAGCACCTCAGATGAACATCTGATTCACTACAATCTTCAGACAAATAACGCTCCAGCAATATCATTTTATAAATGGAGTGACTTAAATTGGGTTAAATGATTTGCCCAGGGTGGAGGCAGTCAAACTAATGCTGGGTTCTTCCATTACATCATTATGCCTCTAAAGCAGGTAATAAAAACAAATCATCTGAAACCTCTAAAAACAGCTGGGGGAACATTTGTGACCATTAGCATTTAAGAAATCTCCACTTAAATATTACATATGTATACACTCATCCATAAAGGGAGATTGAAAGAATAAATTGACTATAACATATTCTTGGGAATAATAATTGCTTTTATAATTTTTATAGCAACTATTCAATGAAACAATATTAAGCACTTTCCTGATGTGCTGAGAGCGTTAGACACATTATCTCAATTTCAAGGATCAAAAGAACCTTACATGCTAGGTATACTAGTAATTTCTGAGTTTTCAGAGGAAGAGACTGAGGCTTAGAGACTTTTAGTGACTTGTCCTAAGTCAGCAAGTTTTAGTAGTTGGTAGAGCAAAGATTTAAACTAGGGTTTATCACATCCAAATAGCCACATTATGTCTATGTTAATCTATATCCAAATTTGCTGTCTTCCTCTAAGTTTACTAAGTGTTAATCTTATACATCTACATTAGAAACGTTTTAGCATACTAAAACATGCCCATGTTTTGAAAGAAATCAAATGGTACAAAAAGATTTAAAACGAAAAGTAACAGTCCTTTACCCCAACTTCTCTATTCCTCAAAAGCAATTACTTCTAACCAGTTTGGTTTGTTAACTTTTTCTGATGGTTACTTCCATATCTTTAAATAATATGCACATACCATTTTCTTGATTTATTAATTTGGGGCACTATCTATTGATTCTGATAGATCTCAACTAATGTCACTCATCCTTAGTTGTTCTTCCTCTGTTATCTGCACACAGTGAGGTCACTAGTATGAGTTCTTCAAATGTCACATCAATACTTCCATCCATTTCCTGTTTAATAAACATGAAAAGCATCATGTGTTTTCCCACTTTAAAAAATAAAGTTCTTAGAGTTCCCTCTCTTACCTCTGAGTGTCCAAACTTGTGTTCATCTCCCTCTTTCTGTTAGTTGTGCCTTTACTTTTACATTGTCAACAATGATAACATTTTTAGTCAACTCTGTAAACATTAGATCTAGGAAAGGCCTGAATGGTTATGATTAAGATTGACTTCATCTACTGTTGAAGCCATAAAACTTCATTAGAAAAAAGAATGAGTAGTGAATGTAAAATGCAATTGAAAAAAAAAATGAATAAAAAAGAATGAGTAAGAGAGGGGGGAAAATTTAATAAGGAGGACTTCCTCTGAACCAGGCAATAGAGGCACATTAATGTATTTAAATGTTAATAGATGTGATGTAAAATATGTTTGATGTTTGAACAATTTTGGAACATGTTGAGTTAGTGATACTCTCATATGACTTCAGAATCTCTCAGATTCTTTACTATGACGATGTACAATGCCATTCTCCTAAAGAGGATGTGGCATTAAATCCACTTTTTTATTAGCAAGTCTTGGATCTAATTAATTTTCAATGCAAGACAGTATTTGGAAAACACAATTTTATCCTCCTTTTTAATTATTTTGCAATCTTTATTGGCTTCTGGTATCAGGATGATGCAGTTTTATAAAATTAACTAGAAAACTATTTCTTTTTTAATGTTTTGGAAAAAGATTTTATAGCATAGGAATTATCTATTTCTTTAACAATTGAAAGAATGTTTTTAGCCTTTTTAAGAAATACCTTGAAAAGTTTTGATTAGTTATGTCGCTTTTTTAAATATGTTTTTATTGATTTTAGAGAAAGAGGGTATTGTATACTTGGATTTGTCATTTTTGTGTATTATGTTTATCAGAAACTGGTATCATCAGAAGTGTCAAAGAAATGGCTGTTGGATTCTGTTTCTTTGCTAACTGATTATTTTTTGTTTTTTGCTTTAATTATTTTCTTCCTTCTGTTTCCTTGAGGCACGCTTAAGACAATCTTTACCTAAATTCTTGACTTGTTGTCTTATAACTGTATGTTCTAGCTTAGTAATGAAAACAATATACCTTAACATGCAGCTTTGTTTATAACCCAAAAAGTTTGCCATGCTGCAGTACCAGTGATGTTTTTCTAATTGTTTACAAATGCATTCTTGATTTCCTATTCGCTTAAAAATTCCTATTTCTCTAAAAGAATGATTTAAAATATTTCTATGTGTGGATATTTTAATTTAAGCTTATCTTTTAATTTTTAGATTAATCACATTTATAATATGGGAGTATAGCCTATTCAATTTATCTTTTTGGAAATTTATTGAAGATTTAAGACCAGAAACCATAAAATATATGGTACATATAAATATCCCCGAGTTTTGTAACAGACAAAAAAAATGACATAAGAAGTATCAACTTTTGAAACCTATATAGTTTTGTGAACCAATGTCATACCAATAAATTCAATTTAAAAAAAGAAGTGTCAACTTTGAAAAGGAGGAGTCAAATGATAACCATTCACAGGTACTCCCATCACCTCCTGAGAAACATCTAGAGAGCCAGCTGAACAAACTAAACCAGACTTTGGTAAAGAAGGCTAGTTATACCATAAACATCAAGCAACTAACTACTTAGCTAAATCTGTTATACATAAAATGGAATGAAAAATCCTAAGTAACCTTTTTATAAAATAAAATAGAATAAAACATTCCAAATTATAATAACAACA
>NW_005361430.1:1104975-1144288 GCF_000412655.1 Myotis brandtii | reverse complement strand
AAAGATAACATTTCGCTGAGGAACATAAACCATATTCCTGATGAGAAGACTCAATATTATAAGACTACTAGAGGCTCGATGCATGAAATTTGTGCAAGGGGCCTGGCCCTTGCAGCCACAGCCGCTGCTTCAGCTTCGTCTGGAAGGTTGTCCAGAAGGTGGTCTGGAAGGTCGTCTGGAAGGTCATTCAGCCATCCAGTCTAATTAGCATATTATGCTTTTATTATTATAGATCAGTTTTCAAAGTTGATAGGTTTTCTGTCATTTTTTTCTTGTATGTTACAAAACCCAGTAGTATATGTCATGTATCTATAAACTCTGTTTATGGCCCTGCCAGTGTGACTCAGTGGTTGAGCATCCACCCATGAACCAGAAGGTCATGGTTCAGTTCCAGGTCAGGGCATATGACCCGGTTGCTGGCTCGATCCCCCAGTAGGGGGCCTTCAGGAGGCAGCCAATCAATGATTCTCTCTTATCATTGATGTTTCTATTCCTCTCTTCCTCTCCCTACCTCTCTCTGAAATCAATAAAAACATTTTTTAAAAATCTGCTAATGACATTCTACTATTCAAATCACCCAGCAACTCCCAACATTTTCAGGAAACCTCCAAATTCTTTGGCAAAGTTTGACCTTTCAGGAGCTGGTCTCTGACAGTCTCCTCAGCTCCATCTCCCACAACACCCCAAACTCAAATTATTCACCTGGATCCTCTGGCCACATTGTAATATGTGCAGTTTCCTAAAGCTGCTGTTTGTACCTGCTACTATGTCTATCTACACAACACTTTTCCTGTTTCCTCCTTTCACCCTTTCACCCAGCTCAGGGCTTCTTAAACTTTATTGTGTCTATGAATCACGTGGGGATCTGGTTTAAAATACAGATGTGATTCAGTAGTTCTGAGATGAGGCCTGAGATTCTGCATTTCTAATTAGCTCCTCGGAGCAGTAGCATCACATCCTTGGCAAGGACCTGCATGGCTACTACTCCTTTTTTTATATATATACTTTTTATTGTTGATAGTATTACAGATATCTCCCACCCACCCCTCTTTTCCCAGTCCCTCCTTAGTCCCCCCACACCCATGTCTTCACTATCCTATTGCCTGTGTCCACGGGCTATGCATATCTATAATAATAAAAGCGTAATATGCTAATTAGACCAGACGTCCTTCTGGACGTCCTTCAGACGACCTTCTGGATGAAGCCAGGGCGAGGGAAGCCGCCAGGGCCCAGGTGCCAGGGGGAAGCCAGTGCCGGCAGCCGGGGGAATGAAGGCCTACTCTTGCATGAATTTCGTGCATCAGGCCTCTAGTAAGTATATAAGTTCTTTGGGTTATCCCTTTTCGTCCCCCCCCCAACCCCACATCAAGGTATGTCAGTCTGTTCCATGCCTCCATGGTTCAGGTCTTATTTTGTTGGCCAATTCATTCTGTTCATTAGATTTCACAAATAAGTGAAATCATGTGATATTTGTCTTTCTCAGATTGGCTTATTTCACTTAGCATAATATTTTCCAGCTTCATCTATGCTGTCCCAAAGGGTAAGAGATCATTCTTTTGTACAGCTTCATAGTACTACTCCTTCTTGACAGTCTAGTTCAGCCACCTCTAGCCAGCTCTCCCTGGATCTTGCCCTCACAGCATCCCTATAGTACTATCTGCTGTGCTAGTGGAGACCTTGATGATAAAGACTCTCTTATCAGTTTATACTATCTTATACGTTACCTTACACATTGGACAAACTCAGTATTGAATAAATGAATGAACTAGTGACATAGGAAAAATACACTTCATTTAGGAATTGAGAATAGGATTTTAAAAAGCACGCTGGATGTAATTCTTCCTGAAATTTCTAAATTTTTTATTGAATTCACTTCAGAATTTGGCAATAAGAGAATGGAATGGAATGGAATTAGAAATTCAAATAGGTTAAGTGCTTTAAAGTTTTTCTCAATCATTAGAAACTGTGAATATACTAAAAAACACAACCAATAATGCAAAAACAGTTTTCTGTTACCTAAGTCTCTAGGATATTTGGTGCACTATACAAATCACTTTTTTTTTCCAGGAAGATTCAATTTCAATTTAGATATATATTTTATCTTGCAGCATTTCTACATAATCCTTTACTTTTGAATACTTCTTAGAGTCTATAAAGCATTTTAGCATATACATTTTTCCTATTAACTCTACATAACCTGAAAGATCAATATTTTTTTCTGATTATACGTGAATAACCTGAGAACATAAAAGGATTATACGAGTTAACCTGACTTGCAAAGGTCAGAGAATCAGGTATTAACAGAGCAGGAGTCTTAGTCCATTGTTCATTTGCCTTATCTGGTTGAAACTTTCTCAAAACCCCAGGACTGGCTAGAATGATTGACTTGTGAATTAAAAAGTTTGGTAGCTCATACCTTGCAAATAACTCCATAATGACAGTCGAGCTCACTGAGGCACACAGAGTCCCTACTGTCCTAGTGATCAGAGTATCACCCCACAGGAGATCTCAGAAGTTGTAAGGTAACAGGTTAGAGGATCCGGGCTACAGAAGTGAAAGGTTTCCTAGACCACAAAAACCAACCACTTACTAGTTAAGCTGCGATTGCTAGATGGGCGCCCTGACTTCTTATCCTGTGATCTCTCCAGTGAGACCTGTCATTGACCACACTAAGTTGAAAACCAAGGTCTGTGAAGTTCAAGGAAGACTAACCTGGGATGAAAACTGGTCTGAGGAACTCCAATAAAGCACTCAAATGCTCACATAATATAGCACATAAATTTTGGAATTATATATATCCAATGTTACCATGGCCTTACCTAATCCAACACAGCTAACTCTCAGATGTCATTTCCTCCCACTCCTGCTATACTCACTCTGCTCCACTTCAGCCTACTTTCTGTTTCCCCAACACACCAAGCAACCCTATATAAAGTCTTTGCACTTCCTGAGTCCTCTGCTTGCAACATTTTTGCCCTATAGCACTTGATCCCTCACTCCCTCTTTGCTCAAACATTAGCCTTTTGAAGACCCTTCCTTTTCTGATAACCCTCTCTAAAATAGCATGTGTGGTCCCTCTCTCTATCCCATTAACTTGGTTTATTTTTCTCAATAGCAGTTATCGTCTCCTTAATATATATCTTCTTACTGATTTATTCATTGTCTTCAAGTTCTAGAACAGTGGTTCTCAACCTTCCTAATGCCTCGACTCTTTAATACAGTTCCTCATGTTGTGGTGACCCCCAATTTCATTGTTACAAATTGAACATAATTAAAGCATAGTGATTAATCACAAAAACAATATGTAATTATATATGTGTTTTCCAATGGTCTTAAGGTGACCCCTGTGAAAGGGTCGTTCGGCCCCCAAAGGGGTCGCGACCCACAGGGCGAGAACCGCTGTTCTAGAGCATGTCAAAGAATAGTTGTTATTCCCCAATGTAACGAACCTAGGACAAAGTACACACCAATGACTAAAGAAAATATCCCAGATTTGAGAGAGGCAGGACAGTAACTGGAGGTGTTGAAGGCTTCTTCTCTATTAAAAAACAATCAGTACATCCCTAAAAAATGTGTACATAAATGTCACAGACTAAAAGCTAATGAACTTTCTACCCAAAGTTTTACATGCGTGACTCTTTATAGGAAGGCGTTATTAAGGTATTATTTACTATTAATTGGACTTTACTGCCAAGGTCATTCAGGTGCATCTACACATAAGACCCTTTAATAAATTGAATTTTCTAACATTCAGCCTCCAACATCAGTAAAACTCCATCTTAGGTTTTACAGTGCTTTAGGCCAGGTCTGGCTTGGATTAAATCCATATTTTAAAAATCCAGGCATTGATTTATTTCATGCCTAAGGCCAATGTGATTGGAACACACTCCATGCTTCATAAACAAAATACTTTGGTGGTGAAAGATTCCAATTCCAAGACAGAAAAGTATTCAAGAGGCTGACAAGTGCATCTGTTTTGCCTTATTCAGAAACACACATTAAAAAACAACACCACCAACAACCACACCGCCTTGCCAGAACCCTGGCCACTTCGAAAGTGTGTAGTTTACTGCAGTTCTGCTTGTGATGACTGCTTGTTATTGTACACTTTTAAAGGGAGTCTTTGCCGTTCTCCATCTGGGCTTGGAATTCACAAAGTGCCACATCTGGGCTGGGACGTCACCTACACTCATGCCCACTTTACCCTACCAGAGGGAATCCAGTCCCTCTCATGGCAGAGGCTCCTTGACTCTTTGCCTTCATCAAAACATTCTACAGTCTCTAGAAATTTCCCAGACAGCCTGGGGTAACAGTTGTTGCTATTGTGCCCCCCACTTTTGCATTCTTCCTTCTGCCTGATATTTCCACACCTCCCTTCCTCCAACGTCTAGGCTCAAGAAGAGAGATGAGGGTTGGAGAAGGCAGTGCCCACTTGTCTTATTTTCCAGTTGCTGTTATACATAGTATCACACACTTGGCAGCTTAACACAACACAAATGTGTTATCTTACAGCTCTGGAGCTCACAGTCTGAAGTCAGTTTCACTAGGCTAATGTCAAGGGGTCAGCAGGGCTGGTTCCTTCTCTGGAAGCCCTGAGAGGACAATCTCTTTCCTTACTGTTTTCAGCTTCTAGTGGCCTCTTGTATTCCTTGGCTAGTGGCCACTTCTTCCTTGTCCAACATATGTATATAGGAGCTCCAATCTCTGTGCCTATCATCACATAGCCTCCTCTTCTGACTGTAGTCTAATCTGCTTCTACCTCCTTCTTAAAGGATACTTCTGACTACATTTAGGACCCATCCATATTGTCCACGATACTTTCCTCATTTTAAGTTCTTAATCACATTTGCAAGGTCCCTTTTGCCATATAATGTAATAGCCACAGGTTCCAGGAATTAAACATGAATATCTTTGGGGCCATTACTTACCCTCCCACATCATCATTCTCCACTGCCCTCCAACTTCCTTTTATATATTACCTAAATTTGACAAGGGACCCTGCTGAAATCTCAAATCCTGAGAAGAGATACCATTCAAACTTCTATCTAATCATTCACCATTGTATTCAACAAATATACAATGGGTACCCACTATACCACCAGAACTGTGTTGACCTTTGAAGCAAACATTGTAAATATATCTCTGCTCTCATAAAATTCACTGAACATTATCCCATTACTAAATAATGTAACACACACACACACACCCTGCTCTTTTCCCTGTGGATTTGCCCTTCCAAGTCCAGTCCTGCCCTCCTGGCCCTAAGCCAAGCAGCACTATTTTTCTGGGAGGATGGGGCAAGAACAGAATTCATTTTTACCATGTAGCATGATTAACTTATTAGCATGAAAAAACCTACTCAGAGGATGTATTATTCTTTAGTTATTATGTTTACTTCACCTAAGCTGAAGTTGCATGGGAAACAATTGTAATGTCCTAGGCATGGGTTAAATTTGTGAAAGCCCCTAATCTCCTTTGATTAGGGATTAGTAACCGCATAAATATTGTGCAAGAAATCGCTGGTTCCTGAAGAGTAAAAGCTACTTTTGCTGCAAAGTACTAAATAACTACTTCGATGTGAACTGTTCATAGTATTCATCTTCACAGATAGGAGTCTGCTTCCACCTACTGGCTGGAGAACTTCACAGTCATCAGCACCACACAGGTAATTTCTACTTGGATTTTTGCATTTGTTTCTGATTTATAACCATCATGTCAGCTCCTGGCCACCTAGGCCTTCTTTACTTCAAAACCCACCACTCTCTCTAGTCTTAGCTTCTGGAGTGATGGATTAAGCTAGCCAGGGGGTGGTGTTATAAGCATTGTTCGGCAGCCACAGACATCCAAGAGGACATCTGAACCCATGAAGGAGTCTTACTTAATACACTTAGAGAGGCCTGAGGAAAATAAGTAGATGATCCAAGGAGGTAAGGGAAAGTTCAGCGGACAGTTGATTAGCAGTAGTTGAGGACAGGAGAGTTCTGTGGCTCCCAAGACAATTTTGGGGTTGTGACTGGTCTTTGCTATGTTGTGGGGGAACAAACAACTTGAAAATTCTCTAGGAAAATTGGAATTTCCAGAAAAAATTATTTTTGTGGTCTATAGTGTTAAGAATGTATCAGAAAACAGAGCTAATTAGGATTTATATTACAGGAAGCCAAATGTGGTGCTATTCAAGAGGACACATTTTTCCTTTTATGGATGAAAAGATATTATTCTGAGTTTGAGCCAAAAAGAACTAGAAAGAGTGAGGAAAATAATACATATACAATAAGAAATATATTAGAGAACTCTGTCATAAGTTCCTATTGAATTAGCATGAATATGGTCTATAATCAAATAAATGAAACAATAGTGAGTTTCCATTTTGCAACTAATTGTCCAAGAAAAAAAATATATGGCTGATGAATATAAATTGAGAGGTGATATATATATATATATATTGAGGGACTGTTATTGATAGAATCTTTCTGAAACACAAATTAAAAGTGGGTTTTGAAAAGCTGACACTCTTTAAATGAGTAATTTTGACTCTACAGTAATAATCATAGATGTACTCAAACATTTGTATTAAAAAGATCTTCATTGCAGTGTTGTTTATGATTAGAAAAAGTCTATTATGACAGCTACCATGCCATGAGTGATTGTAATGTTTCTGACATCATGCTTGATCCTTGACCTTGAGAGAGAGCAGAAAATGAAGGAGAGAGAAAAGAAAAAAAGGGGGAAAAGAAATAATATAAGAAAATAGAAGCAATGCAACATTTCCTATCCCTTCTGTTTCCTAACAGCCTCGCGAGTTGGTATTTCAGGCCTTGGAAAGAGATTAAAGGTAAAAGCTTATGAATGGTTTAAATGAAATTTTGTGACACTCTTGGAAAAACCCCATTCTTCTTCTACTCCATCTCAACCATGGTACATACTTATATCCTGAAGTAATGCTGTCTAATAAGGTAGACACTAGCTACATGTGGCTACTTAACACTAAATTAAATAAAAAATTTAGTTCTGTGGTCATCCTAGCCACATTTGAAGTACTCAATAGCCACATGTAGCTACTTGCTACCACAGTTGAGAATGCACTTGTAGAACATTTTTATCATCACAGAAAGTGATGCTTTACACAACGTTGCGCAACAGAGATAGCCTTGAGTAAATTTCTATGCCTTGTTGGGCAGCAGGAAAAATGTTCTCCTCCATTCTACTTTAGTCACTCCATTCTTTAGTCATTTTTTTGTATTTGTCATCACCTAGAACAACTCCAAAATAATACATTTATGTTTTTTTTCTTCATCTCATTACTCCCGGTATCCCTTTCCTCCTAACTCACTGAGTTTTCAATTTATTGGCCCCTTTATTTTCTCCCTATTCATTAATATATTGATTTCCAATAAAAATAAAGTATAAGGATTATGTAGGTGTTCTGGCAGATACTCTTTATTACCTTAAGGAATTTCTAGTCATAGTTTGATAAGTGATTTAATGATGAGTAAATGAAGAAATTTACCAAGTGCCTTGTCTGCATCTTTTGAAATGATTATATAAGTTTAAGATTTTTTTTTCTTCTTTACGCTACTGATCGGGTCAATTACTTAATTGACTTTTGAATCTTAAATCATTCATTTATGATAAGAAATACTCACAGAAAACTAGAAGTAGGAGGGAACTTCTTTAACCGACACCTACAAAAAACCTACAGCTAGCATCATATCCAACTATGAAAGACTGAAAACTTTCTCCTCTATAATTGAGAACAAGGAAGGGATGGATGCCTGCTTTCACCACTTCTATTTTGGGATATGATAGTCTAGAAAGGACACCAGAGGTTCTAGTGCAACAAGGCAACATTCAAATTGCAAAGGAAGAAGGGCAACTGTCTTTATTTGCATACAAAATGGTATTATACACATTCCCTTACATTAAAGCACTAAAAATTCTAAGAAATGTATTTTTTAAAATCCACTAAAATTACTAAGTGAACTTAGTAGGGTTGCAAGATACAAATTCAATAAAGAAAAATTAGTTTTATTTCTACATACTAGCATTAAACAGAAATTAAAATAATATAATTTATAATAGTATAAAAATATGAAATGAGTTAAGGATGGTTTCCTAGAATGTATTTCCCCTCAAGGAAGGAATAATAGGCTCTGAAAAATACTGTGAGTAGTTCAAGTCAGATGATGACCATTACATATAGCATTTAGGTAATTTATGATGCAGGCAAGAAAAGTTTGAGTGAAGATTGGGGGCAAAAATTTGATTGAAGTGTATTCGGGAAAGAATGTGAAGAAAGTAATGGAAAACAATGACAATATATAAGCCTTTTGAGAAGGTTTTGTTTCTTCTGTAAAAAATAATACAAGAAATAGTGCAATACCTAGAAGGGGAATGAAATCAAAAGAAAGATTTTTGAAAACATGAAAGTGATAGTATGTTCCTGTGCTAATGGAAACATTTCTTTAGAAAATCAAAGTGAACATCCTTGGGAGCACAAGGAGAGGAGGCAATATGGTGTACAAGTGGAGGTTGGCCTTGGCTAGAGCCTGGATAGGTCATGGAGGCACACATGTGGTACTGATTCACTAAATAGACAGATGTTGGTGAAAGGAGCTCTTGGAAGTTTTATTCTTTGTTTTCATCAGTGAAATAGTCATAGCTGAAGGTGGGGATAGGAACGATGACTTGGATTTTGAGGAAAGAGATGAAGCAAAGAAAATAGTTACTCAGAAAGCAAGATGACTTTGATAAGAAAAATGGAACATGATTTCTAGCTGCCAAAACAAAGGGCCCATTTCAGCTTCATGATCATAAGTTGGGTTTTTCTTCAATTACATTCATCAGCATGGATGGACAGAATAGTCTATGAGTTGGATTTAATCAAGGCTGTAGCTTTATCAAACAATTATAATGATTCCAGAGTCACAAATGATTTGAAAAAATATATTGAAGGAAGTGATTACCATGACAATTAAATTTAATCCAGATGTGGAGGAAAATGAGGACATAAAATAAAGAACAGTGAAATCCCTGGAATAATCTATCAGTGGATTACAGATCCTGGTCAGTGGAAGCATTGTTGCATCTGTGGTACTACAGAGTATGAGCTGGAAGACAGTGATAATCCAATTCATGAAACTGATATTATGGAGAACTTGTAGTTTTTGGTGTGACAGGTCTAGGCTATGTCCATTGGAGTGAGCAGAAGGAATATCATTGGAGAAGAAAAGGTTGAAAACTAAGAAGCCCCAGAGTGATAAGGATTCTCTTCATGGTCATTGAAATCACCAACAATGATCATAGCAGTACTATTTTGAGAGACTGGCTTTGAGCCAAGAACTAAAACTCTCATGGAATAAGTGACTTAAGGATTGGTAGATAATTCCAACAGAAGGATAAGTGATAGTCTTTTGATATGAATGATGGATTCTGAGGGAAGAGGGTATGAAAGTGGAAATACAAATTGGAAACCAGTCCATCCAGTGTGGAGCAATGACACAGCATGGAGAATGGTGCAGCCCCCATTAATCATGGTAGCAGGAGAGGCAGGACTCCAGGGAAGGTCCAGGTTTAAGTCAGAGCAATAGGTAAAGCAAAATAAATTCAGAGAAAAGGCTGAAGGAAAAGGTAATTCTACTGGTGCTTAAACATGAGTTCCATAAAGATCAAGAGAAGGATCTCGGTTTAGGATTGGTAGAGACAGGAGGTGAGGGGCAAAAACACAGATGTGCGGAGCTATTTGGGGATTAGACAGTAACTGATGAGAGGGATCATAGAATCCCTACCTTCTTTGGCGGTGACTAGCATAAGGAGATGGTCATAATAAGGTTAACCATGATGATGGTGGAGCCTAGTGTCAGTGAGTAGGGATATGTGGGGTTCTTTCTAGAAGTATACAGTCTCCTGGGGCTTCCTCTTGACCATGGCCCAGGGAGGTAAGGTGGGCAGGCAGTGACAGATTTGTGTGAACCTGAAGGCACCCACCTGAGAACCTGGAGTGAAAACCGTTGAAAAAACACTGGGCACATGTCTTAGACTTTTATTTTTGTTTGATATAAATTAATCGCTTTAAATATTTATAGTGCTGTACACAAATTTCATAGAATGACACTCACTAGATATTAGGAATTGAATCTATAATGTACCAGGCACTGTGTAAATGTCTGTACACACATTATTTAATTCTACCCCAAGCATTGTCTTCCTACTTTATAGATGAGAATATTGATGAGCAGAAAACTTAAATAATCTATGTAAGTCCATATAGTTAGCAAGTATCAGAGACAAATTGGCATCAAAATTTATCAGATTTCAAAGAACATGACATGTCATCAGAACTGTAATGATTATCTCTGAAGTAAATATTAATGGATTTCTAAAGCAAACTTTGCAATTCTCCTGACCCAGAGATGTTAGCATAATATTGAAAGAACTGTTGCAACTCCTTTTCTCCAACCAACTATATTCTTTCACAAGTCGCACAAGCACAGTCTCGCTACTTACTCAGTCATGGCAGAGAAAAGGTCATGAAAAGTGCTCTTTGACCTCTGGAAACACTCCAGCATTTCGCCAGATAGCCATAGTTTAGGGAGTATAAAGGTTCTCAGTTAATATGTCCTATTTACCTTATGGGATGTACCTTGAGGAACAAAAATTTGCAGAGAAAAGCAGTAGCATGGGAACACCTAAACTGTATTCCTACTCTGAGTGAAAAGAAAATCCACAAAAAAACAACTGAAAGTGTTCTCTATCTCTGCTACAGTGGTTCTCAAAATTTGGCATTACAAAAAAATGAACTGAAGTCTTATTTTTTTTAAAAAAATGCATAAAAAGCATAATCTTTGCTCAACTGAATCAGAATGCCCTGGGCGTAAGCTTGGCCTGCCATATAGATTCTGATTCAGCGGAAGACTATTGGGGAGCTGGGACCTAATCTCCCAGTTTCCCTTAATTGAGAAGTTAAGAATTTCCCAAACTGCCTAGCCGGTGTTGCTCAGTGGTTGAGCATCAACCTATGAGCCAGGAGGTCACAGTTCGATTCCCCATCAAGGGCACATGCCCGGGTTGTGGGCTCAATCCCCAGGGTGGGGCATGCAGGAGGCAGCCAATCAATGATTCTCTCTCATCATTGATGTTTCTGTATCTCACTCCCTCTCCTTTCCTCTCTAAAATCAATAAAAATATATTTAATTAAAAATAATAATTTTCCAAACCCCTCTCGCTCTCCACACTCTTTGATTCTTCACATGATTCCAAACTTTCAAGAATAAACCAGGATCCAACTAACCTATCAAATAGCCGATATATAGAACTTATATATTGCTGCAGTTGTTTCAAAAATTGTCCTTCAGAAGTGATAAGGGACAACAATGTTTTCATATATACATCCTCACATTGCTACATATTTATGTCTGTGTATATGTGTGTGTATTGCTCTTTATAATAGTCATCATATATATAATAGCTATTAATGTATTCTCTATATCAGGGGTCCTCAAACTACGGCCCGCAGGCCACATGCAAATAAAAATATTGTATTTGTTCCCGTTTTGTTTTTTTACTTCTAAATAAGATATGTGCAGTGTGCATAGGAATTTGTTCATAGTTTTTTTTAAAAACTATAGTCCGGCCCTCCAACGGTCTGAGGAACAGTGAACTGGCCCCCTGTTTAAAAAGTTTGAGAACCCCTGCTCTATATAATAGCTATATGTAATAGTTACACATATAATATAACAAATATACATATTTTTTCATGTGAGATTTAAATCAGTATACCTCCAGAACAGAGCCCAATGTCTGAGGTATCCTAGGGAGTTAAAAATGTCTGACTTAGTGATTAAATGAATGAGTGATGAAACTTAACCCCTCCAAAAGAAAATTTTCAATTGGTTCAAGCTCCTCTCTTCTCTAAAGCCAAGTCAATAGAAGAAATCTATGTAACCTTTCTTTCTCCAGGCTTTGATGTAATCTATCATGAAGTGAAGTCTTGACTTTTACCATTTTTTAAAATTTTGTCACTTGGAAGACCTATCTTTTAATAAATTGGTTATTTACTATTTCATATGAGACATCCCGTTTCCATCCATATCATATTAGAACTTCCCCCAAATACCAAGCAAAAAGAGTTTATTCTAGTCCTGGCCGGTGGCTGAATCAATTGGAGCATCATTCCATATACCAAAAGGTTCTGGTTTGATTCCCAGACAGGGAACATACATAGATTGTGGGTTTGATCCTCAATCAGGGCACGTGTGGGAGGCAACAGATCGATGTTTCTCTCTCTCCCTTCCAAAAAAAAAAAAAAAGTGTGTTTTATCTTTTGAATGCTAAAGTAACCTGACAACATTTTTTAAAAGGCCTTGAACTGTTTTCTATTTGGAAGAGTTTTATAGTCTGTTTCATTTGTATATTTAAAGAAAAAATATTAAGAAACCAGCTTAATTAACTAAACAAAGTTATTCTCAGAAATAAAGCATAATAAATGAACTTTTACAGAATTTATAAATTCTGACAAATATAATCTTTAAAATACAGGAGTCTGGAACAGACTCTTAGAATAGCTAGTTAATTTTCTTCTATCTGCCTAGGACAATGACCTGATGGTTAATCATCATTGCACTGATAAAAAAGAAAAGCCAACTAACTATTTAAAAACAGACTTTAACAACAGTTAAAGGGATGGACTTCTTGCTGCTGTTGTAGGATTCTAAGTTCAGGTAAGAGCCTTTGAGCTTCTCTAATTTCAAAATTTTTTACTATGTGAGAAAATTCCACAAATTTCAAGGACAAAATATAGGGTATCCCCAAAAATGTATACACATACTTTGAATAATTATAAAGGAAATGTTTATTAAAATACACTTCATTTTCAAAATTGAGCAATCAGCTGTTAAAGTGTGTATACATTTTGGGGAGGACATCCTGTATTTTGATGGACATGGTAAATATTACGCACTTTATTCCTGTGACTGCTAAATACTTATGTTCAAAACCCTTAAAACCTATTAAATATCCCTTCTGGAAATAGATGAGCCTCTGGTTTATATACTCTTAAAAATAAAATACAGAAAATCAGATATTCATAATTTAAATATAAAGTTTGAAAATCTGTTCCCATTACTTTCTAGAGAACTGGAATTTCAAGTGTGAAAATGGGACTCAGGTTGCCTTCTCAAAATATGTTACAAGTTAATTATTCTGACTAACTCTATACAATTATTAGACCTAATCCCTATTTCTTTGATTCAATCTTAACTGTATATAATGTAGGGTGGAGAGGTAGTTGACAAACATCAAGAAATGGAAAGTGTCCCGAAGTCACTTACCAACCTCTTGTTTCCTCTTTTCTACTCAAGTTTAACTCAAGGTGAAAGAAAAAGAAAGGTTTTCCAGATAATTCTATCTCTGATTAAAGGGGGAAATAATGTTCAATATTAAAATATTGAAATGTATTTTAATAAACACTTCCTTTATAATTATTCTAAGGACTCAATAAATGTTACTTCCTTCTCTCATTCAGGAAGGTGGATACCTAATAAGACGATTGTTATTGTCAAAGTAAAGTGGAGGATGGGGGAAGTCCCCTCATAAAAGGGCTGAGAAGTTAGTCAATGCTGTTTCCCATGTTTTCTCCTTTAGTTTCACAGGTACATGGTAGAAGTTGGGACACTGGCTTGCACAGATTTTCTATGATCCCTCAGGTAGTAAAAGCTTTACAGAGATAAGCAGAGGCTGGTGAGAGTCTGCCCTCTCCTCCACCCCAATCAAATGAGGCAGAACTGGGCTGTTCCGCGCAGGGAGGAAAGAGTTGCGTTGCTATATCGGAATGCCTGTCCTCCTATCTTTTAAACATAAAAATTATTTATATATCATTTGTTTGCAACTCTCAGGGGAAAAGAATATATGTCCACAGAAAACTATGTTAAATGTCTCCAAGTCAGGCTTAAAGCCAAGCCCATATTGATTGACCAAATTTCTAATTGCTTTGTAGTTACTTATTACAACTTAGTCAGTCTAAGAAATGAGGGTAAAGTTGCCTGCATTTCCAACTTTTTTTCTGGATATTTTCTCCAATATCTAGGAAAGAAGTATGGACTGAAATGCAGGAAGAGCAATGACTGTTTTACAGGGTATATGCTCCAGGGAGCAACAGTGTGGGAGAAGTTATTTCAATGGGGACTAACTGGGAACATATCTAAGAGAGGAAACTTGGGGCAGAATTACAATCAAGAGATGAGGAAGAACCTCACAGGTTCAGGGGAAATATATAGAGGGCTGAGAGTTTTTGTTCTAGGGACAGTGGTTTCATGTGGCTGAAGATGCTTGTGGGTGGGGTATTTGGGAAATAAGACTAAAAGTAAGGGCTGGGTTTAGTTTGTGAAGTATCTCAAATAGAAAGCACGAATTTTATTTTGTATGGTACAGGGATCCTCTGAAAGACTTTGATGACACGTATGACATGCATAGGGTATTAAAAAGGCCAAGAGACAGGATAATCATAATGTAATCAATTGCAAAAAGCAAGGCTGAAAGTGGTGAGATAATAGTTTACAAGAATATTTGTTCTGTAACCAAGAATCAACATAGCAACCTAAAGCTAAAGGGCAACTACCCATTTTTCAAATCATTCATAGAGACTTGCAATGATAGAATTAAGCAATAAAACTTTATTTTCTAACCTTATTTCCTGAGAGAAGATACAAGAAGAGGTGTTGATGAAAAAAATGACATAATATTTATCAAAAGGCTGCTTATGACTTTGGGGCCACCCAACTATTGATTTTATCCTCACTCCACTCCACTCAGTAATTGCACAGGAGCACATGGAAAAAGTGGAATAATAACAGATTAACGTAGATGTACAGAGGTGTGAGTTTCTGCAGTCATGCCTGTGTTATTCACATATACAAAAGTGGTAATATTTTCACCCTGCCAGTGTGTCTCAGTGTGTGAGCATCCACCTATGAACCAGGAGGTTACTGTTCAATTCCCAGTAAGGGCACATGCTTGGGTTGTGGGTTCGATCCCCAGTAGGGGGCGTGCAGAAGGCAACCAATCAATGATTCTCATTATTGATGTCTCTATCTCTCCCTCTCCCTTCCTCTCTAAAATCAAATATATATATTTTTAAGTGATAATATTTTCAGATAGTGATCATTTCTATATTTATACATTACTCAATAAAAATACATTATATATTCATGATATTTATATATTTATAATGTAGGGAATCAATAAATCCTTGTTGAATAAATTAATAAAATATATAGGTGATCCTCATTATTTGTAGATTCTGGGTTTACAAATTGGCCTCATCACTAAAATTTATTTGTAACCCCCAAATCAATACTGCACAGAGTGACAAAAAAAAATTGAGTTGTCCAACACACATGTCCCCAGCTGAGGGAAACAAACATGTGGTTCTTCCTTCTGTTTCAGCTCTCATGCTATAATCAGGTAGTGTTTTCATAGACTATTAGTGCCATATTTCTCTGCTTTCTGTTGGTGATTCTGCTGTTAGAACAGCTCCCAAGCACAATGCTGAAGTGCTGTTTAGTGTTCCAAATGCAAGAAGGCTCTGGTGGCTGATGTATGTATGTTACATAAGCTTCATGTATTTTAAAATGTTTGTTCATCTAATCTAGTGTGTAATTCTATATTATCTTATATGTTTGTTGTTTTAATTTATTTCCATAAATTTATCTTTTAACTAAATTATAATCTCCCCAAAGCTAGGACTCTGTTTTGTATGTGTGCCAACATTCACCTAGCCCAGTGCTCAGATATAATGAATCAGGCCCTGAATGAATCAGTGGTTTATGGATTGATTGATGGTGACCTAGTGGCTTTCCTGATTTCTGAATTGTATATTGTTAAAGTAAAATAAGTTACACTCTTTCTTCCTGAATAGGTCATTGTTTTGAAAAAAACATCTGGGACAATTTTAAATAGTCACATTATATCTGGAGTTCAACGATGGACCCAAATCAAGATTTGAATAAGACAACAGAGGCACAACCATCAAGGAAAGGAAAAAGTAAATGCTGCGATGGATTCAAGGTGGAATGAGTTTCATGTTTTCAAACTAAAATAAGTGAAAGGGAGATTTTTTCCTTTAAATAAAAGGCAACCAGTCTTTAAAAAAGAACATTATACTTCAAATTAGTTTTCAACTGAAGCATACATTGAAATGTTAAAAGAGTTATCCATATCTTGATTTAAATCAGTTTTAAATCTGAAAAATATATTTGGTAATGTTTCTGATGGCTAAGAGTTTATTAATGTTAAATATTTAGAGATAATTTGATATGTTTTCTTTGGTTCTTGATGGGCCAAAAGATATTTGTAAATGTGATTAAAATAAAATTGTTGGATAATGGATACGTAAAAATAGTCTATAATTGACCTATAAGCAGAGAAGATTACTCAGTGTTGTGAATTACTTTGTAATCTTGACTTTTTAGAGGCCAGCATTTTTTATTTTGATAACTTACATATTGTCTGATGGGAAAGAGATCTGCAATAACAATTGAAAAACCTGGCCTAGTTGCTGACTTAAGAAAGCCATTGAATTTTTCCGTGTGCAAGTTAGTAAAAGTAATAATCTTGCTTTTGTCACAAAACTGTGAGGCATTAAATAATATAGACCATATTAGGGGTTTTCATGAAAATGTACTCCTTTAAGTTACCAAGACTCGGAGACACAGAATATTTGCCTCATGTCATCTAACTAGTAAATTGAAAACCCTTGAACCCAAGTCAAAGCCTTTAAACCCCATTAGGGAAGTTGTGGGGAAATAAAAAATCACAGCTGACTTTTTACTCCTAGTTTAGTTTTCCTAAGTCAAATTTGTTGTCTTATCAAGCTGAGATGGAGGTGGGCAAAGGAAGGCTGGGGAAAATGGGGGAGAAAAGAGATCTTGCTTGGGGCGATGGGCACACAATGCAGTGTGAAGATGTTTTGTTGAATGTACACTTGAGACCTGTAAGGTTTTTGTAGATCAAGATCATCCCAATAAATTCAATTTTTAAAAAAGACCACAGAGATCATTCTCAATTCCAGTAATGTTATATAAGGTCTATTTTAACTTTGTCCAGGGAACACGACTTTTGTTTGTTTTTAGAAATTGCTGGTAAAGTCTGTTCTGATGAAATATTTGAATAATATTTAAGCAGAATGGCAGTCACAAGGAAAAAGTATTGGTTAATGCAATTGTATTACATTCTTCTGCCTGGGGTTAATATGCTATGCTGGATTATTTCTGCTTTTAAATATTGAGGGTTACAGTGGTTTTATTTGCACATGCATAGCAAAGCAACAACACACTGGCTGAAGCAAATAAACAGAGTGGTCCCTTGTAGTATTTGGAGAAAAGTTAGCAAGTTAGCTCTAGCGGGTTTGCACAGTGGATAGAGCTAACTGAAGGGTCCCGGGTTCAATTCCAGTCAAGGGCACGTGCCTCAGTTGCAGGCTCCCAGCCCTGGTCTGGGTGCATGTGGGAGGCAATCAATCGATGTGTCTCTCTCACATCAATGTTTCTCTCTCCCTCTCCCTTCCACTGTCTCGAAAAATCAATAGAAAGGTATCCTCAGGTGAGGATTAAAAAAAAAGAAGTTAGCAAATTAGCAGTGTGTATAAAGTTAATTGCAGACCAATAATGAAGATAAGAGAAGCAATAGTAACAATAAGAGCTAAAAATTTATGGAACACTTACTATATGCCAGGCACTATTCTAGTGTTTTACTTAAATTTATTTACTTCTATTTACTTCTTGGATTTCTACCATAATTTCTTACCCCAATTCTGTCAACCAGATGCTATTATCTCCCTATTACAGATGAAATATATATATATATCTTATTAAATTGTTTACTCACATAGAAGTGATCTGTACATTTTAATGCTATATATAATGTTGCTATATGAATATAACATAATTTATTTCTCTATGGGCATTTAGATTGTTTTCAGGGATTTTATATTATAAATAATATTCTCATGCATATCTCCTGGTATGCCCATAGTTTTTCTTGCGATTACCTTTGACTGAAATTGAAAGTATGTAAAATATTCAATTTTACAAGATAATGCTAAATTGCTATTTAAGTGGTCACACTAATTTACATGATTATAAGGAATTTATAAGAGAAAATCAGGATACATGTTCATTCCAGCACTTGGCATCATTAGACTTCATGATATTTTGCCATGTAAATGATTATTTTCCTAATTTCTTTTCAGATAATTTTATTGTTAGTGCATAGAAATGCAACTGATTTGTATAAAAATGCAACTTTTTCAGTGTTGATTTTGTATTCTACTTCTTTACTGAATGAATTTATTAGTTCTTGTTTGTGGAGTCTTTAGAGTGTTCTACATATAGAAAACAGGGACAATTTTACTTCTTCACTTATGAACTGTCTACATTTTATTTATTTTTCTTCCTAAGTTATTCTGGTTAGAACTTCCAGTACTAACTCTGTTGAATAGAAGAGGACAGAATTGGCATACCTGCATTTTCAGTGTTTTACCATTGAGTATGATGTCAACTATGTGCTTTTCATATATGGCTTTTATTATGTGGAGGTACTTTCTTCTGTTCCTAATTTGTTGAGTGTTTTTATCATGAAAGGGTGTTGAATTCTGTCCATTGCTTTTCTGCACCTGTTACTATGATCACATGGTTTTATCTTTCATTTTGTTAATGTGATACTCTGATTGATTTTCATATGTTGAACCAGATGTGCATTCCAGGTAAAAATTCCACTTGGTCAAAGTGTATAATCTTCTTAATGTGTTATTGGATTCTGTTTGCTAGTATTTTGTTGAAGATTTTTGCATTAATATTCATCAGGGATATTGATCTGTAGGTTTCTTTTTGATCTGTGTGATGTCTTTCTGGTTTTAATAAGAGCGTAATATGGCATGATGGAATGAATTTGAAAGTGTTCCATCCTCTTTGATTCTTTGGAAGAGTTTGAGAAGGATTAGCATTAATTTTCCTTTACATGTTTGATAGAATCTCCAGTAAAGCCATCTAGTCGTGGGCTTTCTTTGTTGGAAGTTTTCTTTTTATTACTGCTTCATTCTCCTCACTAGATTTAGATATATTTAGGCTTTTTATTTTTTCACTAGAGGCCCTATGCATGAAATTCATGCAAGGGGCTTGCCCTCGCAGCCACGGTGGCTTGCCTTGGCTCTTGCAGTCCCAGCTTGGTCCGGAAGGACGTCCGGAAGGTCATTCGGCTATCTGGTCTAATTAGCATATTATGCTTTTATTATACATAATTCAATTTTGGTAAGTTGTATATTTCTAGTAACTTATTCATTTTTTAAGATTAGCCAATTTTTTAGCATGTAATTGTTCATAGTAGTTTCATAATTTATTTTATTTCTGTGACATCATTTGTAATGTTTCCTCTTTCATTTGTAATGTTAGCTATTTAAATCTCTCTTTTTCTTACTTAATCTTGCTAAGGGTTTGTCAATTTTGTTGATCTCTTTAAAAATCTAAGTCTTACTTTCATTAATTGCTTTATATTCCCTTTTTTATTTACCTCTAATCTTTATTATTTCCTTCCTTCTGATAACTTTGGATTTAGTTTATTCTTCTTTTTGAGGTGTAGGATTAGGTTGTTGATATGAGATCTTTACTTTCCCCTTTAAATTTTCCCCTTAGTCCTGCTTTTCCTATATCCCAGGTTTAATATGTTGTATTTTCATTTTCATTTGTTTTTCAAGTATTTCCAAAATTCCCTTGTGGTTCATATTTTGATCCATAGGTTAAGAGTATGTTGTTAATTTCCACATATTTGTGGATTTTCCTGACTTCCTCCTGCTATTGATTTCTAGTTTTATTCCATTGTGATCAGAAAAGATACATTATATTATTTCAATCTTATTAAATTCTTAAGACTGTTTTGTGATCTAATATGTGGTCTCTCGTGGAGAATGTTTCATTTGCACTTGAGAAAAATGTATATTCTGCTGCTGCTTGGTAGAGTGTTTTGTATATACCTAAGTCCAATTAGGTCCAATGGCTTATGGTGTTGTTCAAGTCCAATGTTTCCTTATGATTTTTTGTCTGGTTGTTCCTATTGAAAATGGGGTATGAATCTCTTACTCTTATTGTGTTTCCATTTCTATCTTTAGTTCTGTCAATGTTTGCTTCATCTCTTTGGGTATTCTAATGTGAGGTGCATGTATATTTATCATTGTTATAACTTCCTAATAAATTAACCCTTTATCATTATACTAGTGGCCCAGTGCAAGAAATTCATGCATTGGGGGGTGGGGGGGGAGAGGCAGGGTGTCCCTCAGCCCGGCCTGCACCCTCTCCAATCTGGGACTCCTCGGGGGATGTCCGACTGCCAGTTTAGGCCCGATCCCTGTGGAATCGGGCTTAAGCTGGCAGTCAGACATCTCTCTCACAATCTGGGACCGCTGGCTGCTGGCCATGTTTGCCCCCAGCTGCCCCCCCTACTGGCCTGCTCACCCCCAACTGCGCTCCCTTGCTGGCCTGATCGCCCCCAACTGGACCCCCCTTCCAGAGTGCTCACCCTCAACTGCCCTCCCCTCCTGGCCTGCCCTTAACTGCCTCTGAGTTGGCCCTGCCACCATGGCTTTGTCCAGAAGGACGTCCAGAAGGTCTCCCAGTCTAATTAACATATTACCCTTTTATTAGAATAGATAATGTTCTTCTTTTTCTCTTGTGATGGTTTTTGTCTTAAAATATATATTTTTTGATATAACTATTGCTACCCCTGTTCTCTTTAGGTTCTTATTTACATAGAATATATTTTCCCACCTATTCAGGCAGTTATAACAAAAATACAATGGCTCAAGCAACAAATACTTATTTCTTATAGTCTGGAGGCTGAGAAATATATGATCAATGTGCTGGCAATGGTCCACTATTTTTTTCTTTATTGATTAAGGTATTACATATGTGTCCTTATCCCCTCATTGTCCCCCCACCCCCCACTCATGCCCTCACCCCTCTGGTGTCTGTGTTCATTGGTTAGGCTTATATGCATGCATACAAGTCCTTTAGTTAATCTCTCCCCCTTACCCCCACCCTCCCCTACCTTCCCTCTGAGGTTTGATGATCTGATCTATGCTTCTATGTCTCTGGTTCTGTTTTTGTTCATCAGTTTATGTTGTTCATTATATTCCACAAATGAGTGAGATCATGTGATATTTACCTTTCTCTGACTGGCTTATTTCACTTAGCATAATGCTCTCCAGTTCTTTCCATGCTGTTGCAAATGGTAAGAATTCCTTGTTTTTTACAACAGCATAGTATTCCATTGTGTAGATGGTACATCTACACAATGATGCACTTCTTCATTCATAGATAGGTGTCTTCTTATTGTGTCTTTATATGTTGAAAAAATAGCATGAAAGCTCTCTGGGGCGCTCGCTCTCTCTCTTTCTCTCTCTCTCTTTCTCTCTTTTTCTCTCTCTCTCTTTAATTCTCACCTGAGGATATGTTTTTATTAATTTTAGAGAGAGAGGAAGGGAGAGAGAGAAACAGAGCATAAGATTAGAAAGGTAAAAAGGAGTATTTGTGGGGAAAAGATATTCAGTGGGGGAGACCAGGTTATTGAGGGTGCTATAGGCCATTGGAAAGACTAGAAATTCCTCTGACTGGGATGGAAGGAAATGGAGTGTTGGCATGATCTAATTTTCAGTTAGGAAGACTTTTTCTAGATACCGTGTTGAGAAGAGACTGTAGATGAGAACAGATGCAGAAAGATCTATTAGGAGGCTAATGCAATAATCCATGCTAGACAGGGTGGTAGCTACCACTGGTAGTGTAGGGGGTAATGAGAAGGGCTTGTCTAAGTCAGCGTGACCTGCTCTAACAGAATACTGTAGGCTCAGTGGCTTAGACAATTTAAATTGACTTCTCACAGTTCTGGGGATTGGAAGTCTGAGATCAGAGTACCAACATGGCTGGGTTCTGGTGAGAAGAACCCACTTTCTGATTTTCAGATGGTTATCTTTTGGGGGGTCTTTACATGGCAGGGAAAGAGAGAAAGAAGCAATCTCTAATAAGGACAATAATCTTATCATGAGAGTTCCAAATGATAAGGAGATTATGGTTTCAACATATGAACTGAATGGGGGATAAAAACATGTAATCCATAACAGGATTAGATTTTCACACTAGAAGCAAAAGGAACTTACTTATGAGTATGAATATGGACTGTAAGAAGGATGAACCAATAAGATTTGTTAACATGAAATTGAAAATAAATAAAACATCTACAATCTCTGAGGTTAAAAATACTTTTTAGAATATTAAATATACTGCTTTGTTTCCTTCATTTTAATTTGTATTTATCCAATAATAGTGGTGTTTAATAAATGAAAACTTTCCACTTTTTCATCTGGCTTTCCTGGTAGTGCTATGTTTGAGAACATGTAGCCTTTATCCTCAAAGTTAGCCTATGCTATTCATTTTGGGAATAATAGCTTATCATCATAGCCATCTCAGACCATTATATAGTTTCTTATCAATCAGTTCATGACATTAATTTAAAAATCTGATGTTGTAATCATGTTAGAAAATGATGCTTTATTAGTATAGTGATGCTAACATTATACTGAAAAAGGACTAAGAAGTACCAGTTGGTACAGAGGAAAGGTAGGTATGTTTTTAAGTAAAGAGGAAAGGCTGTTTTAATTAACATATAAACGTGTAGTTCTGTGAGTAAGCATTTTTCCTTTCCCTTCTGCTTTTTCCTAGGTGTTCTTGGCAGCCCTCTCATTCACCTTTATTTCTCGGGCACTAAGTGGAGCCATTATGAAAAGTTCCATCACCCAAATAGAAAGGAGATTTGACATCACATCTTCTGTTGCTGGCTTAATTGATGGGAGCTTTGAAATTGGTAATTTTTATTTCTCTTTTGATTATTACTTAGTAACCAGGTTTGCAGAGGGAAAAACTTTTCATATATGCTCTTCACCACTCGTCCTCAATCACAGATAAATTTGCCCCCAGAGCCAGTTTGGCAACATCTGAAGACATTTTGGGTTGTCATAACTGAGGGGGGAGGGGTTGCCAATGGCATCTTGCAGTAAAAGTTAGGAATGCTACTGAACATCCTACAGTGCACAGAGCAGTCCCAACATTGACATCCATCCCAGAATGTCAACAGTACAGAGGTTGAAAAGCCCTGATCTACACGATCTCATTACTTACAAACAAATACTTTTCAGGGCTTTACCTTTCCTCTCTCAAGATTCCCTAATGGAAAAAAAAAAGGGTTGTTTTTTTTTTTTTCAATGGAGAGAGAATTATTATTTTGATTATTTGAGAAGGGAAGAACAGCTTTAGAAGAAACTTTGTTAAGTTTCTACTGTTTAACTGGGTATAAAATTTGGGGTTAAAAGTCTTTTTTCAGTCCCTTGCTTTGTTGTCTTCCTTTTGATTTGGATTTCTCTCACAGTAATGAGGGTTTTATATAATTATTGAACATTATATTATTTATTTTATAAATTAGAGCTCATTGCCTCTGCCCATTTTTCCTTTTTTTCTCACTGTTTATAACTTAAAAGGACTTTAAAGTTATGTCTGTTGTATAGATTACAAATATTTTCTACAATTCGTTGTTTATCTTTTAACTTTAAAATGTCTATAATAATAAAAGCATACTATGCTAATTAGACCAGACGTCCTTCTGGACATCCTTCCGGACGACATTCAGGATGAAGCCAGGGCTGCGAGAGCAGCAGCGGGTGGCCAAGGCCCTTGCACAAATTTTGTGCATTGGGCCTCTAATATTTAGATATTGAGTAAAAAATAATTGTATGAAGGAAGACACATCTATCTTTTTGTTATGAATTCTGACTTTTCATGATCCAGAGGATATTATACCCTAAATATCCTTCACTCTCACCTCCCTGGTTTAGTGACACCATCTAGAATATTAGTATTAGTCTGTTGATCTAATTTATTGTATGTCTCTTTAAATTCTAATTTACTGTATGTCTCTTTTTATTGCAGAATTGATTCTTAATATTTTTGTTAAACCTTGTAGCTGTTTAACAGCACTTATTTTGAGTTGGATATAAGTTTTACTGGTTTCTTTGCTTACCACTGTTTCTTGACTCTTATGACTTCAAATCTCATGTTTATTTTTTTCTGAAGATTATTTTCATGAAGTTATATTTTCCAGAAATATTTGAACACATGACATTTTCTGAGGCCTTGCTTGTTGGAAAATGTATTTATTTTACTATCATATTCAAGCAATAATTTGTCTGAGTATATAATTAAAAGTTCAAAATCTATTTTTCCTCAGAACATTTAAAAACATTTATCTACTGTTTTATATGCCTAATGTTGTATGATAAATCATTACCAGTATCGTTGTCATGCACCGACAGGTATCTTCTCTTTATTCCTGAATTTCAGAAATTTTACCAGCATACACCCAGGATTATGGCTTTTACTTTATTTATGATGGAGAAATTTTCATCTGAAGGCTTGAGACTTCGTTTACTTCACTGAATTTGTTTTACAATTTTACATTTCTTTCTTCCCCTCCATTTTCTTCTGAAGCATATATATATATGATGAATATTAAATTTTCTGGCTATTTTTCTTTAAATTTTTCTTTCTAAAATTCTACCTTTTTATCTTTATGTTTCAACAATATTATTTGATGCTGTCTCTCGTCTTATCCTATCAGGCCCCAACAAGTGCATTTTAATGATATTTTAAATTTATAATACTTTATTATTCTCTTACTATTTTTAGCCTTTCAGTTCTTCTTTTATGGATATCCATGTAACTCTAAAATACTAAATAGATTTTTTTCCAGTTTCTCCTTTTTTTAGTTTTTTTATTTAACTATTTCCTCACAGGTTACTTTATCTGCCAGTTCATTTTGGTGGCTTTTATTTCAGGCTATTTTTTTTTCATCAAATGTTCAGTAATTCTTGGTTGTTGTTTGTTTGTTATTATACTTGTAGCTCAGATGGATCAGAATTGGTTGTGACTCCCTCCACTTGGAATGCTCTTTTTCCCCCTTTTTAATGTAAATAATTTATACTCAGTATTCAATCTCCTGACCCCTCCTCCAGGAAACTTTTGTGAAACCCTTAATTAATTTAAGTTCCCCCTTTCTGTGGTCTAACAGCACATCTGTCTATTTGTATGTTTTCATCACTGGTATGTACACATCTTGAGGACAGACAGATATCATGGTTCATTTTTGTATATTTCTGGATCCCTACACCATGGCAAGTATTTAATTGGGATTACAAGAATGCTAGAGTGAACAAATAAATGCATGAATGAATACCTTTCCCTCAGGTCAGAAAGTTTTTCTTCATTTTTCTTCATTCCAGTGCAATCCAGTTAACTCCAAATTCTGCAATAAAATATTGCTTCACTAATATTGCAAGTAAGTCAAGAGCTTTTTTTTGTATCTGAAACCTATTCTACTTATTATTGATACCATAAAACTTTACAGTGAATAAGTCGTTTCATCTTCTCAATTAAATTGTATGGTCTTTGAGGGATGATACCATGTCCTATGCTCTATGTGTGTTCATTCTGGGGTCTTCCATTCCATTCGCTGTTTGCTACAGTGAACATATAAAAATAATGTTGTCCTCTTTCTAGGAAATTTGTTTGTGATTGTATTTGTGAGTTACTTTGGATCTAAACTACACAGACCAAAAATAATTGGAATTGGTTGTTTCATTATGGGCATTGGAAGTATTTTGACCGCTTTACCACATTTCTTCATGGGATAGTAAGTGTTAAATAGCTCTGTGCCATTAATTACCACTTACTTGTAAATTAATGGTAGAATTTTTTTCCTTTTAGATAAGAAGTCACCTTTTGAGGGGAATACCCACTAAATATGTGTAGAAATGGAGTTTATTTTTTTTATGTAATAGTTAACTCATTGCATTAAATACCCTGGCTTTCACTGAATTTAAAATGTAAATAGCATTGAAAAAAGTGTACAGTTTTATCAGAAATAAGTAAGATCTGTATGACTTTTTAGTATAGCATATATATTCACACCTTTGCCTACAAGATTTTATATATTCAATAAACTTCACCACTCAACCTACTGCAGTATGGGTTTCCCCGATACCATAGCCATTATTCTTCCTAAGATGACTGTGTAGTTAAGATTAGAGTCAGGCCTGGCCGGCGTGGCTCAGTGGTTGAGCATCAACCTGTGAACCAGGAGGTCACGGTTCAATTCTCAGTCAGGGCACATGCCTGGGTTGTGGGCTCAATCCCCAATAGGGGGCATGCTAAATAAATAAATAAATAAATAAATAAAAATAAAAGCCTAGAGTCAGATGCTAACAACAGCAAACCTAAAATAGGGATGGCTTAAATAAGATAGAGGTTTATTTTTCACACACAAAGTTAATGTAGCTGTCGCAGGGATGGTAAGTCCGTGCCTTCTTTTATCATATTGCTCTGCAATGGTCCAAATTGTGGCAACCTTGTTCCAGGCAACAGGACAGAGGAAGGGGAAGAACAAGGAGAAGAAAGAGAGTGCACAGAGCCTGGGGCTTAGGGAATATTTTTGGAAGCACAGCACTTCTACTGACTTCACATTGGCCCAAACTTATTTACGTTTCACATCCAGATGTGAAGACATTAGAAAAAATTGACTTTATTCCAAGTTGGCATGCTACTAGCTAAAAATCCCACCTTCTATTACAATGGAAAGAGAGAAGAATGGCTATTGAGAGACAATAGCAGTTTCTGCTAAAGACATTAATTACCTACTCATTGCCAAAGCCAACAATCATGCCTTTGGTTCCATATTAATTCCTGAGGGAATTGTGTGATTCCCTCCACTTGGAATGCTCCCTGAAAAAGGACTAAGCTTTGAAATTGGTAATTTTTATTTCTTAATAAAAAATATTTGACTTTCATAAGCACCTTCTTCTTCCTGGTACTTCTTCTGATTTGCACTGTATTGTTCTCTCTTGATTTATTTCCTGTCTTTGTGGTTTCTTCATCATGCACATCCTTTTTTTCAGCTGCTGACACCAGACTGTCAGTTATCCCCTAAATTCCCTCTTCAATCTCCTTCACTTTTCATTCTAGATGATTCATATGGATTGTATGCATTAAATGCAACTATCACCTATGCATGGTGACTTTTCCTTATACTCAAGATCTATATAATCAACCATCTCATGAGCATCTCCAATTTAACACCCTACAAGCATTTCCCATCCATATATTAAAAACTGAATTCATCCTTGTACCAAAATCAGCTCGGATTTTTCACATTCACTCTTTCCATGACTCATATTTACCCACAAAGAAACTCAAACCAAAGTCAAAGGCTTCATCCTAGACTTTTTCTTTATTTCAACACAAATGACCAGTGTTCACAAAATCTTGCTTATTCTATCTGTCAAAGTTGTACCATCCTTTCATCCCATTGTCCCAAATCTACTTGAGGCTTCCCTCCTTTCTGGCCTGGCTTTTTGCTACCAGTCTATCCTCCATTCTAACTCATATTCTATATTAGAGTATTCATTTTAAAATGCAAATTTAATTACTTTTTCCTGCTTACAACTCCCAATTTCTAGAACAGTGTTTTTTAAATTTCAGATTCTAAACTACTAGTGGACCAAAAAATTGATTCAATTAATTATTGAAACCAACAATAGGATAGGATTGAATTGAATAAAATAGAATAGAAGAATATACAATGTGAATAGAAACAAATACTGTTGATTGAAACTTTTGGTTGTTAGTGTGTACTGTGTGTGTGCATATGTATATATTGTGATTGTGATACAAAATGCATTTCTTACTGTTGGTCACAGTCAAAAATATTGAATACTGCTCCCCTGTGGATTAATATCTATACTCATTTACATATACAGGTTGCTCATTGAATTTCCTAACTTCATTTTACACTGCTCCCCATGATCCAATATCACATTCCAGGCCTGCAGTTTCTCAAATATGCCCTAATAAGTCATACCTCTGCACATGGTGTTTCTTACTATCTTGAATACTTTATCTAGCTATTAACTAGATAAAGTTAATTAACTCTTATCCATCTTCAAGATTTATCTCACATGTCATCCTCACTGAGAAGTCTTCTCTAATCCACTCCCCTTGACCTCAAGTAAAGTGTATCATCCCTTTTTTCTTGTGACAACTCAGGATCTGGTGTATTACATTTATCATTTGTACCATATATGCTCATCTTAGAGAGTGTCAAATTCCCCAAGTATAAAAACTGTGATTTATCTCTATGTTGCTTTGTTTGTTTGTTTGTTTGTTTGTTTGTTTTATGGAGCTGAGTATAATACCTGGCATATAGTAGGCTGTCCTTGGAGCTCATGAGGTGCCTCCCTGTTTTTGGATATCAGCGTGTGTCCCCATTCTAGCTCTATCACTGTTATTCTTAAGTTCTTCCACATCAAATGAATTAGAACTTTTAAAACTAAGATTGAAGAGTCGGGCTTATGATAGTGTGTGTGTATGTGTGTGTGTGTGTGTACATGAAAGAAAATATAACAAACTATTTATAGAAAATGTAGATGAGTTAGTATGTATTACAGATTGATTTGGAAAAAAACTGTTCTAAAGTTTATTAAATGTTATAAAGTTTATTAGATAGTTTAAATTGTGACTATCTTTGAAGATGATTCAAAGGGATGGAAGATTCAGTAAGAGGGTTGTTGTTTTTTAAGATAAAACCAAGGTATTTCACACTTTCACCAGATTATAAATACTCCTGGGATGGTAGTAACATGACAATCCTTGCCTGAGGAGTAGTAAATGCTATTGCTTAGAGAACACCCCCATTTCACTTTCATTCATCACCTCAAATACAAGCTGAAAAGTTGACAAAAAGAATTCATTCAGATTATTTGGAGAAGAGAGTGGTGCAAATAAAGAGAAAATTTTCTCTGTATTTCTGGGGAAAGTAAACATATTCAGTAGCTAAACAAAAATTTAAATCTAGGCCCTGCCTCGGTAGCTCAATTCGTTGGAGCTTTCTCCTGATATGCCAATGTTTCGGGTTCAATCCCTAGTCAGGGCACATATAAGAATCAATCAATGAATGCATAGATGCATAGGTGGGTGGAATAGTGAATTGATGTTTCTCTCTCTCTCTCTCTCTCTCTCTCTCTCTCTCTCTCTCATCAATAAACATTTTAAAAAGTTAAATCTAGTGATTTTCTTACAGTTACAGGTATTCTAAAGAAGCCTTTATTAATCCACTAGAGAACTCAACATCAAGCTTACCAACCTGTTCAATTAGTCAAAATGTGTTACTCAAAACATCACCCGAGAAAGAGGGAAAAGGTAAGGATTGAATTGACACTAGTGAATATTAGCATCAATAATAAATATTCTAAAATTTATCAACTTAATTACATCTGTAAAAATGATTAGCAAAATTGATTTAAAACAAATATGAAAAAACACTTGCATTTTACAATAGTGTTAATATATTATACATAAAGAGCTTTTAGAAAAATAAAAAGAGTAATATTTTGGTAGGAAATAGGCAAAATATGTGCATTTAAAATAAAGAGGGAAGTGAATACATAAATTAAAATGGTACTTTACTTTCTGTGAAAAAATTGGAAATTGTTACACCAAGATTTTTTTTACCTATTACAACACAAATCATAATATATAATTACAAATTATAACACCCATTAAAGGGTTTTCTGCCTAGTATGAAAAGATTAAAAATAAAAATAAATGAGGTAGAGAAAAAGATACATTTATGTTTTGCTGGGAATGTATAACTCTTTGGATGTTAATTTTTAATATAGTAAAGAACAAAAATATGAATATCTGATTAAAATAAAACACTCTCTTGCCTACATAGGTTGGGAAAAGGAATCTGACTCATATACATGGGTATATGTCCTAATGGGCAATTTGCTTCGTGGAATTGGGGAAAGCCCCATACAACCCTTGGGGATTTCTTACCTGGATGATTTTGCTAAAGAAGGAGAGACTTCTTTTTATATAGGTAATGTACAGAACAATATTAGTCTTTATGATTACTTTCCTTGGGTCTACCATTGAAATAATAGGGTTTCTTAATTTATTCTTTTTTCACTTTTTATTAAATTTATTGGGGTGACACTACTTAACAAAATTATACAGGTTTCAGGTGCACAATTATATAATGTATCATCTCTATGTTGTATTGTGTGCTCATCACCCCAAGTCAAGTTTCCTTCCACACCATATATCTCCCCAAACTCTCCTCCACCTCCCCTCAACCCCCTCCCCTGGCAATCACCATCAGTCATTCTTTTATTTATTAAAAGTTTTATTTGGAAAAAATGTATTGCATAATGTCACTTTTAAGAACATATTGAATAAGAACCATGTATTTCTGGCATCTGATAAAATAGTTTTGTAATATTTTCAGGTACTTTGTTTGCAATAGGAATGATTGGTCCAATCCTCGGCTTTACAGTGGGATCTCTGTTTTCTAAAATGTATGTGGATATTGGATATGTAGATCTGAGTAAGTATAATCAGAACAAGGTAACATGATAATGCTTTCCAAGTACAGGACATCACTCCAAATTAATTTAATTAATTCTTTCAATAGTCCTTTGCTGACAATCAGAAGTTACAGATAGGAAATAAATGTATTAATAACCAGAATAGCCCTAGCCGGTTTTGCTCAGTGGATAGAGCGTCAGCCTGTGGACCAAAGGGTCCCGGGTTCGATTCCAGTCAAGGGCACATACCTCAGTTGCAGGCTCCTCCCCGGCCCAGGCCCTAGTTAGGGCTCATGCAGGAGGCAACCAATCAATGTGTTTCTCTAACATCCATATTTCTCTCTGTCTTCCCCTCTCTCTCTTCCATTCTTTCTAAAAATCAATGGAAAAATATTCTTGGGTGAGGATGAACAAAATAAAATAAAATAAAATAAAATACCCATTCCTTTAAAAAAAATAAATAACCAGAATAAAAATAAAATCCATCTCCTGTCTAAACCAGACTTTTATCACTAAGTATATAATAAAAATTGTTTTAACAAACTTGCTTAAGATTAGTTTATCCAAAATAATTGCATAATAGCAGGTTTCTCAAATATGCCCTGTAATATCACTTCCCTGCATTTATCCTTGGAAAACCTTCTCTCCGTTTTCTATTTGTATAGTTCTTAAAATCTTTTCCAAATTGTGGCTTCTGTTCAGAGAAAACTTACTACACCCTCTTCAGAGAAACCATATGGCCCAAAGTTCAGTGCCCCTATTAGTCATCAAGAGCATGCCTTTATTGTAGCCTTTATGCAATTAGCCATAAACATTAGTGCACTTACCTATCATCTCTTTTAGAACATATCAGGATGGTCTCTGACTTCACATATAATAAGTAATTAGTGTTTGTGAATAAACAAATCTTATTTTCTATCTCACCAGGACTTGAACAGATCTCCAAGGAGATCAAAGGACTCATTTCCATAATGGAGTAGATATCATAGTAGGCCAACAATAACCACAAACTTGAAAGTGTTTTATAATATAAAACTAAAGACAGTATCTGTTGAAATGTTGTACATTTATTTTGGAAATGTAATTAGAGTTTAGGTTCACATTCTGTACATTTCTACTCATACACCTCCACGTACATCATTGTTTTTATCACTAAGAATACAGAAATAAATTTTTAAAGTCTGTAGGATGATCATTTTGTAACCTCTTTTCTATAATCAGAAATCACTACTCACAATATTTTAGAATTCTTGGTGATTCCATTTCTACCGCTGAATGCTTAGATCTTATTAAATCTTTCTTATTCAGCCATGACTATGATGTAAATATATGATATATTTATATGATATAAATATAAAATATATACTCAGCCTCAAGCTATTCTTTTCATGCAGAAATTTGGATCCAGCCTTAACAAGATATTCTGATTAGTTTTCCAAAAAAATCCAGATTTTTCTGTAGAATTTTTTAATTTTTAAGACAGTGTGTGAGCTAAGGAAAATACTTTGATAGGCCATGTTTAGTTATATTATGACTTCTAGTTCCTGTATGTAGACCAGTGATAGAACAAGAAAAATGCTATCAAAAGACATTTCTGACAGATGAATAATTAGCATATAGATGGAGTCACTGCTTTTACAATTGTTTCCTAAAATCTGAGTTGCTGATTATGAAACAATATTACCATATAAATCAATTCTAAACCCAGATCTGTGTGTACTTGAAAGCTACTTCATGAAATAGAATGGATAATTTATTTCTATACAGTTTTAAATAAAGTCAATATTTTTTCATGTCACTATGTTTTCTGATAGATCCAAGTGTAGTGCTAATATTAATGTGCTTCAAACTTCTATGATGTGTGTGTACATGTGTCTGGGTATGTGTGTATGTGTTGTGCTTTCTTACTACTTAGAATGTTTACTTTATGCTCGCTGAAATAGCTCATTTATATTTGTTTAGATATAGTGCGTGCATATTTCTCATGAAAGCTGTGCTGTAGAAGAGTTGGAAATGCAGGTTTCTGGAGGAGGAGGGAGGAACCTCCATGATTGGCTGTGAGAAATTTTGCAAAGTTCTGTAAATATCATTGCTGGTGCTTTCTTAACCTCAGCAGATGGTGCCAATAGTTTTCAGACAATAACAAGGAATAATATGCCTTTCATAACTGATATTTCAATGGTTTGCAGGCTTAAAAGTTCAATGATGGCAATTGTCCAGTCATGTCACCAGAAAAGCTACCAAGTTCACACCAGCTCAGGCAATGACATGACTGATTCCTGAACAACAGCAATCATATGATGCCATTAAATTTGGGGCTTACCCTAATTTAAGAGATGACAAAGTATGAAAAAAGAAAATAGAGTCTCAGAACTGATAAAATATAGTTTATTTGTTTATCAATGGAGGAGAGCAATCATTACCACTATTGCCCAGAATTTACTGCATTTCAAAATAATTTTTATTGTCCTATTCTAATTCTTTATTATAGGCAATATCAGAATAACTCCTAAGGACTCTCGTTGGGTTGGTGCTTGGTGGCTTAGTTTCCTTTTTGCTGGAATATTATCCATTATGTCTTCCATACCATTCTTTTTCCTTCCCAAAAATCTGGATAAACCACAGAAAGAAAGGAAAGTTTCAGTATCTTTGCATGTGTTCAAAACAAATGAGGAAAGGAGTCAAATGACTTTTCCAATAGACCATGAGCAAAAGGTGACTGAAAACATAACTGGTAAGTATTTCATATTTATTGTCACTTGGAATTGTTAATCCCAGTGAAAGGGAGGAACGAGTATTCCAAAATAATAGGTCATACTCAAATCATCTAGAGTTGGCTTTGTTCTGCACTAAAGTGAGCTGAATTATTATTCTAAGATCCCTACTAAGATTAGCAAATGTTTTCTGAACAATGATATACTCTCTGAAGAGAAAAGGATCAGGTTTGTGGTGTTTAGCAGGGAGAAATCAACCAAAGACTAAAAATATCTGTTGCTTCTAAAACGAGAGAGTATATATTCATTTCAAAATAATATGCTGTACACTATGAGGGTTAAAAGGACTGTTATATGTCATTCATCCATTCACTTATTCACAAATGGTACCAGGCACCGTACTATGCCCTGGTGATAGAATATTGCCTCTGTTTTCCAAGAATCTACAATCTAGTGGATTGTACCAAGAAGCACATAGACACTTGCAATACAATCTGTAAGTACTATGGTAAAGTTAAATGTGAGAAATTATGAGCCCGGCTAGTGTGGCTCAGTGGTTGAGCATCAGCCTATTAACCAGGAGGTCGTGGTTTGATTCTCAGTCAGGACATATGCCCAAGTTTCAGGCTCAATCCCCAGTAGGAGGCATGCAGGAGGTGGCCGATCAATGATTCTCTTTCATCATTGATGTTTCTCTCTCTCTCCCTCTCCGTTCCTCTCTGAAATAAATAAAAATATATTCTTTAAGAAAAGAAATTATGAGTGCCTATAAATTGGGCAAGTTAACTATTGTTACATGGAGAGATGGAGTAAGGAGAAGGAAGACAGAGGTTTCCCTTTAGATAATTAATAAGACTTTTTTCTTGGTAATCATATAGCAGAGAGAGATGGAGTAAGGAGAAGGAAGACAGAGGTTTCCCTCTAGAGTAAGACTTTTTTCTTGGTAATAATATAGCAGAAGTTTGCTTACATAAATATTTAAAAATGGAGCAGAAGCAATAGTAGTAGATAAGATTATCAAAGTCACTAGAGGGGTCCCTCAGCCCGGCCTGCACCCTCTCACAGTCTGGGACCCCTTGGGGGATGTCTGCCTGCCGGGTTAGGCCCTATCCCTAGCTTAGGCCTGGCAGGCGGACATCCCTCTTGCAATCCGGGATCGTTCGCTCCTTACCACCCACCTGCTTGCTCCTTACCGCTTGGCTCACTGTTCCTTAGCGCTGCCGTGGAGGCAGAAGAGGCTCCCGCCACCTCCGCTGTACTCGCCAGCCATGAGCCCGGCTTCTGGCTGAGCAGCACTCCCCTTGCCGGAGCGCACTGACATGCATTGAGCATCTGCCCTCTGGTGGTCAGTGCGCATCATAGCGACTGGTCATTCCTGTCGTCCTGCCATAATGGTCGCTTAGGTTTTTATTATATAGATAGTAATTATATTATTAAGTGCTAATAAATAAGAGACATTGCATGTCTTCTTCACTTTTGTTTCCTGAGCACCTAGCATATTGCCTGGTACCCAGTTGAAAACCAAATATTTGTTGAATGAATGAATAAATTAATTAATCATGTATGTAGTTGTATGGTCGAGTGACAAAAACTAACCAAATGCAAAGTGAACAAAGCGAGTTGCAAACAACATGTATATATGATCCCATCTGGGTAAAATGAACTAACTAAATAAAAATGCCTATATGGAAAAAAAGGAAAGAATATATAATAAACTGTTAATATGATTGGCAGGTATTCTGACTTTCTGTGCTATCTATTTATATAATATTAAATGTTATGTAACATATTTATAAAATTAAGGTATTAATATATATTTAACTTAATTATTGTATTTTCTTTATACTTTGTTTTTATAGGTTTTTTCCAGTCCTTAAAAAGCATCCTTACCAATCCCTTATATGTTTTATTTTTGTTTTTGACATTGATACAATCCAGTGCCTATATTGGTATTATTACTTTTGTCTTCAAATACATAGAACAACAATATGGTCAGTCAGCATCTGAGACCAACATAGTGCTTGGTAAGACACATTGTTTCTGTTTGCTTGATAAGCAATATACTACAAAGTAATTGAGTTTTAAGTGACATTTTGTTGTGAAGGCAACTTCGTATTTTAGTAAATATAATTTCAATTTATTCTTTTGCAAATATTATCAAATTTGTTCATTTTGTGATGCCATCTTTGTTCTGTATTTGAAGTGATATCTCATATTATTTTTGAATAGATAAATTCCTGAAGAAAAAAAATGCACGTAAATGGAACATTTACACATGGTATCTGCATAATTGGATCTTAAAATGTAGTGCTGAAATCCACAGACAAATCCTTTTTAATGTAATCATTATATTTTCATAATTCATGAACTTTGAATCAGGATCCAGCTACTTACAAAAAATAGAACATTGATGTTTCCCAAAGAAAGGCAGTTTAAACAAATCATTGATGTCTACATAATTCAAAACAAATACCATATAGCAGAGAGGGGTCTTTTACTACAATATCTATTTCCTATAACATAGTGAAACTTGCTTATGAAGGAATGGCTTTCCTATATCATTCTTCACCTACACCCAGTACAGTAGTAACTTCATAAATATTTGATAAATTAAATTGAATTTATCAAGTGGCATGTGAGTAGGTCATAAATAAACAAGAAAATATTAATTATGTATGATGCTCAAATTGAACTTAAAAGTCTGAACTGTAAGAGTTAATTTTGTTCCCAGTAATGTTCCCAGCCTGAATTTTCTTTGTTAGAGTGGTCTTCATATTTAATAACTCTTGAAGGACAATGAAAGGGAAGACTTATAAGAGGGACCAACCATGTTTAATACTGTATACAGGCCTTTTTATCACCTCAGGGTATATGTGTGTTTGAATGAATAAAGAAGAGATAGTAATTCAAGTATTCAATTCTAAAATGCTGAGCAAATTTGGTACGCATTTTTAAGAACTGGAACTCTTCGTTTTGAGGAGATGTGAAGGATTTCAGATGGTAGGATGAACGTCTCATAGGCACGAAGATGATGTTTTGTTGTTTTCCAAGGGAAAAAGCATCTCATAGAAAGTATCTGTTCAGACATAAAAATATGCTCAGTCACTGACTTTTGCTGTTGGGGAAACAAAACCCTCAGCATTGGCAAGAAAAAATCATTTTTATCTTTACCATATGGTACACTGGTACCCTACTTCCAACCAGGCCTGCCAGTCTTAAGAAATAATGAGATTGTAATGAACTTGGTTGATATACACTGTGTTTCATATGTAAAGACATTCCAGAATAACTGTATGTATATAATTACTATTTTTTCTTTTATCTCTAGGATTCATAACCATACCAACTATTGCCACTGGAATGTTTGCGGGAGGATATATCATTAAAAGATTCAAATTTACCTTGCTTGGACTTGCCAAATATTTACTTTCTATCAACATATTGACCCTCCTACTTTACCTATTAAATTTTGCACTAATCTGTGAAAGCAAATCGGTTGCCGGCCTAACCTTAACCTATGATGGGTTTGTATATATCAATATATCAGTTGCACAATGTATAAACTCTCAATGTAAAAGACTTTAAAGAAACCAGGGTAGATGATAATTTTAACTAAACTTTCTTTTGAGAGAAATTTCTAACTTACAAATTCCTAAAAAGTACATTTTTAAGATTTAAAAAATCTTTTTTTATTCCTTGCTTTAAAAGAAGTTTATAGTAATAGTTACCATGTATGGGTTGCTTACAATGAGTGATGGACATTTTTATCCCCATTTTATAGTTAGGAAAAGCAAGGTTTAGAGGATATGCAGATAACATGGCTAGCAATGTTAAGATTCTGACGTAAATTTAGGGTTTTTTACTCCAAAATTCTTAGTCTTAACCATTATAATCTTGGATGGATCATGAGATGAATACAAATGATATTGTCTAAAAGCAACTGAACCATCTGTATCTACAGTTAATTTTTTAAATATATTTTAAAAATTACTTTTTTAAAAATATATTTTATTGATTTTTTTACAGAGAGGAAGGGAGAGGGACAGAGAGTTAGAAACATCGACAAGAAAGAAACATCAATCAGCTGCCTCCTGCACACCCCCTCCTGGGGATGTGGCTGCAGCCGAGGTACATGCCCTTGACCGGAATCGAACCTGGGACCCTTCAGTCCACAGGCCGACACTCTATCCACTGAGCCAAACCGGTTAGGGCTAACAACTACTTTTATAAGAAAACATTATACTATTGAGTTCTCCATTTCTGCAAACTAATACTGCTTCTTCTGGTAATGTCTACTTTGACAGAATTGATAAGCATCCTATATGTAATTGCATATCACATCCTAGAAAACCTTTCATTTCTATTATTATTATCAAATATTGTTAAGTATTTCTACCCCAAATCAAGGGCAAGATTCCTGTGCAGATTTCTTATCATCTCCTAAATACAGCCAACAACTTGAGCTCAGGAAGGTTCACATTCAAGCATCAAGCAAGGATCCCTGAATCACAGTTTAGTAACCATGATCCTTAGTGACCCTTATTGTTGGCTCAAAGCTTTTACACTCTGGATCCTATGAAGCATCAATTTTAACTTGTCAAATATTCCCACATTTCCTTACCTAAGCATCACCCTATTCTTGGAGGCTTGACAACCTAGCCTTGCATTATCTCTTCACTTCCTCCTAATCCTGACTGTTGTTGATTATTTCTATACAGCATCACCCACTCTAGTAAGTCAAGCTACAGAGTACCTACAACATTAAACTTTAACAGTAAAAGAATGGTAGTGATCATGCAGCCCAACCCTCTTATAATCTCTTTTTTTATTAGTTGAGACTCAGATAAACTACGACTTGTCTGCAGTCCTACAATGCCTCCAGAATGGCACCACATCACATCATTGGTTCAAGGACTCCCTGGTTGCCAGGGCAGGCTTTAGCTTTTAGCCAGTTCCCTGAAAGCAAGTACAGTAACTGTGCCATAATTCGAAAGAAGGCAGCTACAGTCCTCTGGGATTTTTTTCAATCAGTAAATTTTGCCGAGTGCTTTCTTAAAGGTCAAGACGATGTCCTCATGGAATTCATAGTCTAATGATAGTAAACAACAGAATCAATGTATTCAGCATTTATGAAATGCTAGCCACTGGGGTAAGTTTTAAAAGTATGAATTAGTGCAGAGGTTCTCAGAATGTGGCCTGAGGGTCTATAGGGGTCCCTGGAAGCTTATTCTAGTGACAACAAATTTTAAAGTAATTGTTAAATGATACCAAGACAGTATTTGTCTTTTCCAGTCTCATGTTCTCATGAATGTATAGTGATATTTTCTAAGCCTACAAGACATGCAATGATAACACCAGTCCGATGGCTAATGATATGTGTGCTTGTGTATTCTCATGCATCAAAGTTTTCTTAGCATTGATTTCTAATAGAGTATATATCAACAGATATACCCACTTGAACAAAAAACTTTGAGAGTCCCAAAACTTTTGAGTGTGAAGAGCTACTAGGAACAAAATGTTTGAGAACTGCCAAATTAATATTTTTACAAAAAAAAATCCCATGAGATTGATGCTATTATATATGACTTACAAATGACAAAATTGATTTTAGAAAGAATAGTTACATTGTTAACATGGCAGAATTAACGTGAACACAGGAGTTTCGATTGCAATGTCTGGACTGGGTCATTAATCATTAAATTTAACCACTTCCAGTTGTATGTCCCCAAGCAGAATTGGATATAAGATGCTTTTTAGTAAAATTAATGATAATAGAATTTTGGGATTTCAGAATCTACTTTTTTCTTTTTAATGTAAATTATATTTTCATTCAAAGATAGTTTATCAATCTATTATCAAGATTTTACCAAAAGCCAAAATATAGTTTTAAAAATCTACAAGTGGAAAAGTAATTACAAAGAGTTCTGTTTTGTCATTTCAGCAATATTTTAAGATTATATTTTAGCCCTAACCGGTTTGGCTCAGTGGATAGAGCATCGGCCTGCAGACTGAAAGGCCCCAGGTTCAATTCCGGTCAAGGGCATGTACTTTGGTTAGGGGCACATCCCCAGTAGGGGGTGTGCAGGAGGCAGCTGAT
>NW_005361430.1:1102500-1104888 GCF_000412655.1 Myotis brandtii | reverse complement strand
AAAAAATCAATAAAATATATTTTAAAATAAAGATTATATTTTATAAATATAACCATGTTTTACAGTTAGTCAATATAAAGGATGTTGTAGTTTCATTTAAAAAATAAATGGAGTGTTTCTAGTCTTTCTCAACAGATTGTTTTTTTCTTGACTTTTAAAAAATTAATCCTTAGGGATTCTGCTTTAACCATGTTAAATTATTTTCCTATGTAATGAAAATATAACATTTAAAATTAATATTAGTTAAATAACATTCACAGATTTGGAGGACTTTACAATGAGCTGGGAGGAACCTTCATCTAATGCCATTACCTTGCTAAAGAGAAACTGAGTAACAGAAAAATGAAGTGACTTATTTAATGAGTAATTTCTTGATAGAGTCACAAAATCTCTTGTCTACATCTCACCTATCCTCTTTGCTTTCTTTTTGTTGTTTTACCTTATCTTTATCATAAATTATATCTGTGTAAAGATGGAGGGTGAAAAAGTGAATAAGTCCTATAAAACTTTGCTATTTTGGCTTCCTTGCTCATCAAATTTCTCTATCAAATTAAAGGACATGGCTTTCCCTTATTTCCCCTTTCTTCCTTTCTTCTCTCTCCTCTCTTCCTTCTATTCCCCTCCTCTCTCCTTCCTTTCCCTTCCTTTTTCTTCTTTTCACTTCCCCTCTCTTCCCCTTTCCTCCTCCTCCTCCTCCTCTTTCTCCTTCTCCTTCTCCTTCTCCTTCTCCTTCTCCTTCTCCTTCTCCTTCTCCTTCTCCTTCTCCTTCTCCTTCTCCTTCTCCTTCTCCTTCTCCTTCTCCTTCTCCTTCTCCTTCTCCTTCTCCTTCTCCTTCTCCTTCTCCTTCTCCTTCTCCTTCTCCTTCTCCTTCTCCTTCTCCTTCTCCTTCTCCTTCTCCTTCTCCTTCTCCTTCTCCTTCTCCTTCTCCTTCTCCTTCTCCTTCTCCTTCTCCTTCTCCTTCTCCTTCTCCTTCTCCTTCTCCTTCTCCTTCTCCTTCTCCTTCTCCTTCTCCTTCTCCTTCTCCTTCTCCTTCTCCTTCTCCTTCTCCTTCTCCTTCTCCTTCTCCTTCTCCTTCTCCTTCTCCTTCTCCTTCTCCTTCTCCTTCTCCTTCTCCTTCTCCTTCTCCTTCTCCTTCTCCTTCTCCTTCTCCTTCTCCTTCTCCTTCTCCTTCTCCTTCTCCTTCTCCTTCTCCTTCTCCTTCTTCTTCTCCTCTGTTCTTCTTCTTCTCTGTTTTTGATATATGTCTATCATATCTTTCCAGAAATAATCCAGTGTCATCTCACATAAATGTACCACTTTCATATTGCAACTCAGACTGCAATTGTGATGAAACTGAATGGGAACCAGTATGTGGGGACAATGGAATAACTTACATATCACCTTGTCTAGCAGGATGTAAATCTTCAAGTGGCAATAAAAAATCTATGGTGAGTATTAGGTGTGTTTTTTTTCTCTTCTCCCCTAATCAGAATCACAGATTTGATTTACAAATTATTTGTCAGATTTCTCTCTTTTTTAACTTTACTTTGATTGTTAACACTATTACAGATGTCCCAATTTCCCTCCCTTTGCCAACCTCCACCCAGCCCCCACTCACCCTTCATCTGGCCACCACCACACTGTTGTCTGTGTCTATAGATTTTGCATATATTTTCTTTGGCTAATCACTTCAACTTATTTCATCCAGTTCCCCCTCCCCACTGACAACTGTCAATCTATTCCATGTGTCCATACTTCTGTTTCTATTTTGTTCATCAGTTTATTTTATTCATTAGATTCCACATATAAGTGAGATCATATGGTATTTGTCTTTCTCTGACTGGCTTATTTCACTTAGCATAATAATATCCAGGTCCACTTATGCTGTCCCGAAAGGTAAGAATTCTTTTCCTTTTTTTTTATACCTATGCAGTATTCCATGGTGTAAATATACCATAGTTCTTTTGTCTATTCATTTACTGATGGGCATTTGGGATATGAGTATTAGGTGTGTTTTTTTTCTCTTCTCCCCTAATCAGAATCACAGATTTGATTTACAAATTATTTGTCAGATTTCTCTCTTTTTTAACTTTACTTTGATTGTTAACACTATTACAGATGTCCCAATTTCCCTCCCTTTGCCAACCTCCACCCAGCCCCCACTCACCCTTCATCTGGCCACCACCACACTGTTGTCTGTGTCTATAGATTTTGCATATATTTTCTTTGGCTAATCACTTCAACTTCTTTCATCCAGTTCCCCCTCCCCACTGACAACTGTCAATCTATTCCGTGTGTCCATACCTCTGTTTCTATTTTGTTCATCAGTTTATTTATTCATTAGATTCCACATATAAGTGAGATCATATGGTATTTGTCTTTCTCTGACTGGCTTATTTCACTTAGCAT
>NW_005361430.1:1096388-1102235 GCF_000412655.1 Myotis brandtii | reverse complement strand
GCCTGCAGGGGAGGGCAGTTAGGGGCAACCAGGCCACCAAGGGAGGGCAGTTAGGGGTGACCGGGCCAGCAGGGGAGGGCAGTTGGTGGTGACCAGGCCTACAGGGGAAGGCAGCTGGGGGGTACCAGGCCTGCAGGGGAGAGCAGTTGGGAGCAACCAGGCCTGCAAAGGAGGGCAGTTGTGGGGGACCAGGCCTGCAGGGGAGGGCAGTTAAGGGTGACCAGGCTAGCAGGGGAGGGCAGGTAGGGGCGACCAGGCCGGCAGGGCAGGGCAGTGGGGGACAATCGGGCTGGCAGGGGAGCAGTTAGATGTCGATCAGGCTGGCAGGGGAGTGGTTAAGGGGTGGATCAGGCTGGCAGGCAGAAGCAGTCAGGGGTAATCAGGCAGGCCAAGTTAGGGGTGACCGGGCCAGCAGGGGAGGGCAGTTGGTGGTGACCAGGCCTACAGGGGAAGGCAGCTGGGGGGTACCAGGCCTGCAGGGGAGAGCAGTTGGGAGCAACCAGGCCTGCAAAGGAGGGCAGTTGTGGGGGACCAGACCTGCAGAGGAGGGCAGTTAGGGGTGACCAGGCTAGCAGGGGAGGGCAGGTAGGGGCGACCAGGCCGGCAGGGCAGGGCAGTGGGGGACAATCGGGCTGGCAGGGGAGCAGTTAGATGTCGATCAGGCTGGCAGGGGAGTGGTTAAGGGGTGGATCAGGCTGGCAGGCAGAAGCAGTCAGGGGTAATCAGGCAGGCCAGCAGGTGAGTGATTGGGAGCCAGCAGTCCTGGATTGTGAGAGGGATGGCTGACTGCCAAAAGGATCGGGCCTAACCCAGCAGTCAGACATCCCCCAAGGGGTCCCAGATTAGAGAGTGTGCAGGCTGGGCTCAGGGACACCCCCCCAGTGCATGAATTTTGTGCACTGGGCCTCTAATTGTAAATAAAACTGCTATGACCATAGGAGTGCATATTTTTTATAGTTGGTGTTTCAGGAATCTTAGGATATATTCCCAGAAAAAGGATCACTGGGTCAAAAGGCAATTGCACTTTTAATTTTTTGATAAACCTCCATACTGTTTCCCATGATAGCTGCACCAGTCTGCATTCCCACCAACAGTGCACTAGGGTTCCCTTTCTCCACATCCTCACCAGCACTTTTCATTTGTTGATTTACTGATGATAGCCATTCTGACAGGCATGAACTGATATCTTATTATGGTTTTAATTTGCATCTCTCTGGTGATTAGTGATGGTGTCTTTTTTTCTTCTATATCTACATTCCTCTCTATTTCTTCTTAAAATAGCCTCTTTAACATTTATTCCAATACTTGTTTGGTGGTAATAAACTCCTTTAGCTTTTTTTGTCTGGGAAGCTCTTTTTTTCCCCTTTAATTTTAAATGATACCTTTCTGGATCAAGCAGTCTTAGTTGCAGATCTTTGCAATACTTCACTTTGAATACTTCATGCCAGTCTCTCTGAGTGTTCCTGTTGAGAAATCAGCTGACAGCCTTATGATAACTCACTTTTAAGTAAATAACTATCTCTCTCTCTTGCTACCTTTGAGATTCTCTCTTTATCTTTAATCTTTGCCATTTTAATTATGATGTGTCTTGGTGTGGGTCTCTTTGGGTTCATCTTGATTGGAATTCTCTGTGCTTCCTGAATCTGTGTGACTTTTCCCTTCACCAGGTTAAGGAAGTTTTCTGCCATTATTTCTTCAGACAGGTCCTCTACCCCTTGCACTCTCCTCTTCTTCTTCTGGTACCCCTATTATGTGGATGTTGTTACACTTGATGTAGTCCCAGAGGTTTTTTAGACTTTCTTCATTTCTTTTAATTCCCTTTTCTTTTTGTTGCTCTGCTTGGGTGCTTACTGTTATCTTGTCCTCTGATTCATGGATTCAATCCTCTGCTTCATCTAACCTGCTGTTGATTCCTTCTAATGTTTCCTTCATTTCAGATATAGTATTCTTCATTTCTGAATGGTTCATTTTTATGATTTCTGTGTTCTTTTTAATGCTTAATCTCTTTGCTTAAGTTCTCACTGAGATTATTCATTCTTTGAGCATCCTTATAACCACTATTTTAAACTCTACATCTGGTATTTTGGTTGCTTCCATTTCATCCATTTCATTTAATTCCTTTTCTGGGTATTTCTCTTATACTTTTGTTGAGGGAATTTTTCTTTGCCTCTCCATCTTTTCTCTGTGTATTAGGTAGATTTGCTATGATTCCTAAACTTCTTATAATGGCTTTATGATGGGGGTGTCTTGTTGGGCTCAGTGGCACAATCTTCCAAATCACCCAAGCTCTGTGCTCCAGAAATGTTTTTTGTGGGTTATGTGCACATCCTGTTGTAGTTGAGTCTTGAATGTTGAAAGCTGTTTGCCCTTTTATGTGTGGAGTTGACCCTTCAGGCTGGGTGACTATAATGGTAAACTTCATTCACCGTGTATGAGATGCTATGTAGGGGCTACCCCCTCCCCCCACCCCATGAGATGGAGTTGTTCCCAGCCGGAATCCCACTCTGGGTGTGTCACCTGGGTAGCTAGTTGGGTCAGTCCCTGGTGTGGTGTGAAGCCCACCACTGGTTGTGTTGGTTCTGAGTCTACTTCAGTGAATTTCAGGTACAGGTCACTGTCAACATTGTATGTAACCAACCTTGGGCTGCCTATCTGTAGCTACCATGCTGTTCACATTTGTGTCTGTGTCTGCTGGACCTGAGTGTGCATGGGAGGGGCAAATCTGTGTAAAAATGTCGGCTTCCTTCAGGTTAAAACTGGGGGCGGGGGGCAGATCTGTAAAAAGACTGAGGCTCCCTGAGGTCCGCCTCCACCTGTTGGCTATGCTGCCTCCCCTGAGGTTGCTTCATCTTCCTCCAGAGCTCTCCAGAGAAAGACTGTAGTGTGAGCCCAGGCTAGCCTTGATCCACAGCCTCTTCTCCTGGTTGTAAGCTCAGTAGGGTGGGGCAACTGGGATCAGGAGGATAGAGCTAGTGAGTCCCCTACTTGGGGTCATGCAGGCAGGCACTCAGTGAGGGGAAAGTGGCCCCTACTTCAAAGACAAACCCCTCAGTCTCTGCCACAGTCTCCAACTCTAGTTCCCTCTAGGAGGGGTCCCTGCAGGTTCAGGTTTGGTACAGTCAGCCATCCCCTCTGCAGGAGAGACTCAGCCACCCTGGGCTCAGGGGGATAGATCAAATGTCTCTCTTGGGGATAATGCCAGTCCAGCCCACAAGGGGTGGGGGGAGGGAGGGGAGCTAAGCACTTGGTCCCAGGCCCAGACAATAGCCTCACACTTTGAATATTTCTGCTCTGAGCCACTCTTTCTTCTCCCCCCCCCACACCCCGGCCCCCCGCCGCCCTGCAGAACTACACCCAGTGGAGGTACCCAGGACTTGGCAGGGTTAATCCAAACAGCCTCCCATTGTGGATGGTGCCCACTAGCTTGTAGGAGGGAAGTGAGACTTCTTCCTCTTCCTGGGATAGTGCTAGCTGAACTCACAAGAGTGATTAGATTTATCTCCCCACAATGTAGCCACACAGCCCTGTACTCACCATTCTGGCTCCTGAAGAGAAGCAAAATTAAATCTCAAAAATCATTTGTTCCTAAGTTTTCTCCTTCTATGTTCTATTAGGGTATTCTGTTGGATTTAATAAGATCTGGTAATAAGATCATCTATTCCAGCAGCCTGTGGGTCACGACCCCTATGGCGGTCAAACAACCCTTTCATGGGGGTCGCCTAAGACCATCCTGCATATCAGATATTTACATTACGATTCATAACAGTAGCAACATTACAGTTATGAAGTAGCAACGAAAATAATTTTATGGTTGGGTCACAACATGAGGAACTGTATTAAAAGGGCCAGAAGGTTGAGAACCACTGATATAATCTCATTATGCTCTTGACTGTAGTGTTTACTGCCAAGGTAGAATTCCATCACCCCTGACTGGCTGCTTTTCCCCTGGACTCTGCCTTATTCCAATGAAGGACTCTGCCTACTTCCAGGTTTTGGCCTCTTCCAAACTGCTATATTTTCTGAATTCCTTGGGAAATCCCTCTTCAAGACATGTCCTTGATACTTAGTAGAAATTGTTAAAGAGAGTAATTAAGTGTGTTATACATAGCAAACGTGAGTAGAAGAGAGATAGTAAGAGAATTTATATTAATGAGAAAATTACATACAGAGTTTCAGACATTAATTTCTTCTATTCTTTCCTAATTTTTAAATCAGAAATGAATTAAATATTAATAGTGATTTACCTTTTTTTTTCTAGAAGGGAACCCAGGAAACTATTTTGCCTTTCAACCATTACACAACTGTATTTTTAGACTATTTCATTCAAAATCTGCAATTATTTTAGCTTGAATAAATGAGACTTCCTTAAATATAATGGGCTGTTTTTATAGATCAATCATATTGTGCAGATATATTCCATAATATTTCAAAAACTGTTTTTTAGGTGTTTCATAACTGTAGTTGTGTAGAAGCAACTGGTTTCCAGAACAAAAATAACTCAGTGATTTTGGGTGCATGCCCAAGAGATTATCAGTGTGTAAAAAAATTTTATATGTATATAGCAGTGCAAATCCTGAATTCATTTACCTCTTCATTGGGAACGGTCTCAACTATCATGCTGGTTTTTAAGTGAGTATAATTTTTAAAAAATATTTTTATGTATATTAGACTATAAACACACCTAATAATGTACATATTTTTCCATAATATATTTGGAACCCAAATTCATACTTTGTTACACTTTAATGTTCTAAGAATGCATTTTCTTAGGATTATTATGATACTTCAATGTCATCATTAATCATAATTTAGCTCTGATTCTTACATTATAAAAATATAGATTCTATACTTGCTCCTCTTGCTAAAAATATTAAAACACAGACTAATTGATAATTGCTTCAATCCTTAAAAAATTCCTGTTGCGATTCTAAATGAACTTTTAATTTTGAAACACCTATATCCTAATGAGCCTGTCAGAATGAATTACCTATTGATTTTATTTGAAGAAAACACTTAGGAGCCATACTGTATAATATAAGGTCTATAATATTCCAAAGCTTTTAATCCACTCTTAGAATGGTTTTTGACCTAGTCTCTCAAATACCTTCCCAGACAAAAGAAATATATATGAACAGAATTCATTTCTTTCTTCACTCATTAAACAAATATTTAGAACTGTGCTTGATAAATATAATATACCATGGTGAATAAAACAGATAAAATACCTATTCCCATACAGTTTAGAGTCTGACAGGGAAGACTGACATAAGATAAATAAGCTTAAAAATAAACACATAATTACAAATTATCATTAATACTCATAAAGGAAAAGAGTTCTATTGAGAGAATTAAAAGGAAAATCTAATTTAGGATTAAGGTGAGGAGCTATAAGGAAGAAGACTCAAAGAGCACTTTTCAAAAAAATGACATTTAATCTGAAGGTCCAGAGAATAAGTTAAAGTCAGCCAAATGAAGAACTTCACAGGTCTAGGTGCCAATGCTCAAGGCAGGAAAGAACTGGTGTGTTTGAGGAATTCAAAGAAGCCTGTTGGTTGAAACATAGTTAATAAGAGAGAAATGGCACAAGATAAAACTGCAGGGTTAGGAAGGTATCAGATAAGACAAACCCTATCAGTGAAAGTAATTTTTCAATCGCCTAAAATTGAAAACATAAAAGACTTGAATGTAGGTCTTAAGAACATCCTATCTAATAAAAGGGTAATATGCAAATTAACCATCACTCCGTGACAAAGATGGCAGCGCCCACAGCGGCTGGGCAGGACGCTGGCGGCGTCACCCCGGCAATGTAAGCCCAGCAGGCAAGGGGGGCCGCAGGCAGCACCCAGC
>NW_005361430.1:1086947-1096068 GCF_000412655.1 Myotis brandtii | reverse complement strand
CTCCCCCCCCCCCCTCCCCCCCACCCCTGTGCACGAATTTCGTGCACCAGGCCTCTAGTATATGTATAAAGATGGTGACCTGGGTAAGCATCTAATTATACTTATAATATAAGACCTAAGTAGTTGACTACAAGTAACTGTCAGCCAACAGCATGACATGGAAAGGGAAAAACAAACAAACAAACATATTGACTTTGTAAAAATGAATATAGACCTATAAACTGAGTCTAAAATTGTTTAAATTCTACTCTAACCCTGAGTATTGTGAAATTTTTATACTAATTTATTTCACAGATACTACTCCACCTTAATATAAATGTTGTCTACTCAAAAGGAGAAGTTTTCCATATTTGCCAAATTGCAGATTTTAACTTAGAGAAAATCATCTCATATTAGTTTGCATCTCAACCAGTCTTAGCTTCTGAGTTTAAAATCTCTCATGAAGAAAACTGGGGTTTGAGAGATCTTTGTTCCATCATTGATGGCATTTATATTTTATCATATTGAGAAAGTGGTTAAGATTAACATTACCATATGTCAAAAACAGGCATTGATCTCTCACCAGCCTTTGATTTTATCAAAAGAAAACTTTTGGGAAGCAGACTCTAAAATAAAAATATACATTAGAATTAGACACTAAAGTACAGATATTTTTGACCCCCACCCCCATGGTTGTATTATGTAGTTCCTGAATCATATTAGTCAACTTTTCTGTTAACAGCAATGACAGAAATAAGATGGTAGAAAGAGTTGTTCTGTGACCTAGATCTAAAGTGTGTGCTCATGGCCTGTCAACTAAATAAACCACACAGACTCAATTTCTTCCTAGACATAATAATGTCTGTTCTGACCACTATCTTATAGGATTTCATAAGGAGCCAATGTGAAAATGTTTGTTAAATTGTCCTGAAATCATAATGCATTAAATAAATAAGGTAAAAATAATTATTATTATCATTCAGATATTTTCCTTTTAAAACAACTGAAAACGTAATTTAAATAAAGTCAGTTATTTGCTTAAGGGTTTTTATTCAACCATGAAGAACAATGACACAGAAATGTTTCAACATTGAACTCAGCTTGGCATTTTAAAGATGTTTAATGAAGTTTTTGCCTTTATTTTATTTCAGAAATGTTCAACCTGAACTGAAATCACTTGCAGTGGGTTTCCATACACTCACTATACGAGCACTAGGTATGATAAATAGGTTATAAATTCAAGATAGAAATTTTTACATCAAAGCTCAAAGACTGAATATAATTAATTTCAAATTTTAAGAAAGTTAAAAAAGTATGAATAAATTTGATTTCCATTTTTGTGATAAATGACAAATAATATACGACAGAGAAAAACTGGGTGAAATAAAAGAGAATTTGTTAATTCTAGTTCAAGTCCATCTTTAACTAGAATAAGGAATCATATTTGTTTTACACTTTTTCCAGCACAAAAATAGATGGTCTGTAAAGTTTGTTTTGTTTTGTTTTACTTTCAGACTTAAGAATATTTCTTCCCATAAGCAGAGTAGAGGGCTTTCCTTTTACACTGAGGGGGTTAGTACTCCAAACAGCTCAGGAGGGGCCTGGGAATGCAGTCAGACTGAGACTACAAAACAACAGAAGTGGACTTAACGCTACCTCACTTCCCACTGCCTAGTTCTCTAGGCTGGGGCAGCTAACTTTTATCAGAAGTTTAAAATGCAAGAGGGAATGAGAACTAAAAGAAATGAGCATGTTAGAATAAGAGAGTGTTTTGAATGAAAGCTAGGGAAATTTCAGGGTTTGTTGTTTCCTCTCTCCAGATCCAATGGAGAGGCCTTACTCCATAATCTAGAGCACAGAAGCTAGCAGATAAACATAGAATTTGGGGAGCCAGATATGCTGAAATGAGACTGAGGATAATGGAAGTTCCTCTATAACATAAAATAGAATAAAAAAGGAATTTTGTCATCCTAGTTTGTGGGCATCCTATTTTGATATGTCCAAAATATGACACAATGGAACCTATTGCTTCTATGGAAAAAATGCCTACTGACTACCAATTCAAAAACAATTGGGGAGGAAGTCTTGGTGTTGGCACTTACCTTTTAATTTTTTTAAAAATGGAGTTGAAAATCTCCTGCTTTGGCAGCAGTTAAGCTGGGAGCTTTTTCATTTCCCTGTGAAGCTATGTCTATCTCCACTCTTCCAGCTCTCTTTGCCAAAAAAAAAGGGGGAGAGTGGCCTAGCCAGCTTGGCTCAGTGGATAGAGCGTTGGCCTGTGGACTAAAGGGTCTCAGGTTCGATTCCAGTCAAGGGCACATGCCCAGGTTGTGGAGGGAGGCTGGAGCAAGGCAGCGGATCAATGATTCTCTCTCATCATTGATGTTTCTCTCTCTCTCTCCCTCTCCCGTCCTCTCTGAAATCAATAAAAAAATTAAATTTTTTTTAAAAGGGGGGGATATGAACCAATATAACATTCATATTTTACAAACAACATTCTTCTTTTCACCAATCAGGCTTAAATCAATTGGCACTATAAGCAGAACAGAGTATACAGGCATATAGTGTTCCTATGTGTGGTGGTAAGGGTGAGAGTTGATAAAAGATGTCTGTGCTATTATATATGGTTTTTGAATTGTTTTTTAATTTTTATTAAATTTCTTGTGGTGACATTGGTTAAAAAGATTATATGTTTCAAGGATACAATTTTATGATATATTATCTCTATATTGCATTGTGTGTCCACCACCCAAAGTCAAATCATTCTGTCACCGTATATTTGACCCCTTTTATCCTTTGAGATTCCCAATAATCTTGATTCTTGAGTAGAGTTAGGCTAAAACAATGGAAGAGTCCTGCAAAGTTTTTAACTTTTTACTTAATCCCAAATGTATCAATGTGGATTACACCATTACATTTGAAATGTGTTCCTTGGATTGACATTTCATCTCATGTTGCAGGAGGAATTCTAGCTCCTATATATTTTGGGGCTCTGATTGATAGATCATGTATGAAGTGGTCCATCAGTAGCTCTGGGAAGCAAGGTTCTTGTAGGATCTATAATTCCTCACTTTATGGGTAAGTTGTCATTAATGTGTCTTATTAATTTGTTTTTCTTTGATTAACTTAAAGAATTTAAAGAATGATATATTATTGACAGTATAATAATAGTATTAATTATAGCCATCATTTAATGAACTATATCCAGTGTTGTATCAGCAATCTGATATCTAATATTAATACTCATAAAAACTGTAGAATATGATTATATTTCTCCTTTTCTTTAAATATGAAGAAACTAAAATTTAAAGAGAATGAATAATGCTCAAATATCACACAGCTAGTGACAAAAAGATCTTGGATTTCTACCCAAATCTCTTTTGTTTCCAAACATTCCCCTCATACAGCAGCTATATTTAATGGTCTCTGACTTCTCTTTGAAGATACAAAATAATCATCTGGGGCTCTAAATTATAGGCCAATGGGAAACAAAGAGGAAAGAATCATTTCCATACTATTCTATTCATAAGGAAACAACTAGGTAGACAGCTAGAAAAATCATGGAAATAATATGTTAACTGTAAATAAAAATTAATTGCAGATTAATCAAATATTAAAATTTGAAAATACAAGTATTAGAAGAAATTATGATAGACATTCTTTTAATTATCTAGGAAGCAGGAATGTGTTTCTAAGTGTGACCCAAATCCTCAAAACCATAGTAGAAAAAAAAATGATAAAATATTTTTAAAACACTGTATCACAAAAGTTATCTTAAGCAAAGTTCAAAGACAAAAGTTAAACTGGAAAAAGAATTTGTAACTCATAACATAGACGCAAGGAAAATGTCCTCAGCATATAAAGAGCTTTTTAAAAATTGAAAATAAACAATGCCATATGCTGGAAATGATGTGGAACAACAGGAACTCTTATTGCTGGTGAGAAGGCAAAATGGTACCGCCAGTTTAAAAAGTCTCTGACAGTTTCTTACAAAGCTAAACTTAGGTTTATTGTATAATCAAGTAATTGTGCTCCTAATCATTTACTCAAATGAGCTGGAAACATATATCCACATAAAAGCCTACACTTTTATATTTATAGCAGCTTTATTCATAATTGCCAAAATATGGAAGCAAACATCATGTCCCTCAGTAGGTAAGTAGGTAAACATACTGTGGTACGTTTATACAACAGAATTTTATTCAATAATTTAAAAAATGAGCTATCACGCTAAAAACAAAACAAAACAAAAAAAGACAAGGCAGAAACCTAAATGCACATTGCTAAGTGAAAGAAGGCAGTCTGAAAAAGCTACATACTTTATGATTCAAACTACATAATCTTTCCCAAAATTTGCACCATTTCAGCCAGCTAGAAATAGCTATCCCTCTTTATAATTCTATGCACTTTGGAGCTCACTCACAGGCCTTATCACTTTTTCTTTGGACAGTTGTGTTCATGTCTAAAATACTACATTGCAAAGTAATTGCATAAAGATGGCTTAATGTGCAACTTTTTAAAACAGCAGTGTGCTCACCAATGAATAGTCAACAAAAAGTTAAATTGTCACCTAGTGATTTTTTGGATTTATTATTTTGAGGTAACCATGTAATTGTTCATTGATTTTATCTAGCATAGACAAAGAATATCAACAATTGCTAATTCAAAAAATAAAAAAAAATATCTTTATATTAATCCTAAATTTAAACACAACTTACTCAAATTTTCTCAATAACAATCACATAATAAGAAACCCATATTAATTTTTCTTGGTGGCAGTAAAAGTTTTGAAAAGCTTAACATTAGTGTATTACTACTTGACATACCCAAGCATGAAGCAAATATTTTTGTAGATTTTAAAATATTTCTTTCATCATATTTAGTACACCACAAGATCCTACAGCAATTTGAATGAACTTAAGTTTAAACAGGTCAAAATTATATGATTAATGCCATTCATCTTCAATCAAAACTAATAATTGTTCAAAAAATTTTTTTTCATAAAACTTGTGAACAGGTAGTTAACACTGCCTTGAGGCCAGCGAGTGCTTCCTAACCTACTAGGTCAGTGGTCTTCAATCTTTCCTGCTCATTATAATCACCTGAGACGCTTTTAAAATATACAAATTTCTGTGTCACGCCTTCAGAGATATTTTATTTAATTTGTCAAAGAATGTGGCCTAGACATGGGCGTTTTGAAATCTCTTCAGGTGGTTTTAATGTGCAGCCACAGTTGAGAATCCCAGGAATAGACCATGTGTGCTACATCATTTCGTGTGGTTTTGTTAAATACTTCCAGGAGGCCACACTGCAGGGCATTTTGGACTGCATTTAGCCTATAAACTAAACAGTGGCTCCTGGTTCAATCGAAGTGGATTCAATTTTATTATCTCCGTCAATTCATTTCCTTTATAATCTATTACATTCCACATAAACTAATCTGTCTTTGAGAAAGTTAAAGCATTCCAAATATACCTCACTTTAATTTTTTTACTTATTAAATTGACATTGGTCAACATGAACATATTGGTTTCATGTGTGGCTTTCTGTGTTACAAGATCTGTACATTGCACCATGTGCCCACCACCCAAGCCAAATCTTCTCCTGTCACCTCATATTAGAACCCCCTTTTCTCCCCACCCCTTCCCTCTGGCAACCACTACTCTGCTGTTTGTGTTCGTAACTTAAAGTTTTATATTCCACATATGAGCAAAATCATATGGTTCTTAGCTTTTTCTGTCTGATTTATTTCACTAGCATAATGTTCTCAAGGTCCATCTATGTTGTTGCAAATGGCACTATTTCATCCTTTCTTGTGGCTGAGTAGTATTCCATGTGTATACTAGTATGTACCCCATCTTCTTTATCCAGTCCTGACTTTATAGAAAGCACTGGGTAGATCATTAATCAGCCTTAGATTCTGTGGCTAAATATTTCATTTAAAATAATAAAAACTTCCTTGTGCTCCAATAAAAAGAATAACTAGAATTCCTGCCTTAATATTTTCATGTATAATTTCAAACATCATTTGTTTGTTTTCTGCCTTTAAGGTCTTCTGAATACTGGAGAGAAGCTGTGTGTAAAGTGTTTCACACAGTTTAAAATAAAAATTGACTTTCTTTCTCTTTTCACAGAAAGACCTTCCTGGGCTTGATTGAGAGCTTAAAATTCACAACAGTTATTTTGTTTATTGTATTTATTTATGCTATGAAAAAAGTATATCAAGGAAAAGATACCAAGGCATCAGAAAATAGAAGAAAATCTGTGAATGAAGCAAACGTAGAATTCTTAAATAATGATGGGGGTGCTGTACCTTCTGCCTGAGCCGACTGTGAAACATATGTGTAAGGGTTGAAAAAAAAAGTCTTTTCTTGCTGGGTTTCCAACCAACATTGTATTAATTCAATAGGATGTTATTTTTGTGTATTTTCTGGTCCTTTTACTAACTATTCCCATACTCTTTACATATGATGGGGCAATGAATTACCTATGAATTTACAATAATGAAACAAACTATAAATGAAAATGAATGTGAGTACTCATTGTTATATGACTGTGCATTTGTGGTTAAGATTAGAATATATGAACCATGCAAATTTGAAGTGAGAGTAGTATGTAATAGAAGAAAAAGTATTTGTGTAACTCAATAAAGCAAGTGACTAGAAAATAGGTGGAAGTAAAAAAAAAAATGAGGAGAGAAATTCATAGCCTAAATAAGGAGAAAAGCCTTAAACCTTTTTAAAAAAACAAAGCAGTTACTCAAGCCCAAAGTCTAGTATAATGGAGGATTTATGCCATATGCCATCTGTCATGTATGTATTAAGTCATATCTTTCACAGACCTTAATTGAATTTGTCTAGCAACCCCTAATGCATCTTCTTCCAACCTCCCATTAAAATACTGATGAAGAAATAAACAAAAATTTGTAAGCTATGGTTATCAGACAACACATTACAGAATGTGTTGTTTCTTTTGAGCTCAGGGAAATGAAGAAAAACTGATGTTAACTTGAAAAAGCAAAGCCCGTTTAACAGGTGTGTCTTCATTTCATCTGTCTGCTCTCTGAAAAAAGTGGAGTCTGCACCAGATACTTTTAAAAAATTAAATATATTTTTATTGATTTTAGAGAGAGAAGAAAAGAGAATGGAAAGATAGAAACATCAATGAGAGAGAAATATCATTGATTGGCTCCCTCTTGCACACCCCCTGGAAATCGAGCTTGCAACCCAGGCATGTGCCCTGACCTGGAATTGAACCAGTGACCTCTTGGTTCATGAGTTGATGCTCAACCACTGAGCCACCCCAGCCAGGCTGCACCAGAAAATCAATTGTATAGTTTTGTGTGTGTCTTTATTTGTTTGTTTTTGGTGCACAAACAGACTTCTTTCACATCCCTACAAATAGGACAAGAAGTAGAGTGAAAGAGAACAAATATTTAAATATTGGATTTGCTAGTGACATCAGCATTATTATAGTGCATGCTAGAAATTATAGTGTTTATGCCAATAGGTTAAAAGAAATATTTTTTGCTACCAGAATTACCTGTGAAACTTTAAAAAAAAATACTTATCTTATACTCACCTTAGAGATTCTGATTCAAAGCATTTTTGTGATACAGCCTGAACTTCTTTTAAAACAAAACACAACAAAAACTCCATATAGAGTTCTTGATAACTGAAAACCAAACTGCAGGATAGGAGGATTATAGTGCATGCTAGAAATTATAGTGTTTATGCCAATAGGTTAAAAGAAATATTTTTTGCTACCAGAATCACCTGTGAAACTTTAAAAAAAATAGCCTTATCTTATACTCACCTTAGAGATTCTGATTCAAAGAATTTTTGTGATACAGCCTGGACTTCTTTAAAAACAAAACACAACAAAAACTCCATATAGAGTTCTTGATAACTGAAAACCGAACTGCAGGATAGGAGGAGATATTCCTGAGTATAGCAAAGTCACACAACTTGCTAGAATCTGGGAATTGGCCTATAAGTTATATAGAGGCCCGGTGCATGAAATTTATGCACGGGGGGGTGGGGCGGGTCCCTCAGCCCGGCCTGCATCCTCTCCAATCCGGGACCCCTTGGGGGATGTCCAACTGCCTCTCGCAATCTGGGACCGCTGGCTTAACCACTCTCTCCTGCCTGCCTACCTGATCGCCCCAAACCCCTCTGCCTGCCTGCCTGATCACCCCTAACCACCTCTGTCTGCCTGCCTGATCTCCCCTAACTGCTCCCCTACCGGCCTGATCGCCCCTAACTGCTCCCCTGATGGCCTAATTGCCCCTAATTACCTCTGCCTCGCCTCACACCTGGGACCCAGGATTCCCTCCTCCCTCTGGCCAGCCACAGGCACCCAGGACCCAAGCCAGATTTGCCCAGGCTGGCCGCAGCTGCAGGGAACCATGGGCGGGCAGCTTTGCCTGGGCTGCAGCCGCAGGCGCCTGGGATCATGGGGCAGGTGGCTTGTCCCTCTCCTAGGCCACATCTGCAGGTGCTGTTGCCCAGGACCATGGGGCAGGTGGCTTGTCCCTCTCCCAGGTGGCAGGCACAGCCGCTAGTGCCCAGGACCGCGGGGACCATGGGATGTGTGGATTGTCCCTCTCCTGGGCCGCAGGTGCAGCCGCTGGTGTTGGGACCATGGCGTGGGTGGCATGTCCTTCTCCAGGGCTGCAGGTGCAGACCCAGCCACTGGCGCCCAGGACCACAGGGCAGACAGCTTGTCCTTTTCCCAGGCCGCAGGTGCAGACACAACCACTGGCACCTGGGACCACAGGGCGTGTGGCTTGTCCCTCTCCCAGGCCGCAGCCTGGATGGTCCCCATTCCTCTCTCCTAAGTGTTAAGTGTCTGAGCCATTACCATGTGGTGGCATGAGGGTGTGACAACTATTTGCATATTATCTCTTTATTATATAGGATATCAACCTTTTTTCAGGCTGTAAGAACTGAGGAAAGATTCAATAATCACACAGGCAGAAATTTCAAAAACCACCCCATTACTAGATTACTAAGTAACAAGTCTGAAGAGATATTTCCCTATAAAAATAAAGAAAGTATGGCCTTATATTTGCAAGATGGCTTCTTGCTGAGACTCGATACCCCACAGTTCAGGAAGGAAAAAGTAAAAGGACAAAATATAT
>NW_005361430.1:1035047-1086657 GCF_000412655.1 Myotis brandtii | reverse complement strand
ATTGATTTCAGAGAGGAAGGAAGAGAGATAGAAACATCAATGATAAGAGAGAACCATTGATCGGCTGCCTCCTGCATGCCCCACACTGGGGATCCAGCCTGCAACTCAGGCATGTGCCCTGGCCGGGATCGAACCATAACCTCCTGGTTCCTAGGTCTACGCTCAATCACTGAGCCATGCTGGCTGGGCTAGAAAGCTTTCTTTTTATGTTAGGAAGAAATCCCTTCCCAATTAAGCAAGCCTCTGCCAATATCTCATTGATCAAAACTGTAATCACTATAATGTAGCCAGCAGCAAAAAAGATACTCTTACATTTGCTTCTACTATTCTATCAATCAGGACTTGGTGTTTTTCTTTCTCTTCATCAATCCTGAGTCATCATTTCCCACCAAGACCTGAATGAGATGCTTAGGAAAAAACTCTGATTACTTACTGGCTCATCATATACCTATAGTGTTTAAAGTTATCATGTACTATCATTTGTTCTGTGTTTTCTGTGTATATTTATTCACCCTAATAAAAATGACACCAACTTGAATTCTACAGCCTACAGCTTAGTTACCACCTACCTCACACATACACACCAAGATGCATATCCTATAGAACCAAGTCCAGAATTGAGAAAACAATTGTTCAATAAACACGGTTGGAGACCGTCAACAACTCTTATACAGTGGGGCCTTGACTTACAAGTTTAATTCATTCTGTGACAGAGCTCATAACTCAAATTGCTCATATGTCAAATCACTGTGACATTCACTGCGCCAACTAGTGGTGGGGTATCTGAAGCTGGCTCGTAACCCGAATTTTTTTGAGCTTGCAACTCAAAGCAAAAAATCGGCCGAGAGACGGCTCATATCTCAAAAAAACTCGTTAGTCGGGACACTCGTAAGTCAAGGCTCCACTGTAATTAGAGGACTCTGTTTCATCACTTTCTGTAAAATACATTATCTTATTTCTTATTATTTTGCTGATGTGTTAATACTAATGAAATATCATTTAAAATCATGTTTTATATAGACAGGAAAAAATGAGAGTACAAAAAAAATTGAAATGAAAGATAAATGTGCCGTTCTTTGCTTTTCATGATAATTGTGTCACAGTAGCAACCACTTTTTTTCCTGCTATTATACTTTTTTCAACTACAGTTTACATATAATACTATTTTGTATTAGTTTTAGATGTACAGCATAGTGGTTAGGCAATCATATACTTTACAAAGTGTTCTCTCTGATATTTCCAATACACAACTGGCATCATATATAATAACTAGAGGCCCATTGCACGAAGAGATTCATGCAATAGGCCTTCCCTTCCCCTGGCTGCCGGCACCGGTTTTCCTCCAGCACCCGGGACCCAGGCCTTCGCTCTGGCCGGAGCCTTCAGTCTTCGCTCCGCCACTCTGTGTCTGCGTATGCAAATTAACCACCATCTTTGTTGGGTTAATTTGCATACTCTCCTGATTGGCTGGTGAGCATAGAGGAGGGATGGTCAATTTACATGTTTGTATATTATTAGGTAAGATTACAATATTATTTACTATATTTCCTATGCTATACTTTACACCCCCATGACTATTTTGTGACTACTAATCTATCCTTCTTAATCTTTTCACCTTTTTTACTTAATCCACAAAACCTCTTCACCTATGGTAATCAACAGTTTGTTCTCTGTATCTATAAGTCTGTTTCAATTTTATTTTTCATTTATTTTGTTCTTTAGATTTCACATATAAGTGAAATCATATGGTATTTACCTTTCTCTGTCTTGTCTTATTTCACTTAGCATATACCCTCTAGTTTCATCCATGCCATTGCAAAATGGTAAGATTTTGTTGTTGTTTTTCATGGCGAAATAATATTCTATTGTGTAAATGTACCACAACTTTTTTTATCTACTTGTCTATTGATGACACTTGGGTTGCTTACATCTTCACTATTGTAAATAAGGTTGTAATGAACATGCAGGTGCATATATTCTTTTGAATTAGTGTTTTGGGTTTCTTTGGATATATTCCCAGAAACAGAATCGCTGTGTCATAAGGCAGTTCCATTTTTAGTTTTTTGAGGAATGTCCCATACTGTTTTCCATAGTGGCTGCACCAATCTGCATTCCCACCAACAGTGCACAAGGGTTCCCTTTTGCCACATCTTCACAGCACTTGTTGCTTATTGATTTATTGATGATAGCCATTCTGACAGGTGTGAGGTAACATCTCCTTGTGGCTTTAATTTGCATTTCTCTGATGATTAGTGGCATTGAGCATCTTTTTGTATGTCTATTGGCCATCACTATGTCCTCTTTGAAGAAGTGTCTACTCAAGTCCTCTGCCCATTTTAAATAGTATTGTTTGTTTGTTTTTGGTGTTGAGTTCTATGAATTCTTCATAAATTTCATACAACCCCCTATCCGATGTATCGTTGGCAAATGTTCTCCCATTAAGTAGGCTGTCTTTCATCTTGTTGATAATTTCTTTGCTGTGCAAAAACATTTTTGTTTGATATAGTCCCATTTGTTTATTTTTTCTTTTATTTTCCTTGTTCAGAGAGATATGTCAGAAAAAAAATATTGCTAAGAGAAATATTTGAGGCCACCATTTTTAAGCAATTCAAAAAAATATGTGTGTATACCAATTTTATCTTAATTTATCAAGTTTAAAATATATTTTAACTTTATTCTATAAAGTATGAAGAATGCATATTACCTCTCCTTTCCTTTATATTTCTTTTCCCAATTTTTGTGGGTTTTTGAAGTTATTAATTTTTAAGATTCTGTAAATATTGGTTACATTTATAATTATAAATGATATATTAAACTATTTCTAATTCCATTAAGCGAAATTCCTCACAATATTAAACAAGAAAATTAGTGACCCTAGACTTCCCACTACCTGTTTTTCTCCTGTTTCTCTTTTCTACTCGGTCTGCTATTCCATTACCTCTGCCTTGTATGTGGTAGTGCAAGTGATCAAAATAAGAACTAGCCTACCAAGGCCTCATGAATTCTAACAGAGGTCATGAGGGATTACAAAGCACTCCAACGCTCACTTTTGCCCATCTTATTTCTTCCACCAAGAAGGGTCAAGAAAGAACCTTGGGCTCTCAGAGTAAAATGCCATCTTTCCTAACAGGGGATAAGAGTGAGCATATGGTACTAGGTCCAAAAATCATTTCTCTCTGGACCTACTTCTCTCCCCTGAGGATGTTCAAGTATGCGACTGTACACAGAGCATGACTCAGCTTTAGAGAAAGCTGTCTATCACTTTATCAATAGAAGTCAACATACTCAAGATACTCTGATACTCAAGTAAGTTTCTGCTTCTCCAGTTTGCCTCTATAACACGGGGTCATGAAAGAGCCCAATGATGACCCCTCTGACTTTTGACACTCACCAACACTATCTGCCTTGAAATTCATCAGAACTGATCTCATTATGTCAGTCGCCCAAAAAGCTTCAGAATTCCAAGTTATCTCTCATTTCCTTCCTTCTAATTTTCATGCATAATTTCCAGACACCTCCAATTATCAACCTTTTCCTCTCAAATGCCATTTCCTGAAATTTTCAGTCTTTCACTTTGTCTTCTGGTACTTAGAATCCCAAAACTACTTATATTCTCAAAATCATAAATGCGCCTTCTTGTCACCACTGCACCTAACCCAAATCCAAGTTTCTTCTGGGGATGTTGCTTACCCCCAAAACTTTTTATGTGGTACCTGTTTACTTTTTCTCACAACTCTCTGGCTATGTGGTAAGTTCTTGCCCCTCTTTTAGCTTCCAGGCCATTCTCTCCACTTCCTTCCCTCCAGAAAAAGCAGCTCCAAAGTTAATGTCATCAGGTCCTAACCCTCAACTGGATCTAATTGCTGTAGTCATACCTACCCCTGAGTTCCACTGTTCATTTCCAATGGTTTTAGCTCCTATCTCATATTTCCACACTGTCCCTGTCTTGAATCACGGTTATTTTTAATACACCTAGAGATGAAGTCTCAAACTTCACAAGTCCAAAAATTAACTCTTACTTCTTCCCCACAAACCTTTTCTACCCAGTCTTTCTCATCTCAGTTGCTTTTTCCTCATGTGGCACATCCAATTGTTCAAGAAATCATGTTTGTCTGAAAAAAAAGTCTGTAGACAGTCTTTCAAGTAACTGGCCTCTATTTTGTCCAGCTACCTACTTATATTCTTCAAACTTTCAACAAGAGACTCCTACCTACATTCAGGGGCCTTCTAAGTGAATTCTGGATTACAGCTTCTACCAGTCTAGAAACACTCCCATTCCCTTTATATTCCACATAAGTAACCATAGTATATTGAGACCCTCTTCCGTTCTTCTTTTCCACATTCTCCTCACCATTGGGGATTATATCATTTTTATATATTGACTCTAATTTCAATGTGATGAAGAATAAGGAGGAAGATATAGCAGTAGATACACATGGATGTTCATTCTAATCTCTTGAACCCCATCTCCATTATCCATAAGGCTCTTGTGTTATATCTATAAATTATAAAGTAATACTGTATGTTTAGTTTTTGTTTGTTTGTTTTATAGAGTAGATTTAGCTTTAAATGTGCATCTTGAATTTTATTAAGTTCAGTTTCATAAGAGAAGCTACTTTTTAAAGGTTTCATTCTCTAAGATGGTTTATGGAAAATTAGTGCGTGTACACTAACTTAGGTCGCTGTGAATGGCATAAACATTGGTCTAAGGAGGCCTCCTGAATCTGGCAAAGTGTTTCTTTGACAATATCTTCACTACAAGCAGCCTTTAAGGACTAATGTCTTCTAATATGACCCTTTCATTCTTTGGCTCAGACACTTGTTTTTAAGAAAAAGTAACCTGGTTTGAATTGCTGAAAATAAAATTCCAACAATCTTTACTACATGATTTTTAATAACCTGATTCAGTTTGTCAGTTTGCTGAACAAAATGAGCAAATATATGGAATGAATAATAAAGCAGGGAATGGGTTGAAAGCATGTGATGGCACATTGATGAGTAAACTATTTTCAAAGTCATGTCTGGAATAAATAGGAGGAGTTAAAGAATAATTTATAAATAAAAGAAGACAACATGGGCTTCTTTTAGTTGGAAGCAATAAATTTGAATAAAATACTTAAATATTCACATAGCAGGATGAGAATTCCAGTCTCTAACCCCAATAGCAAAGCAGATACTCAATGGAATTAAGTAGATTTTCATAACAGGGATTTTTAGAGTCATTTGGAAAAGACAATGAAGGAAATATATTCTTGTTGTACATAAGTTAAAAGAGAAATTGCTGTTTTAACATAAATGTAAAGTTGGCTGTAGGCCTGGCTGGGTGGCTCAGTTGGTAGGAGCGTCATCCACTACACCAAAAGGTTGTGTGTTTGATTCCCAGTCAGGGCACACACCTAGGTTGTGGGTTTAATCCCAGGGAGGCAATTGATCAATGTTTCTCACTTTGATGTTTCTATCTATCTGTCTGTTTATCTATCTACTATCTATCTATCTATCTATCTATCTATCTCTATCTCTATCTCTCTCCCTTCCTATCTAAAGAAATTAATAGAAATAGATTCTTGGGCGAAGATTAACAAAATATTTTTAAATAATAAAGCTGGCTCTAATCTCCAGTTCTTAAGGTTGTTATAAATGTCCATCTAAGGAAAACCTCAAGTGCCGTTGATGGCTCAGAAATACCATCAGTGAACTTTTTTCTTTTTACCTTAAGTAAAAAAAACTTTTTTTAGGTTCTAAGACAAGAAAAGGTTACCTGCAGTACCTCTATTGATTTTTACAAACAATTAAGTTATAGTGTGTTCTCCAACTCTGGGAAACATGAATAATAGGATATTACATTTTAGTGTTCAATACATTATTATTCAAAATTTTGCAAGTTTGGTCCATTTCTTGGCCCTCATTCCCTGTAACCTTTGCCTCTGCAGGCACAGTTCCTGAAGTGGTATTTTCACCAGGTATACGATACTTCCTCAAAATAATTAGGATAAAAATGGCTGGAATATAGCTTAATCCTCTTAGTGCTGCTGGCAATCCAAGGTAGAGGTGTCTGTTAAAAAAAAAAAAGTTGAAACATACTAAATTTTATATAGACAGTATGGTGAATACAAACTAGTTTTGTAGATCTTTAATTTTCAATATTTTATTCCCATAAGAACAACAGCAGCTAATTGTTTTGCATGTTGATCATACATATGCAACTTTGCTCATTAATTTTTGTTAAAATGGTTTTCTTTAGAATTTTTCATCCAGAAAATCTAATTTTTTCTTTTTTTCTGATCTTTCAGTACTATTTTTATTTGTTTACATTGACTAGACACTCCAACTTAAATTTAATACTGACAGTGATTGGACCTCTGGTCCAGTGTTTAATAAAAATACTCCCAAAGAATCGCCATTATCACCAGATCATCAAAAATTTGTAAAACTTGCCTTAAAAGCATCTGGACTCAGTGCTTTTAGAGATGCACATTTTGATTGATTCCGTTTTAATAGCTATAAAATATTCATGTTTTTATATATTTATAGTAAAATTTTGGTAATATATATATTTGTTTAAAAAATTCTCATTCAATATGTTTCCAGCTTGTTATATCTAAAACCCATAAGTACCTGTACTTATATACCCTTTTTCATTTTTAATCCTCACTGGAAGATATTTTTTTATTGATTTGAGAAAAGGAGAGAGAAAAAGGTTGGGGGGACATTGATGTGAGAGAGAAACATCAATTAATTGCCTCTTGTACATGCCCTGACCTGCAATCAAACCCACAACCTAGATATGTGCCTTCACCAGGAATCGAACCTGCAACTCTTTGATGAATGAGACATGCTTCAACCAACTGAGCCACCTCGCCAGGGCCCTTTTTCATTCATAATACTTTTTATTTGTGCTACCTCTATTTGTCTTTCCAGATAACTGCCATTATTATATTTAAAACTTTTCAAAAACACAGCTTTTATTTTTTGTTACATCTATGATATGTAGCCTATTGATTTCTGCTTTGTAATTTCATCTTTCTACTTCTAAAATTTTATTTTATTATGAAACATTTCAAGAATACAGGAAAAAAAATTAAACAAGTCTTAACTTACTACCAAGGTTTTTTAAATGAATAAATTTTACTACTTTTATTTCAGACCGATTTAGCAGAAAATACTAATACATTTAAGTCCTCTATGTACCCTATAATCCTAATGCTTTCTAACCCATCCCAGATATAACATTATGTTGAATTTTATTAATTTTGTTCCTCATTTATTTTTATAGTTTTACAAAGTATATATGTACACATTCATGATTTATACAATTATTTTATGTGATTTTCACATCCTATATAATAAAGAACTAATATGCAAATAGTCATCACGCCCTCACAACATAACGCCATAACAGCTCAGACACTCAACACTAGTGAGAGAAGAATGGGGACCAGCCAGGCACAAACGAGCTCATGAGAGAGGAATGGGGACCAACCAGGAACAAATGAGCTCACAAGAGAGAAATGGGGACCAGCCAGGCTGTGGCCTGGGAGAGGGACAAGCCTCCCACCCTGCGGTTTGAGGCATCAGCTGCTGCGCCTGTGCCTGCACCTGTGCCTGTGGCCCAGCCCAGGAGAGAGACAATCCGCACACCCCGCGGTCCCAGGCGCCAATGGTTGTGCCTGCACCTGCGGCCCGGGAGAGGGACAAGCCACCCGCCCCATGGACCTGGGCACCTGAGGCTGCAGCCCTGGCAAAACCACCTGCCCACGGTCCCCTGTGGCTGCTGCTGGTGCGGGCAAAGCAGGCCCAGGTCCTGGGTGCCTGCAGCCGGCCAGAGGAGGGAATCCTGGGTCCCGGGTGTGGGTAAAGGCAGAGGTGGTTAGGGAAGAAGAGGCCAGCAGGGGAGCAGGTAGGAGTGATCAGGCCAGTAGGGGAGTAGTTAGGGGTGATCAGGCAGGCAGGCAGAGGTAGTTAGGGGCGATCAGACAGGCAGAGATGGTTAGGGGCAATCAGGCAGGCAGGCAGGCAAGTGGTTAGGAGCCAGCAGTCCCAGATTGCGAGAGGCAGTCGGACATCCCCTGAGGGGTCCCGGATGGGAAAGGGTGCAGGCCAGGCTGAGGGGATTACCCCCGCCCCCCATGCATGAATTTCATCCACCAGGCCTTTAGTTTTAAATAATTGGCATAAGACTGCCCCATTAGGAGAACTTAATTCAAATTTAAACCAAATTCTGGTATCCAAATGGAACATGAAAGAACATGAAATAGAAAGAGAAAAAATGGAAGAGTTTTGTTCAAAAACTGGTTAATATCACGTGTTTTGTTCAAAATCAGATTTTGATTAACAAAAAAATAAGCCCTTAAGAGACATGAAGAATATTGTGTCAGTGAAATTTAATGACAGAGAAAATTATCACTTTGGAGATCAGAGGTAGTTGGTGAAAGGAAGTAAGGATTCAAGCTAGTAAGATGCTAAAATGATGGAGGATGAAATGGGACACTTTAGAGCAGCGATTTTCAACTGTGTGCCACAGGCACCCTGGTGTGTTGCAAGAATTTTTAAAACATGCAATACCTGACTAGTCAAGGGCACTGACCTTTTCTCCCTTAAATTTTCAAATAAAAAAATTACAACAGTCAATACAACAATAGCCATCCAGTGTGAATGAATCAAAATTATCTTTTCTTTTGTCAAATTGGAAAATATATATATATTTTTTTTTTGGTGTGCCGCAGAATTTTAGTAATTAGTGTATATGTGCCAAGAGATGAAAAGTGTTGAAAATGGCTGCTTTAGAGAACAATATAATTTAGATAGGTAGCTTATATATAGCCATTACCTTCAATAATGTATTGACTGCAAACAATTAAACAAACAACATTTGAAAGGCTAGGTTAAGGAAATCATCCATGCTTATATTTATCAAGTACTTTGAAAATATTGAGAAAAATGAAATTCTAGCACATAAATAAAAAGTGGGGATATAGTATCAATATCTATTCTGGAAACAAAACAAAAAGTAGACTAGTCACTTGGCAAAGAAAATATTAGACACTAGAGGCACAGTACACGAATTCATGCACCAGTGGGATCCCTCCACCTGGCCTGCAGGATTGGGCCAAAACTGGCTCTACGACATCCCCTGGGGGGTCCTGGATTGCGAGAGGGCTCAGGCCAGGCCAAGGGACCCCACCAGTGCAGGATCAGGGCAGGGAGGGACACGGAGGTTGGCCAGCCGGGGAGGGACCGCAGGAGGGCTCCAGAGCATGTGCCCATCTCACTCAGTTCCAATTGGCCAGACCCCAGCAGCAAGCTGACCTACTGGTCAGAGAATCTGCCCCCTGGTGGTCAGTGCACGTCATAGCGATTGGTCGACTGGTCAACTGTCTGCCCCCTGGTGGTCAGTGCATGTCATAGTGAGTGGCTGAGTGGCCTTAGCATATCATTAGCATATTACACTTTGATTGGTTGAATGGCCAACCAGACAACCAGACACTTAGCATATTAGGCTTTTATTATATAGGATGATTGGTGCCATTTTATGCAGTCTATGTTAAGAAAACAATTCTTTTAAAAAATTATTATCTTTACCTGAAGTTAGTGGACTCATATATCCTGCATGCTCCTGACTCACCACATTTAAAAGTTGCCCAATGTAAACATGTGGAGTCCATTAAAGCTCCAAAATATATAGGTGCAGGGATTCCAGCTACAATAAAAGAGAAAAAGAAAACTCTATCAAGAAGGTAAGAATTAAGATACATTATATTGTTTGGGAGAATTTTAATTACCTCTATTTGAAGAACCAACAAAATTAACAATATCTAAATTTAATACTTGGCTTTTTTTTAGAGAGATTAGAAATTACTTTTACTTTTAAAGTTTCTAGATTATAAAGGATAAGTAATCTTGTGGACAAATGCTACACAAAACTATTGATAGAGAAAAACATTGAATTCATGAATATATTTTTTCTGCAATGTTTTGGGTCAATCATCTGTACATTTTATTTTAACATAACATTTCCTGTTCATTTGATTTTCAAATCCAATAGATGAAAAGTAGAATTAAGTTTAAATAGGACATTTTTTAAGTAAAAGAAGGAAGTTCTCTAGTTCTTTTTGCACTTCGTTCTCATACTAATTACAGAGTGCTATCTAAAGCAGAAGGGATATTTGCTAGACTCTTACTCTGAGAGAGTGATTTAATTTACTTAGTATTTAATAATGATCTGATATAATATTGAAAAAAATGACTATTTTTACCAAATATTCTTGTGGAAAATGCATGTAATCCCACACCAAGAGACTTCTCTTCAGGCTTAATACACCTAAAGAGAAATGAATTCACAAATAAAATAATGAGATTTAAAACTACCATATACAATGGTGGACTATTACTCATCAATAAAAATGACTGAAATGTTGCCATTTGCAACAACATAGATGGACCTAGAGGGTATTATGTTAAGTGAAGTAAGTCAGACAGAGAAAGACAAGTACTATATGTTTTCACTTATATGTGGAATCTAAAAAATAATACAAATGAATAAACAAATCAAAGAAGCAGACCCATAGATACAGAGAACATTGTGATGGTTGCCAAAAGGGAGGGGTTGGGGATTGTGTGAAATGTTTTAAAAATAAAGCAACTTTTGGCCTGGTCAGTGTGGCTCAGTGGTTGAGCATTGACCTATGAACCAGGAGGACACAGTTCAATTCCCAGTCAGGGCACATGCCCCCATTGTGAGCTGAATCCCCAGTGGGGGGTGTGTGCAGAAGGCAGCCAATGAATGATACTCTCTCATCATTGATGTTTCTATCTCTCTCTCCCTCTCCCTTCCTCTCTGAAATCAATACAAATATTTAAAAAGAAATCAAATAAAGCAATTTTTAGAAAATAAATAAAATAAAATGACTAGTTTCCCTTTTTTTAACTTTTATTTATTGATGAGAGAGAGAGAAACATTGATTTGTTGCTCTGCTTATTTATGCATTCAACTGTCGACTCTTGTATGTGCCTTGATTGGAGATCTAACCCACAACCTTGTCTTATAGAGATGATGCTCTAACCAAGTAAGCTACTAGTACCTGGCCAGGGCCTACTATGATAATTTCGTAAAAGGACCATTTGTGTGCTAGTAACACATTGAGCATTAGAATTTCCTTGCATGCTCTAGTCTTGGTTATTCAAGGCCTGATTATCCAGTTTGTAGCCTATACAGTAGCCTCACTTCTGGTTCTTGGCATTTTACCCAAAACTTTTTCCTCATTCATTTCCATCAGAAAGTTATCAAAGGATAAAATATTTCATATCAGCTCATTTCTATCCTTTCATTGAAGTAATAGTTCTTGATTCTAATGGTTCAACCTTTAGCCTAAAACAAGAACAATGCAACCCTAGCTGTTTTTAAATTATTTGTATTAGCAAAATACCGAAAAGTCAATAATTTACACAAGTAAATGCAAGGAGGAAAGAAAAAATACAAATTTTCAAAGGAAAGTGATGAAAAACTCCAAAGCAAATATATGTTAAGTGATTTGGTATAATTTCAAGAGTCACACTGATTTCTTTTTCTCTCGAGAAAATCTCCCACTTTTTGTTGCCTGAAATGCCTGTAAGTAGAAATGAAGACTATAATTCCCCCGTGCCACTGTTTGCGCCTCACTCGTTTCAGCATCGGCAGTGCTACCTGCTCAAAGAATTCACAGGGAGAGCTCCTCTGTATTCCACTTCCTTCCCTGATTACAGCAAGGCTAAGAAAATAAAAGCAGCTTTCTTCACAAAAGGATGCAGTACATTTTTAGCAAACACGTCATCTTATTGGTGTTTCCTTGTAACCTTATGATATAGATGTGTCTCTTTTTGTGTTAAATAATGAGAATTTCACTAAATTAACTCTTAGAAATAAGGAAGAAAAGAAACAAAGGGAAAAGTCAACAGAGGAACATGTGTAGGGCTACCTTTAAAATTTCACAAAATTCAATAATGCTTTAATGCAAAACCCTGAATGAATGACATATTAAAGCATTGGACTCTTAGGCCAGTGATGGCGAACCTATGACACGCGTGTCAGAGGTGACACACGAACTCATTTTTTTGGTTGATTTTTCTTTGTTAAGTGGCATTTAGATATATAAAATAAATATCAAAAATATAAATCTTTGTTTTACTATAGTTGCAAAGATCAAAAAATTTCTATATGTGACACGGCACCAGAGTTAAGTTAGGGTTTTTCAAAATGCTGACACGCCGAGCTCAAAAGGTTCACCATCACTGTCTTAGGCCCTGAGCTCCAACTGGCTTTCTGAGAAAGTTACCTTAATAAGTGACCAGAAAGGAATCTAAATAAAGAAAATAATTTGTGTACCTCAGGAGAACCATGTATCCAGGTATGGCAGATAAAGAGTAAATGAAACTGCTGACTGACGACAGGATTAAAAAGTACTGGAGCATCATGGAACAGTCATGTCCTTTGTCGCACAGCCCAAGAACTGCAGATGAATTTCCTAAGGTTTGAATGCAGCTACAGTTATGGAACACCTGTCAAAAAATAATACATTATCCTCTTTAAGGAAGAAAAATCTTAAACACAGATCTCAAATATTCTCTACATCCCCCATTGGATCAAAATGTAGGCTGTTTATTCCCTTTATTCTCATCTCCTTTATAGTGTCTCTCAGGATCATAACAAAAAGCGAAACATAGAAGGGTAGTTTCAGAAACATGGCATTTCTCTCTAAATATACGGAGTACATTTGCAATAACTCACCTATCCTAAAGCCATGCTTTTTAAAAAGACATACTGTTTTGCCACAATACTAAGTATCAGAAACAAAATTTGTTCTAGAATGCTCAGTTGGAATATTTAGATTATTAAGATAAGTAAAGCTTTGTTTTAAAAAGTATAGTTTATTTCAAAAACAGAGTAAAGTTAATTCTTTTTGGAATTCTTATATGTTTCCAGGTTTTAATAAGACTCAAAATTTATATTTACTGTTATCACCAGCCAACATTGTTAGGCAAGAAAACATGCCTAAATCCATCTTACAAAGTTCTCAGAATGTGGAACACACAGACAACATGTGCATATATATGCACAGAAAAAAAACTCCAGCAAAACAATTTGCTGGATACTTGAGATCAAGCTGTCAACTTTATCTCAATGATAAAAATATTTCAGCCCAGAGTATTTTTAAAACAAATTAGCTGAGTAATAATGTCAACTGCTATAAAATTAAAGATCAGTGCTCAGACACTCTAAAGGTCTAAAATAAGACCTAGGAAATAAAAAGTAAATCAAATGAGCATATGGAAAAAAAATGTTTATTTTTTCTACAAAATAATTTGGTTTTGAAGAAAGACTATAATTGTACTTTTATCAAATGTGGCCCCAGTTCACAGTTGGAAAGTGACAATGCAGTTCATAAATCAAAATTTCTGTTAAAAAAAAAATAAAGGTAATAGATTATTTTACCATGTTCAGTCCTGTTCCAACAAATGTCTCACAACCAGCAAGACAAGCTGACATATATGACAAACCATTGCTTCCACACACGGGGTCCCATGTTTTAGCTGGACAGTTGCAATCCATGTTGCAATCATCAAGGATGGCATTTCCAATGTGTAAATCTTGTTGCATTCTGAAATGATTTAAAATAATACCATGAATATTGAAAGACTATTAGACCATTTCTTCTTTCCTTTTTTTCATCTCAGTCCACAGTTAAATTTTTTCTTCCCCAAAATAGAAACAGAAAACTTCCAACCATCAGTGTGTGGCCTGGTGATTATAGATAGGGCATAAAAGTTAGCTGCTTCAGTGACCACATAGCCACTTTTTCAATGATTTATTTTACATAAACAAACAGTCAATGAACAAGAATTAGTTGAGGGCCAACCATATGGGAGGTATTCTTCCAAGTATTATTAGAACTCGAAAATAAAGTTGCCCTAATCTCTACGGTTGATCCACATCATGGAAAGTAACAAGAGAGATCATATTCATTAATGCAATCTCAAGAGCTCACTTTAGGTCAAAATCTGGCCCTTCTCAGTGTGGCTCAGTTAGTTGAATGTCATCTCATGCACCAAAAGGTCACTGGCCCAGGTTACGGGATCGGGTGCATATGGGAGGCCACCGATAAATGTTTCTCTCTCTCCCTCTCCCTTCCTCTCTCTCCCTGAAATCATTAAAAACATATTTTTAACAAAATCTGTAAGTCCAACATATAATATAGATAATACATTTAGCTCCAGAAACATAACTACAAAATATGTGTAAACAAATATATTCTTCTAGTATAAAAGTGTATCAGGAACAACCAGTACTGCCATCTTGATGACCACCCATCCAGGAAGCCCGGCCAGGGAACCTGGGCCCATCCTACAACCTCACTAAGGCAGGGAGTCAAGCTAGTAGCCCAGCTCTACTGTTAAGTATAGCTTCTGACTCCACATAACCAATAACCCTGAGCATCCTCAGAGCCTAGCATAACATACTGCCAGACTGTGAAGCCAAGCCTACAGCACTGAGCAGCAGCAGAGCCCAGCCTACAGTCCTACCCAATGGCTTATCACAATGGGCATCCTTACTCAGTCATGGAATCTAGCCAATGACCCCGCTTAATCATGCAGTATATTCTACAGCCTCACTCAGTGAAAGAAAGTGGACTGTGACCCTGCTCGATCAGGGAGCACTGTTTCTAGCACACACAACCTTCCTATAGACCCAGAGAACCCTCAAAATACAAATCTAAAACTACTGAACAATGATACATAACTATACAAATGAAATACATGAATTTATATGAGTTATTGTAGCATGTATCAGGATTGGGTTATGCTAAATTTAAGCTTATTGTGGAAACATAAAAGCGATTGAGACCGTATGCTCAACTCTTAATTTTACCCATTTGTGAGAGTATAAAATATTTAATAACATATCCCAATGCAACCTAAAACTATAGTTTCTTTTGATATCACTTTAATATCTAGTAGGATACTACAAAGACACACACATAGACACACGTGCAATCATAAACTCACCAACCCTGTGATATGTTCCTAACCTCTTTATTAAACCTGGAGCCTGAATACATTTGGTTGTAATTGACAGATGAAGGAAAGATGAAAGACCATAGATTGCTACCATTAGCAAATGGTCTGGTCCTGGATAATCATTGAAGAAAATATGTTATTAACTATTCAAGTGTATAACATTCTTTAGTAAAAAAAAAAAAACATACCCTTTATAACCGGTGGTTATGCCAGCAACTGAAGAATTATCACAGACCATGAAAAAACACGAAAAGTAGAGAAGGAAGTCAATGAAAGATAAACAACATGCTATGTGGGCAGCTTGTTTGACAGTAATTTTGAACTTTTTCATCATTAATCCGCCGAAAAGATATCCAATGCATATTGGAGGTAAGTTGTAAATACCTATAAATGCAAGAAAATGTTATTTACAGTGTTACTTAGCAAAGAAACAAATATGATATTACTTTTATCTAACTATAGACTACAAAAAAGATATCTAACATGTCTTACATAAGAAACCATTTAGGTCCATTTCACAGTAAATATGGCTGATTTAATTTTATCCCTACTTGTTACATGTTACCTACAGAGATATTTTTAAATGCCCTTCAATGTCAAAGTATATTTTTGAAGACCTATTATCATTCATTTTATTGATAACAGGAGGATATAAATGTTTTGTAGGATCCAGGTAGGAGCAACAAGTAAAAGTTGACCGACCAGTAATTTATTGATTTCCATTTTGGGGGTGTCATTATATATATATATGATTTTGCTGTTGTTTATTCCCATTTTGGTTAAGAATTTGGCACAGTTTAAGGTACTTTCAAAGATTACTGCCTGTAATTGTCAAAAGTGTATTTACAATACATGTTTTGCTGCTACTCCTCCCTCCACACAAGGAAAAAAGAAGAAAAAAGAAGAGACAGCCTTAGGTTGCATTCTTACATGCCAGGATCTGCCCATTGAATTACACCCTTGGAAGAGGTTGTTAAAAATCCATTCCAGAGCCCCACACCAGAGATTCAGTATGTCTGATTCAGTATGTCTAAGGTGGGCACCAGGTATCTGAACTTTTAACTAACACTCTAGGTGATGTGGATGCAGATAATTTAGGAAATTCACTTTCACAGCTGTAAAGAGATCCTTGGAGAAACCTAACCGGGGAGAGGGGGTGGTGGTGTAGTCATGTGGTCACAAGAAAGTCAGAATATATAGGCTGCAGAGACACCTGAAACCACCAGGGGGACCAGGGGGACCAGGAGAACCATGGAATTCATGACTGGGAGCCAAGAGTAAAATCTGATAGTAAAACATTGACTCCTAATGAATTCACTCTCTTCCTTTTTTTAATTTTTTCATTAATGGATTGCCTATCTGAAAATTATAACTAATTTGTGCATTCCTCGAGATTTTCAGAAATATTTTGAATTTGTGTCGGAGAGACACCCTTTGTTGATTTCATTGGAGAGAAGGGAGAAATGTATCAGAGACAAAAATATCCTAACAGTTTTTAATTTAGGAGTTTCCTAGACCCATCATCACTCTGTTTACCATTTCAGGGGGGAGGAGGGGAGTGGGCTAATAATGCTGAGAAGGACAAACATACCAATTAGAAAGATTGCTTCTGAAGTTGACTTTCCATATTGCTGTTCCACATATTTAGGCATGAAGAACATCATATTAATAAATGCATTGAACTGTACCACACTTATTAGCAAAAAAAGCATGTAAACTGGGTTGCAAAAAAGACTCTTCATGAATGGTAAAAAATCTGAAAGGGAAGAAAGACAACAGTGTCGAACTAACTCCGTTCTGCATTTTCTGATTGACTTTTTCTGAAACGTCAACTTCCCCTCCAAATTGCTTTCCTGTTTTATAATGCACACATTGTTAACTCTTTTTACCTCTTAGAAGCTGAAGTTATGCCATTTTTTTTGGAGGCTTCTGCAAGTGGTGACAGCTGACTAGATAGGTACCAAAACACAATAGTTTTGCCTTCGCTGAGTTACTGTTGTGTCTTAAGGAAAAACTGCAATGTGACCAAAATATTGTCTGTGTTCATACCACTTCCTTTTATCCTTCTCTTTTTCCTTCTAATTAATATCCTCTCTTCTCTAGAGATCATCTGGAATGAAAGATATTTGTTCTGTTCTCTAACGTCTGGAAGAAAATCAACTTGATAAAGAAGTGCACACTCTATCATTGATATTATCATTCCTGAACATTTAAAATAAATATGTATGTATTTGGGAGTTCATGGAATATAAATTGTTTCAGGTACCAGGTATTTTTCTGCTTTTTCAGAACATCAGTTTTGGTGGTTCAGCCAATGGTTTACAACAAAAATGTGCTTAAAAACCACGTGGGTATCTTTTAAAACCCACTCCCTGAGATCTGATTCATTAGGTACATACTAAGGACCATGTATATAATTTAACCAAAACTTTTCCCTGTTTGTGTTCACTGCCAAAACTCAGAGCCAAATTTTGCCCATCTCTAGCAAATGGTCTGGGTCACACTGCTGCCACTTGAGGTCACAGTCTCGCGGTTTCTTTTCACTTTCCGTCTTCAAGTTCTCTGTTTTGGTTACCTTCCTTATTCTGTATTATCCTGGTTTGCTTAATAAACTGCCTAAAATCCATTCTGGAACAAAGTATCAATAAAAAAACAAATTGAAAGAAGAGGAAGCATAGCTCCATGAAAAGAGACGAATTCTAGTGGTAGAATTCATATTTAGGAATAAAACACTTAGCAGGGCTGAGAGTTGTGTTCAGAGCTCTTTAGAGCTTTTTAAGTCACCCATTTTGTTGACATCTCTGTCCTCATAGATGAGTCTCAGCAGCTCAAATTATTTCCTATATTTCTTATATTAAGCTAAGCTCTTTCCTGGTTTTGAAAAATAATTCTATAGACTACAAACAATATTTTATGCTAATATCCTCTCTTAGTCCATACCATCTCTTTGAGAAAAGTTGTAATATAATCATGATGCCTGGGAATTTGCAAGATTCTGAATTGGCTCCCAGTGATCTGGGATTATGCTCAATTGTGGTTTAAGTGCATTTGTAATTGTTAATAAAAAATTCTGTGCAAATTGGTATTATAAATTGTGGGTGATTTTAGAAGTAGCAACATCAACAAATAATACTAATACTAGTTGCAATAATAATAATAATAATAAGTGCCTGAACTCCTTTTACCTTCACACAACTCTATAATTATAACTACAACTATTATCTCCATTTTATAGATAAGAAAACTTAGCCCTTCCCTGCCTTCTAAATAAATACTCTCTAAAAATTCCAAGACCCAGGCCATACTGATTAAATGTTCATACTACTTAAATCAGACCTCTTGGGGATAATACAGAATTTCCAGGCATCAATGTTAAAAATTTCCCAGGTAATTCTAATATGTGGCCAAGTTTTAAAATCTAAATACTTAGACTCTTTTAACTTAGCTCCCCATAGAAACACCTTCTGTAAATTATACTTTAAACTTTTATTAATAATCTATACCAAAAGGAGGAGGAGGATGGAGAAGAAGAAGAAGAAGAAGAAGAAGAAGAAGAAGAAGGAGGAGGAGGAGGAGGAGGAAAATAGAAGGAGAGCAGTTACATGAAATATACTCCTACATTTGCTGGGAAACAACTATGGGTTCAATACTACCTAAATCATAACATATGACAATTATTTTCTTTTTTTTACAATTTGTTACTTGGGGAAGATTTTCTCCTTAAGAACTACTATTCTTTGTCTATATCTATCAAATATAGACAATTATATATCTTGCTTTCTTTTTTCTTTTTCTGCCTTAATTTCCAGGAAGCTCACAGCTAAGCTAACATCCTTGGATTCAGGACTGTAAACTTACTCAGATTAGTGTATATTTTTCCTCCTTTTGTTCTTAGATTTAATTTCTTTTTTTTTAAGGTTGTTTTTTTTAAAGATATTTTTATTGATTTCAGAGAGGATGGGAGAGGGATAGAGAGAGAGAAACATCAATGATGAGAGAGAGTTGATAGGCTGCTGCCTCCTGCATGCCCCCTACTGGGGACCTAGCCCACAACCCAGGCATGTGCCCTTGACTGTAATCGAACCCAGGACCCTTCAGTCCGCAAGCCGATGCTCTATCCACTGAGCCAAACCAGCCAGGGCTTAATTTCTTTTTTTTTTAATGTATATATATATTTCTTTTATTTCAAAGAGGGAGAGGGAGAAAGAGATAGACACATCAATGATGAGATAGAATCATCAATCAACTGCTTCCTGCAAGCTCCCCACTAGAGTTTAAGCCAGTAACCCAGATATGTGCCCTGACCAGGAATCAACCACAGGTCCACACTCAATCACTGAGCCACACCAGTCAGGCTTAATTTCTTTTTAAAAAATTTGACCTTCAAGGCAAATGGGACTAAATAAATAAATAAATAAATAAACAGTTTGTTGAGTGCCCCGATTGATAAAGAATTTTATATAAATACTGATCTGAGATAATTCAGCTTCCACATTATATTACTTATTTCCAAGTAGTAGCACAGGAAGTATCAGACTAGTTAGACATTACTGACTGCTAACTGCTAATGGCAAATTGTCCTAATGCAGCATAGCATGTTACAGTGCTAGATTCAAATAGAGACACATCTATACAAAACAAAAAGTAAATTATATAATATTTAAAATTTTTATATTTGCCTTTAGTAATTCCATCATTTTCCTTCTTGACTTCTTTTTGTTTCTCTTCTTTGTCATTTTTGACGATGTTAGCATTATCCTTTGATCCTTCCTTTGCAAGCGTTTTGGGCAAAAAGAAAAAAGGAATGGCCGTGAGCACATTCACTCCTGCACAAATCAAAATGCCAAACCACCATGCACCAACCCAACGAGTATCAGTTGGAGTGATAGTCAGCTCATCTGTAAAAAAATATACACATTTTTTATTAGTTTTAGTCATTTCTCATGTGAACTACGGAAAAAAAATTACAGGTCCTATCCAAGTATAGAGTTTGTATACAATTCAGATATTCATAAAAGTTGTCTGACAATGCATAGTGTTACAATAATGTCTAGCAATAAATTTGGAGATATGCTCTATCATGGAAGTTATTTATAAGTATATACTTATTAAATAACTACAAGGTCTATTTAATCATCCACAAATGTTTGCTTGATTAAAAGAAATTCAAATCTATATGCTGAAATCTTTTAAAAACAAGAAATATGGCCCTGACTGGTTTGGCTCAGTGGATAGAGCGTCGGCCTGCGGACTCAAGGGTCCCAGGTTCGGTTCCAGTCAAGGGCATGTACCTTGGTTGCGGACACATCCCCAGTAGGAGGTGTGCAGGAGGCAGCTGATCGATGTTTCTCTCTCATCGATGTTTCTGACTCTATCCCTCTCCCTTCCTCTCTGTAAAAAATCAATAAAATATATTTTTAAAAAAGAAAAAAAAAGAAATATGGTCTGGTGCAGTAGAAAGAGCAGTGGATTTTGAGTCAGAAAATCAGAATTTTATCTTGCTCTCCTGCACACTGGTATGAATTATTTAAAAACTTATTTAAACTCCTCCACTTTAGTTTAAACTCCTGGACAATAGTGAATCTATCTAATTGAAGGTCAAGTAAAGCAACAATAAATGTGGTAGCAGACCTGAAGTGGCTTTGTATACTCTAGACACTATGACTAGATTTTAATGAATTACCTGTGTTTACAGATCCGATGTCAACATAAACATTTGCACAGAATGACGCTAACAAAAGTCCAAACAAAGGACCAATGATAGCTCCTGTTTCTACAAACCCTAAAAATAAAAGAAAATATAAAGTTATAGTATAGTTATATATCCACATCAGGAGTCCTAATTCCACGAAGAGTCTCAAAACTGAGTTGTTTTTGCTTTAGGTATTTTTGCCTTAGATAGTCAATTTGCAAGCAACTTAAGCTGGTGTTCATATAAGTAACAAGATTGCTTCTGTAAACGTTGAAGAAGAAGCCTTATAATTTAAAGCCACTTTCTCTGAGCCTCCAGATTCACTTTTTCCGGGTCACAGGTAAAGACTTGCTAGAGCAGCATAGGGTAGGATCATGCTATCATTGAAGCCACAAGACAGAGTAAGATTATTTTGAGGCTTTCCATAGCCACATTTTTAAAGGAATTCTAATGCAATGCCATGTGATGTTAAGTTTCTTGTGGCATCCTATATAATAAAGAGGTGATATGCAAATTGACCATCACTCCAACACACAAGATGGCAGCCCCCATGTGGTCAAAGATGGCCACCACAAGATGCCCAGCAGGGGATGGCAGTTGGGGGGGACCCAGGCATGCAGGGGAGAGCAGTTGGGGGGACCAGGCTGGCAGGGGAGGGCAGTTAGGGGCAATTGGGCCAGCAGGGGAGGGCAGTTAGGGGCAACCAGGCTGGCAGGGGAGGGAAGTTAGGGGTGACCAGGCCATCTGGGGAGGGCAGATAGGGGCAATCAGGCCGGCAGGGGAGCAGTTAGGCATCAATCAGGCTGGCAGGTGAGTGGTTAAGGGGTGATCAGGCTGGCAGGCGGAAATGGTTAGGGGCAATCAGGCAGGCAAGCAGGTGAGCAGTTGGGAGCCAGCAGTCCTGGATTGTGAGAGGGCAGTCGGACATCCCCCGAGGGGTCCCAGATTGGAAAGAGTGCAGGCTGGGCTGAGGGACACACACTGTCCCATTCCCATCCCCCCCCCCATTGCATGAATTTTGTGCATTAGGCTTCTAGTATTCCTCATAAAAGCTTTTCTCCCAGATCTCCCACTTGAAATTTCTCTGGCTTTGTCCTCACTATTATTGATACTTCACTTTTATTATGATCTCCTTTCTTACCCTTCACATTCTTATCATCTATTTCCAACAGTCCTCATTAACTTCTCACTCATCTGAAATTTCATCACCAGTTTCTCATAACTTGTCCACAATTCAGAATCTATGCTGCACCCTCCCTGCTCATTGAAAATCCAGACATGAGCTGCTCCTACTATCTTTCTCTTTACTTCAAAATGTGCTTGCCCATTGTCTCTGCCTTCTCTGAGGTTCCATAGGCTAGTTCACCCTATGTACACCTGACATCTTGACATCAACACCTTTTATCTTCTCTGAGGTCTTGCTCAACCAAATACTTCCCTTGTGCTTGTTCACTCTCCCCCATCCACTGATATCTACAATACCTCAAATGCACCCTGCTCTCTTCCCTTCTACTACACTCTGCCTCTCCTTCCTTACCAAGCAATCACTCTACTCAAATCCTTCCACACTCTACTCAAAACAATCTCAAGTGGTAGCACCAGTAATCTCTTTACCACTTATCCAGTGTCCTTTTCTAGCCCTCATCTTCCTAAGTCTCCATTTACTATTTGACATTGCTGGCCAACTTTTCTTTGAGTTTCCTCCTAAGGCTTTCTCTAAACTATACATTTATTGTTTTACTTTTCCCTCTATGACTACTCCTTCCTTGATTTTTCTTCCTCTGACAATTCTATTAAGAAGAAGTGTTCCCTAGTATTTTATTCTAGGACCTCTGGTTATATATAGCTTCCCATAGCAAATACACTTCTCCCTCTTGGTTTCAGTTATTGTCTTAGTATAGAAAATTCTCAAACTGTATTACTAGCTTATGTTCTCTCCTAAACTTCAGAACCCTACATGGCACTGTTTTCTTGATGTATAGCTAATAGGGTTATAGTTATTTAATTATATGCACACCATATTTATTTATTTATTTATTTTTCAATTTAACTTTTAAAAAATTTAATTACACAGACATATTTATCAAATGTAATTGATCTATAATTATGCAAGTTATTTGTTTACTAAATCTTATATGGACCATGTCTTATTTACCTTAATATGTATAAAGATTATCACAATTGTTTCTATACATTATACACCCTAGTATTTGTTGAATAAAGAAATACATATTATGACAAGGTGTTTGTTAATTTATTGCAGGTAACCATTTGTATTCTTTCTTTTTTTATTTCCTTTTTTTTAAGTGATTGGGTTGGAAAACAGGTGTGGAATTACTGAGAGAGAGAGAGACATTTCAGAGGTCAAGGAGTTTTTGTTATTAATCCTCACCCAAGGATATTTTTCCTCATTGATTTTTTAGGAAGAGTGGAAGGGAAGGGGAGAGAGAGAGAGAGAGAAACATCGACGTGAGAGAGACACGTTGATTGGTTGTAGGAGTCTGCAACTGAGGTATGTGCCCTGATCATAATCAAACCCAAAACCCTTCAGTCTGCATGCAGACGCTCTAACCACTGAGAAAACCGGCTAGGGCTATTTGAATTTTTTCAAGGAGATATATGAAAGGATATGAAAAGATTGAACAGAAAAACACTGGGAAAGGTTATTGTGAAATCAGTGAGTCACCAAAAGCTTCCCAAAGTTATTTGGGGTAATGATTCCTAAATGTTTTAATTTATTTTGATTAAATGTAGTTCTGTCTCATCTTCTCTCACCCTCTTTGACTTTTCTGGTTTTTAAAAGGTCTAATACATTAATAGAAAAATTTCACTGTACTCAAAGTTATGATTTTTATAAACAACAGATGAAATAACTAAAGAATATAAGCAAGTTATGCATAATAAATTAAAAATATTTAGGAGATCAGAAGACAACACAAGATGGTGAATCTTAAGTTGGCCATAGTGGAAGGTGACATTGATTGATTTTAGAAAAGAAAATTTCAATAAACAACCAAATGTACAAAGACAGATAAATTATGAAAAAGCATAATTAGTGTGGAGAGATTGTGATGAAGTGAAACTATATAGGAAACTAAATAAATAAATTGAGTACAGAGCTATAAATAATAAGTGAAGATATCAGACTTAGCTAATAAAGAGATAGTATGTTTCATGAACATGGTAGAGAAAATATGATTAAAGCAATGTTTGAGAAAAATTACACTGCAAGAACGCTTGTGAAAAAAATAATAAAAGAAAATACTAGAAATAAAATGACCAATAAAGAAGTTACAATAATCTACAAATGAAGGAATGAAGACCTGAGCAAAACTAGACATAATGGCCTGGCTAATGTTGCTCAGTGGTTGAGTGTCAACCTATGAACCAGTAGGTCATGGTTCAATTCCAGTCAGGGCACATGCCCAGGTTTCAAGCTTGATCCCCAGTGGGGGAGGGGGGAGCAGGAGGCAGCTGATCAATGATTTTCTTTCATCATTGATGTTTCTCTCCCTTTTCCTTCCTCTCTGAAATCAATAAAAAAACAATTTTTTTTTAAATAGACATAATGAAAACAGTGAGAAAAGTTTTTAATATGAGGAGCGTTTTTTAGAAATCATTGGTGAATCTCTTCACAGATTGGATATAGAGTGGAGCCAAGAAAATGAAGGAGTCAAAGAGAACTCCAGGGACACTAGATTAGCAGTATTTTCAACAGCAAAGAGCAGATTTAGCAAAGTGGTTTATTTGAAGTTAGCATGTAATTGTTCCATTGAACTAACTCACTGATGACTACCTGTGCTGCAGTACTTTTTTCATCATTCTGGAAATCAGTAAGAATCCAAATAAATAACTAATATCCACCCTCAAAGGACTTAACTATCCTGAAAAGAAGCTAAGGCATATTTTCAAACTCACCAATATATAAAGGAGAGTTTTCAGATTTGGCAAAATCTTCTATGTAGGAAATACCCAAAGGCATGATGGGAGTTTCACCAATTCCACGTATCATATTTCCTACTAGTACATACACCCACATTAATGATTTAACTTCCTTCACACACTCTGCTTTAAAAAGAAAAAACATATTGCATTAGTGTTTTGATAGTAAAATATCTATGTATATGAAAGCCTAAGAGACCTTTAGACCAACTGGTCGACCAGTTGCTATGGCACACACTGACCACCAAGGGGCAGATGCTTAGGAGTTTCCCCCTGGTGGTCAGTGTGCTCCCACAGCCAACCTCCCACAGTCCCTCCCCCGGCCAGCCCCGATAGGCCCCGACCAAGACTGGATGAGATGGCCACAATCGGCCACGATCACCAGCCAAGCTGAGGGACCTCACCCGTGCACAAATTCGTGCACTGGACCTCTAGTTAAGCTATAAGTATAGAAGTAATTCTAAGATTCTGGTAAGCATTTCACAATCTTTATGCGACATGGCACCTTGTAAATGACTTATATTACTATGCTAGCAATAACTCACTGGGCCATCCCTCTTGCATTTTCTGAGAGTACTTAGGTATGGCCATGTGTAAGTTGTATGCTGGAGCCATTTCCTACTGGGTTGGAAGAGATCTCTTGATGAGTATGCTATGCACCTCTTCCCAATCCAATGCTTAATGACAACACATTGATAGTTTGATAGGAACATTTACACCACAGAAATTGGCAAATACTAGAAGTCAGAACTATTTTTCCCTCAGTTTGCCTACAACTACACCATCTAGTTAGCTGTTATGACTGCTACTCCATTTCTATAATAACTCTAGGGAGAGAAAAAGAAAAAAAAAGCCCAGCAGCTGTGGCTCAGTAGTTGAGCCTCAACCCATGAATCAGGAGGTCATGGTTCGATTTCTAGTCAGGGCATATGCCCAGGTTGTAGGCTCAATCACCAGTGTGGGCATTCAGGGGGCAGCCAATCAATGATTCTCTCATCATTGACGTTTCTATCTCTCTCTCCCTCTCCCTTCCTCTCTGAAATCAATAAAAAATATATTTAAAAAAACACAAATATATCCCCCTAGAATTGATACTATACTTACAAGATCTAAATAAGAGTCTCACTGAAGTTTGAATTCTCTACAGCTATGATTACTTTATAGACACTAAAAATACTTAACTAGATAGTAATCACATTTTCTCTATATAATCTACTATGTACTGTAACCACCAAATAAGGTTTGACAAAGAAATTTACCTGAATTCTTGGAGCAGCACTACTTAGCAGAATAACAAAGACTAGGCCAAAGGGAACTGAAAGGGAGGAAGGCAAGCCTCTGAAGACTTAGCCACTTCTGTTCTAAACCAAAATAGCTGTCAAAGAGAATACTCTATAGCAGTGGTTCTCAACCTTGGCTGCACATTAGAATCACCTGGGAATCTTTTTAAAATCCTGATTTCTGGGCCTCATCCTCCGGAAATTCTGTTTCTTTGTTACTAATGTTGTGGCCCCACCCCATAACAAAGAAACAGAATTTCCGGAGGATGAGGCCCAGAAATCAGGATTTTAAAAAGATTCCCAGGTGATTCTAATGTGCAGCCAAGGTTGAGAACCACTGCTCTATAGAGTCATGTTTTCGGGCAAGTGAATTATAACATTCTCATTTACAATAAACTGCCCAGCTACTGCCACAGATGTGAGAGTCCTGAGCACAGCTGGGTCTGGAAATTTCTTTTGAGGTCTATCTCTCAGGTATTTCTAGTCCAGAAAATTACAGTCTTCATTTCTGAGTATTCATATTTTTTTCTGTGTTGAGTACAGTGATTTGTGGACAAAACTGAAAATAACAGGTAATCAAAGAATTAATGCACTTTATTGGAGATTCACCAAACTGGGAAGTTTTTATTTATCTTCTACAATGTAAATTTTTTTAAATAAAAAGAAATAGGAAATAAGACCTAAGTCAGCCTTTGGCAGAAGCCAGCTCAAGAAGACAGCAAGGGCCACTGTTGATGTCACTATTTTCCTGTTTCCCCAGGTGGTTCCTTTGGCTTAGAGTTTCTGAGACAGCTTTCTTACACTCCTTGAAACTATTTTGAGTCCTTCTGATTCCATGCTGGCAGTGAAATTCCTAGCCTTGGGGACCATTGTAACTCCCACTGATATAAATCAACAGTCACCTCCAGATTAAGTATCACGAGATTACATAGGTCCCTTAGCATATGAAGGGCCAGAGACCTGCACATTTGAGCATGGGATTATGGGGAAACTAGAAGAAGCACCACTTCTGTAAAGAAAGAGAAACAAAGACAAGTTCCTAGTTCAGAAAAAAGAGAATAAATGAGAGCTATGGCATAATTGCTTTCTCTGATCTGCTATAAAAGATCAGTGATATAACACAGATGTTTAAAACTTTGTTTCTATCTCTATTTCCTATCATTGCATAGAACAAAATGTATAAATCCATTCTTCTAAGATGTTTTCCTCTGTGAAATTAACTCTGCAGTGACTCTTGAATGGATGTCTCTGACTTATCCAATATAATAAAAGGCTAATATGCAAATGGTCATCATGCCCTCATGCTGTAACAACCTATCAGCAGGAGGCTGCGTGCACAGGTGGGCGGGGCTGCGTGTATGGCGAGGCATGTGCGGGTGGACGGGGCTGCATGCACAACAGGTCACCAGGAGATGCATGGAGCACCTCTTGGTCCCTCCCCTACCCACCCTGGCTCCCTCCCGGCTCCCGCAGGAGGCGGCGGCACCCTTCTGCCTCCCATGGGCTTCGGCAGCTCCCTCCCACCTCCCATGGAAGCTGCGCTGCTCCCGCCTCCCTACCATGGAAGCAGCATGGCTCCCACCTCCCTCCCGCGGAAGCGGTGCAGCTCCCTCCTGCCTCCCACAGGCGCACCGTGGCTCCCACGGTGGGCAGCCTACTGCACACAATTTCGCGCGCTGGGCCACTAGTTTTTAAATAACCATTTTAAAGAATAGACAAAGAAGTGTTAATATGTATATTCAAGTATATAGGAGTAATATGCTCTACTATTAGCCATTCCTATTCCCCTCTGGGATCCCCTCCAAAATTCCTGAACAAAGAAAATATCTTTTGTTCATTTTACTTAGTCATTTAATCAAACCCAATAACTCATTCAAACCCCTCAGTAACACGTGTTCAGTTTCAAATTCAATGAACAGAAACAATAAAATGAAGTCAACAACCTGATGGATCTTCTGTTGGTCTGAAAATCTGGGTTCCATTTTCATTACACAAGAAACTGTTTGAGGACAAATTGCCTAAAACTGTAGATTCATATTCATACCTGTATGAACACAGGGAAAACATTTTATGTTAGAAACTAATAAAGGCAAAGTGAACATTATGCAGATTAATTCCTGCTTCACTTAAGATATAATATTCAAATTTAGTAAAGAACTCTTTTCATCTTTGCCACATAATCATCATAAATTAATATCATCAAAAAACTTGCTGCTCATTATCAATGCGCAATCCCTTGACAGCTAGCTTTCAGTTATTTGCATGTGGATGATCTACCTTTCAGATTACCTAACATCAAGTTTCTGTAGTTTGTAGGTGATCATTTACTGGAAACAATTACTGTGGGATACGGGACAAAAACTAATAAAAATAATAGACTCTAGACTTGACAAAATATAATTAAGAAGCAAAGGCTTTGTGGGGGTGCGGGGACACAACACAACAAAACAAGTCTCCAACTTTGGATTTTTTGAGGTTCGCTCATATGAAATATACCCCCACTTTCTGAGAATCTAAACAATAATTCCTGCATGTGTTCATTAACCCCTAAGAGAAACAAAACCTTTGCCCATCATAATAAGAGACCTTAGGAGAAACTCAAACACTTGACAACACAATGTAATGATCTTTCCTCTTCTCATAAGAACAAAGGGATGAATAGACTGTGATCATTTACATTAGGCAAATTACCATAAGCTCAGCATACCCTTTGTCAGAATATCCTAAATTATCCTAAATTGTGAAAGAATGGAGGAAAATATGCCAAATAAAATCTCTCTTTGTTAGGGATAATGGTGGAAGACTTGCCCTCTGAGTTCCAAATGAGTTTGAGTGTTAAAACACCTTTCCCTTAGAAAAATTGCCTAGTCATGCCCATGAGTTTGACTGTGAACTGTGGACAAATGCTTCTGTCTCCATACCTATGATGCCATGAGACATGCCAGCTTCAAACAAAATAACACTTTTGGAAGAGGGTAGAGAGAAATGTAAATGTAAACACAACTTGGCATTGTGTTGGAGAGGACAGGAAATAAAAAGTCAGTAAAAAACTCTTTGCCTGGAAACTTCTGATCCTTACAGAAATACCTGAGAAGACGAAATGTCTTTTTCATGCAACTTATCCACTTAACACCTAAGAACTCATTCAAAGTCCATTCATTCCCAAAACATCAGCAAAATGACAGTGAATGGATTTTAAAATAGAAAAGGAAAGGCAATAACACCACAGGGATAGAAAGAATGAAAAAATTGACAAGAAGATTTTGAAAATGGGAAAACATATAACTGAGTGGTCACTGAATTAGTAGATATCAAAAATGCAACCCTAAGTAAGTGCCTGCATGGAAACAACCAAGTATGTGCCACATATTCCTGGAGAGTTTCAGGCAAGATATAAGACATTTCTAAATTGGTGAGTAGGCATGGTCCAAAAATAAGGATTGGTTTAAAGTGTGTATAAGGAGCAGTTAAACCCTTATAGACATCCTCTGCCATTCCAATTGAAATGGTCTTTGACTCTAGAGTGTTTGAACAGGCACATTGAGAATAAGAAGGCTATACTAAAAACTAAGGGTAGTAGATTTGTTTAAAATGTACATACTGAAAAGTGAGATTCTCACTCCCACCTAGATGGTAACCAAGCTTCTACCTCCTAGGCAACAGATTGGAGAATCCCTGTCAAAAGTAACTGATAGGTTATGGCTGTTCTGAGCCATCTAAAAAATAGCCAGTCCCTATACAATCACCATACAAAGAAGTCCTCTATTAATCATGTCCTACACATTTACAGAGAACTTCCAGCTAGTTTGATGTTGTTATACTGCTCTCTTATATATGAACAAAAAAACAAGAACCACCAGATGTATGAGAAAACCCTGTATCAGTAAAGATAGAGTCAAAACAAATAAAACCTGTACACTAGGAAGAAACAGAGACAATGAAGACAGAAGAAGGAAATTTAGATGGGAAAAGACACTGCATTTTTTAAAGAAAATAAGATGTTCTTTAAAAAGATATATTCAAAACACAATAGTCCTTGGAAATTAAAAAAGTGATAGCAAAAACTAGAAATCTACTCAAAGATTTGGAAAATAAAGAAATCTCCCAAAAAGTAACGGGAATTCAAGGAGATAGAAAATTGAAGAAAAAAGTTGAGAAACATATAAGCTTAATCCAGGATATACAATATTCAAGTAGAAGTTCTACAAAAAGAAAAATAGAGGGGTAGGGGAGATATTACTAAAGAAATAATACAAGTAACTTTTTCAAATGTCTAGATTGAAGGCACCGAGCACAATGAAGGAAAAGGATTTACACTAAGTATCATGAATCCAGACTTTGGAGCTTAAGAGAAAATCCCAAAAGATCCCAGAGAAGGGAAACTGATCACAGGAGTGAGAATGGCACATAATTCTCAATAGTAACACTGGAAGCTAGAAAGTATTGGAATAATACCTTCAAATTTTCTAGGGCAAATATTTTCAATCTAGAATTTTACACCAGCCAAACTATCAATCAAGGGTGAGTAGAAAAAGAATTACTTCCCTTAGACACTTTTTCAGAAACCTCTTAGACAATATTTTCCACAAAAAGAAGTAAATGTAAAAAGGGAAGCAGAAGATGTGATACCCAAGAAATAAGTAACTGAATAGAGGAAAGAGGCAAAGCAAATTCCCAAGGATTATGATAAGGAAAAATTTCAAGGAAGCCGCCATGTAGCAGGCCTAGAGGTTCCCATTTGGATTGTAGATGACGAGTCGGTGGTGACAGGAGAGATATCTCTAAGATGAAAATGAAACCGTCTGATATGTATGAGTATATTGAGAAGATGTTGCCCTACCAGTGGAAAGTTTGGTGACAAATAACAAGAAAGTGAATTAATTTTTATAAGCAATGATTAAATCCAGGGAAAAATTAAAAAGTGACTAAGAAATGAATGATAAAATATTGACGTAGTCATACACATGGAAAGAATGAGTATGATATTATAGCAGAAAGTCATTATATATGGCATAACACTAAAGTATCAAAAACTAAAAGAATAAATATTGAGACATTGGGAGGTAAATAGCAGAAGAAAGAGGGAAAAGAGTTCCAAGTAGCTGCCTCTGGAAAGAAGTGATATGGGCAATGTTAAAGGGGCAGGAGGCAACTCTTTTTTCAATATAATTTTACTTTTGCAACTTTGTACACAAATGACTTTAGTAAAAATTAAAATAAAAATCAAACTTCAGACTGGTCTGTCTCTTGATGACCTACAATTAAACAGAACCGCATTGTAATTAAAAGTGTCTAAATAGTCCAAAGAAAGGAGCCATCTCCAATTTTTGCAAGGTCCTAAAAATATTTCAGTCAGACTCAGTTCCATAAAAGAGGTGTTCCAAATCTCTATATCATAAATTAACTAAATTTAAGTGACTATGTAACTGGAAGCGAGTCAGCCAAGAACACAAAACGGACTGGTGGAACAGAATTTGCGTTTTTGGTTTCTGTTAAGGTGCTCTGAGTTTTGGGGAAGCATTGTTCCTAGAAAGGAAATTCCAAAGCTTCATTTCCTGCAGTTGAAAATTGAATCTAAAAAATTATCAGAGCCTGAATGCTTACCGGTCCATGAGGAAATGAGGTAGAGACTGTAAGAAACACCCAAGGCCCATAACAGCACATCCAACACCAATCATTCTAGGTCTGTGAAATTTCGTTCCAAAATAACTCACAAATATAATCAAAAAAAGATTTCCTAAGGGGGAGAAAGTGAGTTAAAAATAAATATTTCAGTAAGTATGCGCGCAATAGCTTAATGAACAGCCTGACTCAATCATTTACTATCTAGCATTCATTGTATAAACACTATCTCAACTATTGGGATTGGTGCTAGGGATTCATGAAACAAGTAAGACACAACCTCTGCCCTGAAGGAGGGCTATTTTATGTGGAGAGCGGCTACAGCATTTGGACAGGTTCAAGCCTCAGACTAATGAGAGGGCACTATCCTCTCGTGGCAAAGCCACGTGCAAGTCCCAGCACAATTATAGCCTAAGGCTTATAGTTGTAAGCTTGACCTTATGGTCTGAACCTGTGGTCCCACGTGGCTGAGTGATGTGGGCTTGATAGAGTTCAGGTGCATGTAATTGAGTAGATTCGAAACCCCCGAGAATGTTATAAACATCTTGACCACGCCCTCACTTTGCCTCGTGGAATCTGGCTATAAAATAAAGACTCGGCTTGCAGGCCGTGGCACTGTCTCTCTAATCAAAGGGCAGTGTCCCACCTAGCCCCAGCTTTATTCTCTTGTCTGTCTTTTCTAATCCTTCACTGCCCCGCCCACCTCAGGTTCACCCATGGCTGTGCTGGCACAGCACAATTTTACAATGTTGAAAGATACATAAACAGATCTCTATGCAACAACAACAATTAAAAAGGGCAGAGAAAGGGAAGCCAGAAGAAGGGATAGAAGACTGATTCTGGGAATTTTTAAAGGCTGTATTTGTGATTAGCTAGCCTTAGGTGTCAGACCATGTGTCACCTCTGGCCTCTCTCTCCATGCCTGCTCCACAGAATATCAGAATATTATGTTTCCTATGCTTGAAAAAAAAAAGAAGCAAAAGTCAAATTCAGATAGATAAATGTTTTTCTAGCTTATGATTAAAATATAACTTTATATTGGTCAACATAACCAAATGAGGGATCTGTGTTTATTTCTACTTCTTTCCTTAGAAGTAAAAAAATTGTGGATTCCCCACTTTTCCAAGTGTTCTTAGAAGTAAGTCTGGAGTTGAGGAGTAAATAACTCAATGAAAAATTGATTCCCAGGTCTTAGGATAAAGAAACTAATTGGGGAAACCTGATTATTATGGAAAAGCCCTTGATAAGTATAAAGAGCTGAGAGTCAAAAATATTCTTTGGTATCTGTGCCATCCTTTAGATCAGCGGTTCTCAACCTGTGGGTCGCGACCCCTTTGGGGGTCGAACGACCCTTTCACAGGGGTCGCCTAAATACATCCTGCATATCAGATTCTTACATTACGATTCATAACAGTAGCAAAATTACAGTTATGAAGTAGCAACAAAAATAATTTTATGGTTGGGGGTCACCACACAGGAGGAACTATATTAAAGGGTCACGGCATTAGGAAGGTTGAGAACCATTGCTTTAGACCATGAGCTGAGCTATACAAGACTATGTAAAGAGTTATTTCCAACTCCATCACCTAGCATACAGGTGATACAGGGAGCTGAACACTAGGAGACAGAATCAAGAATCGCCCGTTTCAATTTTGCCGCTCCTCAATCCTGATTTTTCGTTCAGAGCTTGATTAAATATATTAAAGGCAACTCTTATCTTGAAGGATGTAGGAGCCATGATAAAACTATAAAGGAGTGGTATTCATATTTCTATGCAGCAAGTTCACAGGAGAAATCTTTATCTCCCTCATTCTTCCTCTCTGTCCTCACATCTTCCCAGTCATCCACAAGAAGCAGGACCTAAGAATAGACTTTATCTTTCCCTCAATTCAGAGAGATGTGAAAGCAGTTTCTTCTTCCCTCTGCACTTAGGAAGAATTGTCAGTTTCCCAGAAACAACAGGAGAAGGAAAATATTTGCTTCTTCTTTTGGAAAACAGATTCCTTTGTTTTCCATTGTATTTCCTAAGTATCAAGATGGAGCCCTTAAGAGTCATCAAATGATAAATTAAATGTAAATATTATAAATACTTAACTACTTATGCTATATAACCAGAAACTATTAGAATAAAATATCCAGTGGGGGACATGTGATAATATTTAGGTGTTATTCAGATGCAATATTTAAATGAATTATTTCTAAGCATACTCCAAAGTTAGCTAGGCTATTCAATCTGTTTCAGAAAATATACTCTTCAGTAAGATTAAATTGCCTAAAACAAATAAGGAGAATAAAATTCAGACTAGCTCTATATATAAAATAAATTATAAAAGGAAATAATATGGGAATAATTCATTACCAATCTCAAAACTCCCATTAATAAATCCAACTAGTGATGTCGGGATGTTGAATTGTCTCTCTATTTGTGTGAGCATGGAATTCATATAAGATCCAGATAGTGTTTTGGATATAAATGCACATGTTATTGCCAGCAGAAACATCTAGAAAGAAAAGAATATAAGAAAACATATGAAGATTTTATTTTTAAATTGTATGTTTGCCATCTGTTGACAAAATATCTTCTACCACAAAACTGAATTAAATCTCCAATTTAAGCCAGCACCGGTTTGGCTCAGTGGATAGAGCGTTGGCCTGCGGACTGAGGGGTCCCGGGTTCGATTCCGGTCAGGGGCATGTACCTTGGTTGCGGGCACATCCCCAGTGGGGGGTGTGCAGGAGGCAGCTGATCGATGTTTCTCTCTCATCGATGTTTCTGGCTCTCTGTTCCTCTCCCTTCCTCTCTGTAAAAAATCAATAAAATATATTTTAAAAAAAAAAAATCTCCAATTTAAGTTATCCTTGAATTGACAAGCAACTTTTTGTTGTTGTTGTTGTTGTTGTTAATCCTCACCTGAGGGTATTTTTTCCATTGAGTTTTAGAGAGAGTAGAAGGGAGGGAGGGGGAGAGAGAGAAAGAAACATCCCTGTGAGACAGACACATCGATTGGTTGCCTCCAATGCAACCCCAATTCAGGGCTGAGAGTGAACTTGCAACCCAAGTATGTGCCCTTGACCAGGAACCTATATAATTGTATTAACCAATGTAACCACAATAAATTCAATCCTATATAATAAAGAGGTAATATGCAAATTAACCATCACTCCAACACACAAGATGGCTGACCCCATGTGAATACAAGATGGCCGGCAGGGGAGGGAAGTTGGGGGGGACCAGGCCTACAGGGGAGGGAAGTTAGGGGCAATCGGGCTGGCAGGGGAGGGCAGTTAGGGGTGACCAGGCCAGCAAGGGAGGGAAGTTAGGGGTGACCAGGCCAGCAGGAGAGGGCAGTTGGAGGTGACCAGGCCTGCAGGGGAGGGCAATTGGGGGTGACCAGGCTGGCAGGAGAGGGCATTTAGGGGCGACCAGGATGGCAGAGGAGGGCAGTTAGGGGTGACCAGGTTGGCAGGGGAGGGCAGTTAGGGGTGACTGGGCCAGCAGGGGAGGGCAGTTAGGGGTGACCAGGCCAGCAGGAGAGGGCAGTTGGGAGCAATTGGGCTGGCAGGGGAGCAGTTAGGTGTCAATCAGGCTGACAGGGGAGTGGTTAGAGGCTGATCAGGCTGGGAGGCAGAAGCGGTTAGGGGCAATCAGGCAGGCAGGCAGGCAAGTGGTTGGGAGCCAGCAGTCCTGGATTGTGAGATTGGGCCTGGGATCAGGCCTCAACGGGCAATTAGACATCCCTCTAGGGGTCCCAGATTGGAGAGGGTGCAGGCTGGGCTGAGGGACACACCCTCCCTCCCTCACCCCGACCCTGCACAAATTTCGTGCACTGGGCCTCTAGTAAATATATAAAAATAAATAAATATTAAATTTATGATATTGATCCCTTCAGGTTTAATATAATCAAGCCAATGTAAGCAAGGCACATTTTAAATTATTATATTCGTTATTCACATCATTAGAAAAATACATTGTTCTTACACACACACACACAAAATCTGATTATTAAGCAATTGCCTCTCACTTTTACCTGATAAACTTCTACTTGCATTATTTTGCCATAACATTCAGATCAATGTCTGATCTTGCCAAACTCAAAAGTGATCAAAAATTAAAGACCAACTGTTTATAAATAATGCCTGGATTGACTTTTATCCACAACTGCTATCAATAATAAATAGCTAATATTTATTGAATTTTTACAATAGTACAGTCATTATTTCAAGCATGTAAAAAGAAAAAAATCCTATCAGATAATTATATTTTATTAACCTTCTCGGATGAGAAAACTGAAGCACAAAGAGGTTAAGCAACTTGTCTAAGGGTTGAAGCAAGTAAGCAGTTGAAGTTAGAGATGACCCCAGGGAGCTTGGGCCTCGAACCTTATTTTTAACCACTCAGTTTCAGGAGAAGGACATGACAATTGAGGATAGTTTAAGGGAAAATTTACAAATATAACAAACGTGGCATTTCAGGCAAAATTAGTTTTCTAAATCTATATCATAATCCCCCACTTTCACGTACATGTGTATATTTTCCCTAAACACATACAAAGAAAAAATAAACTTTTGATAGGGAGAAATTGCTGGCAGTGTCTTAGTTTGGAAACCACTTGCAGGCACTAGCTATAGAACCAAGATAAATATCCAGATCCCTTGCTTAAAATAAATTCAGATTGTGTTTAAAGGCAAAATGCAAAAAGAAATTACTGTGAAATAGTCAAGATATTAGAAACAGCTAACAAATGAGCATTTTTCTTATTGAAAATGGTTGGCATGCTGCCAAAGCTTGAAGTAAACAATTGCTTTACTTGGTCATTGTGGAGTGATCACTGCCTATAGATCAGCAATCATTTCTGCCTAGGAACCATTTTCCGGGAGAGATCCCCACACTCCTCTGGCCCAGAAACCCCTGAAGGTTGGGGGAGGGGAGGGACATTTAATTAGCCTTTGATCTAGGAAAATAAGTCCTGCTGTAACATCACGCCTGAAAATTTTAAAGACTTTGTCTTCTGTTTAAGTTTCCCCACACTATCTCCAATTAAATTGCCTGAATCAATAACCCTATTTAGACACACTTTCAGTTATAAAACATACTTCATTAAAGCAAGAAATTATCACCATAACAGGTAGTAGGACATTAACATTAGATTACTTCATGAACATATGAACAACTTTATAAGCTCTAAGTTAAAAAAAATACATATAAATACATACATGCAAAAAATTCCATACCTTTAACTTGGAAAAACATCTTATTCTATGGGTTTCAATTTTCTCAGTTTCTCCCATGTTGTTCTTCTGAGTGTTCCAAAGTATTTATGATTTAAATCTTGATATTTCTTAGTTCTATTGTTTTAAGAAGACAAAAATATATTAAATTGCTGACAAACTCCTAAGTCGTCATTCTTTTGAAGAAAATACTAAATTTGAACAACATAATCAGAAACCATTGTACAAAAACACCTGGGAAGCTTTTGATCTCCATCTAGAAAATAATGACGTTAAAGAAGATTTAGTTGTTAAGTTTCCATTGAAAAAGGTCACATCAAATAACTTTAGTTACTCTTTAGTGAGATTAAAGATAGAATTATTTGTTATGTCCTCTTACAAAATAATGACCATGTGGTTAAAACAAAACTTTTCCTTTCTTTAACCAAAACAAATAGAACCAAAGTGCACTTTTTTTGGACTTACATGAAAATGCTGCTTTTAAGAACACACAGACTTTGATTTGTGTTTGTGCTAAAACTCTGCTTCAGCTAGCCTACCAAAGTTCAAAAATCTCTGTTTGGCTAGGCTCCCTCTTCAAGTTCTTTTCATTCCAATACTTCCCTGGAGTTTCAAGAAGGGAAGCACTTTCTGGGGCACTGCTGATTCACGGAAACCTGGGGAGACATGGAATTTTAATTATGGAAATAGCCTAAGTAAAAACAACAAATAGTTCTCTGATCTGAAAAGAATCCTACAGTTGCAAGATAAGAGGTTTAGGAGATGACCAAACATATAAGTTTGCTGAATCCTATTCCCCTACAGACATAAAGGCAGATCTATGTAATAAATACAGGTCTATGTGTATCTATAAGTATATATATATTAATTATATAGGCACACATTTTTATATGTAAAACATTACTTAAACTCTATTCAATTTTATTAACCCCTTTTTAAAATTTTGTCTATTTTTGTCCTAGTGTCTTGAAACTAGGACAATATTTTGTACCAAAACCAAAGTGTTCACTATGACAATATTTATTCTAGTAAATCTATTTTAAGAAGGGAGAATATTATATTAGCAGTATTTCCCAAGTTACTTTATTAAAATCCTCTGAACAATATCCACTTAACAAATGATCCTAAATGCACTAATTTTTAAAGACCCTACTGCTTTACCTTTATAAGTTTGCTGAATCCTATTCCCCTACAAACATAAAGGCAACAAACACTGCACAGTGTACGAGCTTAGTTCTCTTTCCGCATGCTATGATGGACACAATTATGTATTGAAAGTCTACTGTGTGCCAGCCATAGTGTTAAGCACAGGATTTTGGAAACGAACAAGAAAGACTCACTATCCCAAAGACAATATAAACTAATTAGGCTCTGTGGAAAGCACTTGTACCCAGATCCCAAGAAACCTATATTTTAATTGGGAATGGTAAAACTTTTAAATAAAACACACTGGAATATAACTAAACAGTATATGATCAAATTACAAATGCTTTGGTGTGTAAGAAATGAAAAAATTCATATATCATTCATGGAAATTATTAAACAGTCTTGGCAATTCCAAATGGCCCCACAGATGAACTCGTGCTGCAATCTCCACATAAAATGCCAAATCACCTTAATCAAAGTTCAAGTGCAAGAGCTAGTTTTGAAAAAAAAAAATGAGAGAATAGGATAACTTTTCAAATGAATGGAAACTGTTCTTCTTTGGCCCTCACCTGTAATACATATGCTTTTATTATACATAAACCTCTCAGCTGCTCTCTCCTCTTCCTTCTCATGATTTAGAACCCAATCTTACTCCCCTTCATTTTCCCTTCTATCTCTCCTTGCCAAAATCCGAGCCCAATATAGTCACCCAATCAAACAATAAGAGAGAAAGAGAACTTATTCCTCTTCCATGTCAAAGTTGTCTTCACTCTTTTTAGTGGCTAAAAAAATGACTCTTCTAAATGCCTATGTTTTCCTATCTGACCAGGGGACATAAAAGGTGAAGTTAGTAACACAGAAGATCACCGCATAGTAGAATACTGTAGTTCCTTCTATGTATCGTGACACTATGGAACCATCTTGAGCACATTTTATCACCATGCCTCAAAGGTTTATTTCAAAATGTGTTTGCTCTCTTGAAGGATGTCTTATAAACAAACGTGTTGACTGGGATAAAAGGCATTTTGAAACTAAGCACTTGGAATGAATTCAATGCGATTCAATTAACACTGAACATTTTCCTATATACAGTGAAAACATTTTAGCTTTTCATACACACGTTAATAGAGAAAAACAAATCAATTCACAGTAAAATCTATTGTTTCTTGAACAAAATTCATGAAATCCGATAGTTAATGTCACAATCACTTTGAGCATTGTGGTTGCAAATCAGGGAAAGCACGCATTGTTTCTTCATATCCTTGAGAAGGGCAAGTGCCAGCCGTGTGAACAATCCCCTTTTGTTAGCACAGGGTGTTTACACGGTGACTTTTGTTCCTGGGACCACAGTGCCACAGATAAATCCTCATCAATCATCACTGCTAATGAAAATGACTGGCTGAAGCTGTATTAAGAGGAGAAGCATTTTAGTTCTCTAACCCCTTCTCAGCATTCAAAGGGGAGCGGGAAATTCTTCAGTATGCATTCTCACAAAAATGGGGTTGCATTTTTTCCATGTCTACTGGTCACAACTCTGGGTTTCTTTTTTGTTTTGTTTAGTATTGTTTTCATTGGAGTCAAAGCACATTACAGAATTGTTAACTATATACACATTTTTGGATAGCAGGGCTCTAGCACTTTTCATCTTGCGTGACTGGAACTCTGAACAGCAGCACTCAGGTTTTTGACACTCCTTAGTTGCCAGTCTTAACAAATCTCAATCACAAAAGAATACAATTTTTTTACAAAACAAATAAGTGACCTTGTTTGTGCTCTTTCCCCCGTATTAGATATATAGACATCTTTTTTTTTTAAGACTGGGAAATGCATACATCTAATTTTACATCATAGTATTGAATTAACAAAATAAAGGCTTTACTTTATCATGGCAAAACTAGTAGTACATACATGAAGAAGACTTAGGAGAACATCCTTTCCTGGGGGGGGGCGGGGAGAGAGAGAGAGAGAGAGTCATACCAGCAACATCTTAAGAAAATTGTTTATTTCCAGAATCTTCAAATGGCTTTTCCTTCTGCAAGAAGAGGACAGCCTCTTGGGAGTATCCAGCTGAAATAATTCAACCAATACCAAACCAAGCAAGCATGTGCCAGGGGAGCACATGGAGAACCAACAATGACTCTTTGTCTAATGCCTACAAAAGTTATTTTACTTCTATTAGTTCATTTTCATCAGAAATCAAAGAATAAAATATTGGATTCTGCAAATAAGCCTTACAAATACAGGTATTATTTTACTTCTTATGATTAGAGGGGGTACCAGGGATACATCACTCTAGGCAAAACAAAAGGAGAAACTTAACTGAGCCATATGGCCATGCCTGCGATTTCTCCGTGCCAACCAAAGAGTGAAATGCACAGAAACACAAGCAAAATAAATATACCTACTCTGTGACTTTAGAAAACTTACTGTCCGACTCTGATAATAGACCAAGACACGGAAAAGCCAAACTGATACTCGACTTCCTAAGTCTTCAGGAGAACTGGTTGTGAATAGCATCAGTGTTACATCCAATGCAAATAACGCTAAAGAATGATCAGGTTATTATCAGAGTGGCCAATCTTTTCCACGCTGGCAATGTAAACTATTTTGTTTCTTTAAAATTTTATCCCAATTTTTTTGTCCTTTTGCCTGCACACACACAGATTTGGTTACAGAAACATGTTCCTTCCATTAATTATGCCAAGTAAATACTGAACTCTTCCTTTTTCTCATAGAGAAAGGAGTTTTTATCTCTTTGTAAATCTCCCAAAATAACTGAAAATCCAAAATGTTCAGATCCGCCCCCCCACAACCCATTTATTTGTGTACTTGTTCATTCACATTAATGGATATGGAAAGGCAGCTAGATATAATAAAAAATGTCAGACCTTGAGGCCCAGTCAACTTGGGTTTAGTCCTAGTTTAGTTGTGAGTTGTTCAAACTCATTGAGCCTTCTTTTTTTTTTTTAAACTTATCTAAGGTACTGGAATATTTTTTCCTGTCTTGCAATATAAGTATAAAGATTGAGTTGTAAATTTTACATGAGACCAATCCCTAGCATAGCTGCTGGCATAAAATAGTCACTCTGTAAATGGCAGTGATTATTATTCATTCATTTCACAAATATTTATTAAAGCTCTGCTACATTCCAAACACAGTAGTTGGTGCTAGCGATACAAAGATGAATAACATATGTGCTTGTTCGCAAGTGGTCTCACCAACTATTGGGAGAGATAGACAATTAAATAATAATAATAGGTAGTTAGTGCCATAATGCAAACAATTGGAGCTAAGTAATCGGAAGATGATTAATGAAAACTATTTGGATGTTCATTTGGAATATCATTTGGATACAGTGTAGTAGTATAAGTACTTGAGCTTTGAAATGAAGCACAACTGGTTTGAAAGCCCGTTGTTAAACTAGTTGTGTGATGTTTGTACAAGTCTCTTATCCATCCATACAATGAAGATAGTATCTGTCTTTATATCAGACAAGAAAACAGACAAAGACAGGAAAAAATAGAACCCATGAAAGGCAATTCAATAGAAGAATTTTATATTCTAGGAAACTAATTACAAAGGTATCAAAGAATTAAAATACCAACAGATTTATACTGGTGGAAAGTCACTCCAAAGAGAAAAGGCCTGAGATGCAGCACACACAGCTGCTTAGTGACAAGGCACTGCTTCAAAGTGTAGAGGGAGAGATGCCCTGGCTTCCCCTTCTCTGCAACTCCATTTTCACACCAATGCCTCCCATTGATAACCTAACAGGAAATCAGATGCAAGGGAGCCTGGGAAATTTTATTTTCCCAGACAGTCCCTTGGGATAAAGAGAGGATCAGAGGATGAGGGAAAAAAAACCATGTGAGGTCAAAAAAAACAAATGACTAACACAGCTATAATCAGTTGGAGTGGAGTTAAGTAATATGGTAAATATGTAACAGGATGCTAACAAACAATCAACATTCAATGAAGGGTAGCTATGTATATTATTGGGTAATATACCTTCAATCCTAATGCTCTTTTTATTCTCAGTAATAGAGAATTCAGGAGATTTAACTAGTTGCAATGGCCAGCTCTTGACATTACTTATGTAGCTACTGCAATCTCTATGTGATACCAAATAAGATGTGAGATTTTTATCATCAAATCAACCAATTTTTAATTGACTCAACTGCAGAATTTTCATGTACTCTTAACTCAGATTCATCAATTGGTTCCATTTTGCATTATTTGCTCTCTCTCTCTCATTCTCTCTGTATACAGTCTCGTCCCCTGTTACCCAGAGGAGATTGGGTCCAGGACCCCCCACCAAGAATACCAAAATCCTACTTTTCTCAAGTCCTTTATATACTACTAAAATGGTATAATATTTGCACATAACCTAAGCAGAGTCTTTTGTATAATTTAAATCATTTCTAAATTTCTTATAATACCTAATGCAGCATAAGTGCTATATAAATAGTTATTATATAGTATTGTTTATGGAATAATAACAAGAAAAAGATCCATACAAGTTCAGTACAGACCCAACTATCATAGGCCTAACTGTATAGTACATGTCAGTAACAATGTCACATTCTTTTCAAACATTTTTCAAATATCCAGTTGGTCAAATCTTCAGATGCAGAACTTGTGAAGATGGGATCCAACTTGAATAAGCTGGAGATACTGTGGTCCTTTAAGTATTACTAATTTTTTCTGTGTATATTTCCTTAAACAAGATATTCTATTTTGTATAAGTATAATGCAATCCTCAAAGTCTGAGAATTAAACATTAGTTCAATATTATTATCTAATCCATGGTCTATATATTGTATCAATTGTCCTGATAATGTCTTAGTAATTTTTTGTGTGTCTTTTTTTATTTAAATGGCCCAGGATCTAATCCAGCACCATACATTGCATTTAGTTACTTTATCTCTTTAGTTTATTTTGATCAGGAAGAGTTACTCAGTTGTTGTTTTTTTCTTGACCTTGTAATTGTTTAAGAGTATACATTAGTTGTTTTGTGAAATATTCCTCAGTAGGAGTTTGATGTTTCTTTATTATTAGGTTTTGGTTGCACACTTGGGACAAGAATACCATTGAAGTGGTATTACGTTCTCCTCAGTCGATGACATCTGGAGACACATGATGTCAGTCTGTCCCAGTATTTTATTCTCTCCACATCCCTTTCCCCATTAGGAGAAAACTGGGCAGTGGGAAAGCACAGCCTCCTGACCCTGTTCATTAGAAATCAACTGATGACAGGAAAGACACTATTAACCCCTCCATACCCCTGCTTCCCTTTTCCCCAGGAAGGACGGCTCCTCCTCCTCCTCCTCCTCCTCCTCCCCCCCCTTCTCCTCCTCCTCCTCCTCCTCCTCTTCCTCCCTCTCCTTCTCCTCCTTCTCCTCCTCCTCCTCTTCCTCCTCCCCCTCTTGGTGTAAAATGCCAACCGCTGCCAGCTTTGGTCACCCTGCCCTCCCCATCCAGCTCAGGAAGACGAAAGAGGGAGGGCTCAGCCACAAGCTGAGTGAGCAAGTTTATCAACTCCGCATAACAATAGGGCAAGACGACCTGGACGCTGAGACTTTCCTGCTGGCCGGGCAGGCCCAGACCGGTTCACCTGCCAGTCTTCGGAGTTTGCCCTCTCCATCCCAGGTTAGAGTGTGTACCAGTGTTTTCAGTATAGTTATTATTTTTCCCTTTGTAATGAATAAGTGATTTCTATGGAGATACTTTGAGCCTACATAAATATCCTGTTTCATCCTCATTCGTTGTAAATCCATTGATGGTTTTCTCATCCCGTTATGAATGTTATATTTATTGGTTGGTAGTCTATTATAAGAGCTTCCATTTCTCAATATTTATTTAGTCATTTATTTCAGGATGGACTCATCATGAGTTTTTATTTTACTCGATGGGTTTTAACCTATTGCCTTTATTATTTATTCATGCTCAAATTTTCTAATAGAAGCTTCTTCAAGCTGGTTCCTATAGTCTGCTGACAGGTGCTGGTAGAAGCCCCTTAAAACCGGTTCCCAAATCCTTTTGCTATCTCCCCATCTTTGTTTGGGCACTTCCTTACTTTCTGGATCCTGAGTATGTTTTAGGCTAATTTTTCACTTTCCTTGACACGACTCTCAAATTAACCCTTTTTTTGAAAATTAACCCTCCTTTAGTGATAAATAATATTTAAGGGCTAAGATAGAGATATATGTACACTTGGGAAATATGTCTGTATTTCCAAATACAGGTAAATAACATAGGTATAGGTAAATGTGTAGATATTAAATATGGGTTTATACTGACACCCCCAATTTCAAGCCAACACCATCTCCTACTGTGACCAACACTGTGATCAGTACTGAAATAATCATTTATTTTTCTCCTCTTGGAAAACATTTTTTTTTCTCTATTACCAACTTCAGATAATTTCTTATCATGGGTTCTTATATCAAGAAGATTTTGTTTTGCTCCAATATATTTGACTCCTAATACAATTTCATGTTATCTTTGGATTTATTTCTCAATAAATTCATGCCCTTTTTTAGTTTGCTAATTTAAACGAAATAATCATTTATTTTTCTCCTCTTGGAAAACATTTTTTTTTCTCTATTACCAACTTCAGATAATTTCTTATCATGGGTTCTTATATCAAGAAGATTTTGTTTTGCTCCAATATATTTGACTCCTAATACAATTTCATGTTATCTTTGGATTTATTTCTCAATAAATTCATGCCCTTCTTTAGTTTGCTAATTTAAAGTTAAGTTAAACTTTTTTAATTTAGTGGGGTGGCATTGGTTAATAAGATTATATAGGTTTCAAGTGTACATTTCTATGATGCATGATCTGTATATTGCATTGTGTGCCCACCACCCAAAGTCAGATCATCCTCCATCATCATCCATTTGGCCCTCTTTATCCTTTACTACCACTCCCACCCCCTCTTCCCTCTCCTAACCACCACACTGTCCTCTGTGTCTATGAGTTTTTGTTTGTTTTTCTTGTTTGTTCATTTGTTACTTTCAATTTTATATCACGCAGCTTGCACCTTTCTAATGATTAACTAGGGATGAGGAGATGAGTGTCTCTATTTGCAGGTGCCTTGTGATTTGCTCAAGTTTATCTGTTCTGAGCACTCTTTGTCTTCCAGTGGATTGCTCTGTGTTCTCTACTAAGCTGAAGCAATGGAAAAGTTTTAGACTTGTTTTTTGTTGTTTTCGTTTTTTGTATATATTGTATTTGTTTTGTTTTGTAATTATTTGTATTTTCTTATGTGCTTTTTGCTAGGTTAGCTTCTAGATTGGGTCCAAGACAAACATTCTTCTTCTACTCAGCAAAAACATGGAGTCTGTTGTAATTCTCCCTATCATTGTTAAACACCCTCCCCAGATACAGCAACTGATTGTTTTGTTGTTTAACACTTTCTCACTTATTAGTGAGATTGACTACGCACATTTGTACAAGTCATTATATATTCACTAGAGGCCCAGTGCATGAAATTCGTGCACAGGTAGGGTCCCTCGGCCTAGTCGGTGATCAGGGCTGAACTGCAGGCGACCGGTGGGGCTATGGGCCCCCCCCCCCCACTCCACTGGCACCTGCCTTGGCTGGCCTGGCACCACCCACTTGCCAGCCCCACTCCCCACTGCTGCCGCTGGTCACCTTCCTCTGCCCACTGGCACCCGCCTTGGCTGGCCTGGCACTGCCCACTTACAGGCCCCACCCCCTCCAAACCATTGTTCATCAGGTTGTTCCGCCGTTCTGTCGATATGCATATTAGGGTTTTATATAGATAGATGTGGGTACTCTTTGTGTGAGGAAGGATGTGGGTTATGTTAGAGCAAAGTTTATAGAAATCTGCAGAAATTTAGGGGTAAGAGGAAGAGAATAAAGACTATCACATTATCAATGGGAAAGGCATGTTTGTCAGCAGAAAATAAATTGGTCAGGGACATGCTTGAAGACCCCAATAAAATGAAAAAAGTTAACAATAGTCACAGGAGAGATTAAAACAGAATGTTAAATGAAATTGAGTAAAAAGATTTGTGAATAGCATTAATTACTAGACTGAGTCAGATTGGATAATAAGAATGGATACAGAAGTCATCAATATATGTGATTTATGCCAAAAACATTCAATACAAAGAGAAAAGAAGGGAGATAAATAGATACATGTGTTTACCTAGAATTTAGAATTTCAGTTTTGATTCAGCAGTGAGTTAAGGGAGTAAAGGAATCTAAGCAGCTAATAAGTACAGAATTGAAATTATAAACCAGGAAGTTGAGTTTGAATATACAAGTAAAGGAAAAATGAAGGAAGTGACAGACTGACACTACAAGGAGTGCCATGTTATGAGTAATATAACACAAATAAAAGTTGATTAATTGGCAAGGTTAAAAAGCTATACAAATAAAACATTACTGTTAAAAAATTCAGATGCATTTCCTGGTGAAAAGTATCCAATGAGGAGTCATTTTTGATGTGATGAGGCCACAGAACAGCTATTTAAGTAGGCTGTTATCCTAAAGGTGAAAGTGGACTAACTGAAATGGAAGCATACTCAGAAAGGCAATGTCAAGGTCTGAATAGTTGATACACAGGTGTGTGACATTTACCCAGGCTAAGCAAAAGAATTTTCAGCCCTAACTGGTTTCGCTCAGTGGATAGAGCAGTGATTGGCAAACTCATTAGTCAACAGAGCCAAATATCAACAGTACAACGATTGAAATTTCTTTTGAGAGCCAAATTTTTTAAACTTAAACTATATAGGTAGGTACATTGTTATTAACTTAATTAGGGTACTCCTAAGGCTTAGGAAGAGCCACACTCAAGGGGCCAAAAAGCCGCATGTGGCTCGCGAGTCGCAGTTTGCCGACCACGGGAATAGAGCGTTGGCCTGTGGACTGAAGGGTCCCAGGTTCAATTCCAGTCAAGGGCATGTACCTTGGTTGTGGGCACATCCCCAGTAAGGGGTGTGCAGAAGGCAGCCTATCGATGTTTCTCTCTCATCAATGTTTCTAACTCTCTACCCCTCTCCCTTCCTCTCTGTAAAAAATCAATAAAATACATTTTTTTAAAAAGTATAATTAATGTAAAAAATCAATAAAATATATATTTTTAAAAAGTATAATTTAAAAAAAAGAATTTTCAAATGCATTAATCTCCAAACTCTCTCATACAGCACTTACTATCAGTCACTAGTGAATAGCCAACTTGCCAGAAACAGAGACAAACTCTAAGCCCTTACTATGGTACATGAGAAAACCAATCAGCTTCTCTGGTGGCAAGTTGATTACATTGAGACCCTTCTACCCTGAAAGGGTATCAATCCCTCTGTACTGGAACTGGTACATATTCTACCTGTGGAAATTACTTTCCTGCTCACAGAGCCTCGGTTTGGATCATAATCTAAGTGCTTATGGAATGTTTGGTCTTCCAACATAGGATCCTGCAAAACATTACATTGGGCCAAAGGACCTACTTCATGATAAAGGAGCTTCAATGATAGACACAATACCATGAGATCCACTGGTCCTTTTAAATATTGGATTATCCAGAAGCTACCAACTTGATAGAGCAATGAAATGACCTTTTGAAGGCAAAGGTGAGGAGCCAATTTGGAGATGACACCCTGCAAAGATGAAGCACAAATATCCAAACACAGTATACCTTAATGAATTCATTGAGTATATTTTTGTTGTTGTTGTTAATCCTCACCAGAGGATATTTTTTCCATTGCTTTTCAGAGAGATTGGAAGGAAGGGAAGGAGGGTGAGAGCAAGAGAGAAACATCGATGTGAGAAAGCCACATTGACTGGTTGCTTCCTGCATACACCCCGACTGAGGATAGGGAGCAAACCCTCAATCCAGGTACATGCCCTTGACTGGGATTCAAACCTGTGACCCTTTTGTGCATGGGCCAACACTCTAACCACTTAGCCACACTGGCCAGGGCCATTGAATATGTTCTTATTTATGGGAAAAAAAGTATATATGAAACCATAACTCCCAACTATGTGACCTTATATTGGAAAGCTATGATCTACAAAAGAAAACATTGGTAGAACAATGACTATATTTTACCCCTGCTTCAGCAAAAGCCAAAAGCATAGCTATCTTCCTAGCAGTGATAAATACCTAGTTATAGATTCCAAAGAAATTTCCCTTTGACTGGAATTTGGCCTGTTGTATAACCCAACATCCAGCATCATTAGATTTTATATGTATAAAAATTCTGAATTCACAAAAATATAACCAAGGCTGTACTTCACTATGAAAGAAACACCCACATTTTCCAATGCACTTCATTTGGAAATAAGATGAGCTAGTAAGCCAGATGCTATTGTGCCGTTAATCGTGGGCTCATTTGTATGTTATGTGAATTGATGCACTTCATTTGGAAATAAGATGAGCTAGTAAGCCATACACATGCTATTGTGCCATTAATAGTAGGCTCATTTGTATGTTATGTGAATTTCCCATGTATATCCCCTTTATAAGGTAGAGCATTTTCTTCACTCCTTGTGTGAAGCTCTTAGTTACATGACTAATCCCAAGTTCACACTTATTTCCAACTATAGGAAAAAAGGCATTATTCATACCCCATCTGTTAAGAATGTATCATTTTGAAAGATAAAGAGTGTTTTAAGATACAGAGTAGTTTTATTCTCTTTGTAATTTGAATGGAAAAGAAATTGATTGTTGAAAGTAAAAAAACTTTAAAGAAAATTTATTTAAAACTTCATTGTCACCCGGTCAGTATGACTCAATGGTTGAGCCTCGACCTATGAACCAGGAGGTCAGGGTCCGTTTACCAGTCAGGGCATATGCCCAGTGTGCGGGCTTGATCCCCAGTGTGGAGTGTGCAGGAGGCAGCCGATCAATGAATCTCTCTCATCATTGATGTTTCTATCTCTCTCCTCTCCCATTTTCTCTGAAATCAATAAAAAATACATTTTTAAAAAATAACTTCATTGTCAATATATGTACATAAATTAGCCCAAGTTGATCTAGTACCCCAAGTACAATTTATTTGCTACCTACAGGGTACAAAGTAGTGCATTAGATATTGAGGCCAAGTGGTAGCCTGAGACCATTTCATCAACTTTTCTAACTCCATTTGCAATAATTGTCCATACTTCACCATTAGCATGTATTATTGCTGACCAGGCACATTTATTGTTTCTTGTGCATGTTCTTACCTTATTTTTACCCCTGCAATTACTAATGTTGAGTTAAACTATGTTTTAAATGTGTAGTGCATACATGTATCTAAGCAGCATAGTAATGTGGATTCAGTAGATCTCAACCAGACCAAATATGACTAAACTAGAGGCCCAGTGCACGAAATATGTGCACTGGTAGGGTTGCTAGCAGCTGCCGGCTGCCGGCTGGGGCCTCCCTCCCTTCCCTTGGCTGCCTGCCTACTACTGCCATCACTGCTGCTGGCTGCCACCAGCTGGAGGCTCCTGCCACCGCAAGCCAGGATCTCCATCCCTTCCCCCAGCCGGCCCTGCCCCCTTGTCAAACTCCCGGACAATCTCCCAGTTGAGGGGACAATTTGCATACTATGCTTTTATTATATAGGATGAATGGCTGGTCTCCCTTTACTGTAATATGTCTTTAGACTGCCAGAATAAGTAGTAACTTACATGTATGATCCCCCATCCTCACTCCCAAAGCTCTTTAAGTCTTGTATCAAGCCACAAATGATCAAGTCACATGACTCTTTTATTTCTTTATTATCAGTTCAACTCAGTTATTTATTATTATTATTACTTTTTTTGAGGTAGTTGATTATTATTTTAATACTCATCCAAGGATATGCTTTTTTGTTGATTTTTAGAAAGAGGAAGGGGGAGAGAGAGAGAGAACCATCCATGTGAGAGAAACATTGATCAGTTGCCTCCCATACATGCCCTGACTGGGGATTGAACCCATAACCTAGGTATGTGGCCTGACTGGGAATCAAACCTTCAAACTTTTGGTGTACAGGACAATGCAGCAATCAACTGAGCCACCTTGCCAGGATACGCCCAATATTTTACATTGAGTAAGGTGCAATTAAATTACAGTTTTTAAAACTTATTTTTAAAATGTCCCATAATTGTTTATTTTCAATAAAATTTTATTGCATATCACATCTATATCAACTCTCCTATCTATCTTTTAAGAGCTAACAAATTATTAATGGATGCATATGACATTCAAGGATATTGTATAGAGTAGCACACAATTACCAGGAATAATACAAGAAGAATTATGTATAGTAACTTATTAACCTCCATTGCTAAAGAGTAGAATGTAGTTAAGGTGCCTATGTAACTTATTCCAACTGGGAGACTTCTAAGGAAGAAAGAGGCTATTTTATTGATGCAACAGATATTAATTGTAAATGTTATTCTAAAGTTTTTTCATTAATTTTTTTATCAAAGTGAAACATTTGAACAAATTCAGTATTATTTTCTTAGTTGATGTTTGCATGCCAGTAGGAGACCAAATATATAAAAGTTGGGAAAGCCTTACTGCTATGGAGTTTGCCAAACACTTTCCCTGGTTTCTAATGATTACCTTGTGAAAACAATGATGATTGGAACTTGATTGATGTAATCGGAGATATCCACAGTGAGTTTTGATGACTAATTTCTCCCAACCTTTCTCATTGTGCCTATGGCAGCTTTCAGTAACCTGAGAGTGAGTTAAGCTTCTAAACACTTATATACATGTTGCAAATTATGTTTTACTGCACAATTAGAAACACAAATGATTTCTCTATCTTCCACGTTGCAACATGGAGCCAGAACAAAGAACTGATTTGGTAAGACCATATTTAAAACTTCTGGAAATTCTCGTGAGCATTTTGAGAAGACATTATGCAATAATGTCCTATTCCCTGGATCCTGAATATCATTACCTAGTAGTAGTATGCTTAGATTAAAAAATACCTTTTGGTTACGAGTAGAAAAGCCTGAGTCCAAAGATCCTTTGGCTGAGTTCAGGGTGAGCTTTTCATATCAACTATTCTGATCCACCCATTATTTTTCCTTTTACATACACACAACCCAAAGCTATGGAAAGATTCAACTTATACTCAATGCACCTTTAGTAAGCATTATTAGTGCTCACCAACATTCTTACTACATCAGTCTTTTATGCAGAATTTTTGAAAGGCTTGTTTTTATCAACTAAAATACATCAACTTCATTAGCCTGGCATTCATGTCCCTCCCTAAATTAACCCAATCCTCTTTCCCAGCTTCACCGCACATCATTTCTCTTCATATACTTATGCCTGGCCAAACCGTTTGGTTGTTTTAGTTTATTTCTATTTAACTGATAGCATCATATTTTTCTTCTTTTACACTCTCTGACTCTCCCCTCCATTCCCTCCAAATTGAGCAACTGTCTAGAGTGCAACCTTTTGAAATCTTTTAGTGACAAAGTCAAAAAAACTTGCATCATATCTCTACTGATTATGAGTTCTCCACCCAGTGAACTCTCATCAAGCTTTGAGGATGTCTTTTAGATTCATATAAAATCAGAGTATTATATTATTACTACTTTAGTTATAATAAAAATACTATATTGATCTTTCACGCAAATGGAAAGGAAAAGAAAGCTGGGGTAGCAATATTTTTATAGCACAAAGTAAGT
>NW_005361430.1:1019112-1032991 GCF_000412655.1 Myotis brandtii | reverse complement strand
AAGTGGTCATCCCCCGAGGGGTCCCAGACTGTGAGAGGGCACAGGCCGGGCTGAGGGACCTCCTCCCCCCCGAGTGCACAAATTTTTGTGCACCGGGCCTCTAGTCCTCTATAATAAAAAGGTAATATGCAAATCGACCGAATGGCAGGATGCCTGGTTGCTATGACGTGCACTGACCACCAGGGGGAAGATGCTCAGTGCAGGAGCTGTCCCCTGGTGGTCAGTGTGCTCTCACAGGGGGAGCGCAACTCAGCCAGAAACCATGAGCCGATCTCACGGCTGGCGAGCACAGCTGCAGTGGTGGGCAGCGCTACGGATGTCCGACTGCTAGTGGGGGGCGGGCCTAAGCCATCATTTGTACATCCCCAAGGGCTCCCAGACTGCAAGAGGGTGCAGGCCAGGCTGAGGGCACCCCCCGCCGAGTGCTCGAATTTCATGCACTGGTCCTCTAGTCTATATACATAAAAGGCTAAGTGACCGGCTGGTAGCTATGACACGCACTGACCACTAGGGTGCAGACACTCAACACAGGAGCTGCCGAGTGACAGCAACTTTGCAGAGTGCCCTCTCACACTCTGGGACCCCTTGGGGGATGTTGGACTACCGATTTCAGCCCGATCCCCGCAGACCAGGCCAAGGGATCCCACCTGCTGGAGGGGCCTTGCTCACTCTGCAGATGGCCTTCAAGCCCCAGCGCCACCCTCGGTGTGGCCAGCTGGAAAAGAACCGCAGGAGGTTGGCTCCAGGGCGTGTCCAGCCCATCTCACCCAGTCCTGTCCCACTGGCCACCTTCTAATTAATTTCCTTTCAATCTGCACAAATCTGAGCACCAAGCCTCTAGTATTTCCATAATAAGTGAGATTAAGTAAATTCAATTTTTAAAAAAGATTTTCTGGTGGAGTGGGATGGAGGAAATGGTAATGTTTCTCAATTTATTGGAAGAGAAATGCCTTTTCATTTGAAAAATGTAAAATATACTTGCAAACTCTCCTTTTCCCTTATTATTAATTTAGGCTATCCATTGAATTCATAACCAAACTCAAAAATAAAATTCAAATCTATATCTATTCATAAACTTTTTAAATTATTTAATTGTTGAACACTTATGAAAACATAGTACTGTAAGTGATCATTCCTCTTTGTGCTGCTCTTAAACCTATATTATTTGGAAAATATTTATGCTGGCTGAAATGTCTTTGCTTTGAAATATTTATTGATAGTGAAGAATGAGATATCAAAGAACATATTGAGTCATAGTCCTGTGGCATTTCCATCAGAAGAAATAAACACAGAGTACATTAGAAATCCAAACATGATGCTCAAACATGTGAATTAGTAAAATAGCTATATCAATTTGTCCTATAACTAATATCCTTAAAGATATAAGCTTTCACCCAGCCAGTGTGCCTCAGTGATTGATCATTGACTTATGAACCAGGAGGTCATGGTTTGATTCCTGGTCAGGGCACATGGCTGGGTTGTTTGATCCCCAGTGTGTGGTGTGCAGGTGGCAACCGGTCAATGATTCACTCTCATCATTGATGTTTCTATCTCTCTCTCCCTTTCCCTTCCTTTCTGAAATCAATGAAATAAAAAAATTTTAAATTACTATTACTGTCCCCATTTTACAGATAAAGAAACTAAGGCTGTTTGACTTAGGGTAAATCCCTTCACCACCTTCTTTCTCAGGTTATACCAAGTACAAACCAAGTCCCACAGGGGAGCCACAACAATTATCTAAACATTCATCATTCCATAAGTTTGCTGAGCACTTACTATATGCCAGACACTGTTCAAAGTGCTTGGAATGCCTCAATGAATCAGACAGACAAAATCCCCCTTCCTTGTAGAATTTACATTCTAGTTTTAGGTTGGTGGTGGGTACCAGAGCTGTGCTCTTAGCCACTGTGTACAGCTCCCCAACCTAATGGACTTGTAAAATCTCTTACCTTTATACTAGAGGCCCGGTGCATGAAATTCATGCACTCGGGGTGGGTCATCCCTCAGCCCGGATTGCGAAAGGGCTCAGGCCAGGCCAAGGGACCCCACTGATGCACGATTGGGGCCAGGGAGGGACGCAGGAGGTTGGACAGCCGGGGAGGGACCACGGGAGGGCTCCAGGGCATGTCTGGTCCGTCTCGCTCAGTCCCAATCGGCCAGACCCCAGCAGCAAGCTAACCTACCGGTCGGAGCGTCTGCCCCCTGGTGGTCAGTGCACGTCATAGCAAGCAGTTGAACAGCCTTAGCACATCATTAGCATATTACACTTTGATTGGTTGAATGGCTGACCAGACAATCGGACACTTAGCATATTAGGCTTTTATTATATAGGATATAAAATTGCTAATCGTCACAAAGCCCTATGAGGCAGGTATACCATTTACTGATAGAAACTAAGGAGTAAAACATGAGCTGAATTTATAAAAATATAATTTTTAAAACAGATAAGAATGAGATTTTTTTGCATTCTCAAACAGTCATATATTTCAAAATAAAGAGCTTATATCCTTAAAAGAAATTGAACCAACTCATCCAAGATCACACAGTTAATAAGTGTTATTCCAAAAGTAGAGCCCAGATTTATCAGACGCCAAAGTCCAGACAATTTCTCTACATTATGCCCAAACAAAAATATTTTTCTGCTACTTCCACTGTGCCCTATGGTTTATTTTATATAGGACCCTATCAAATCAGTTTGTCTTGGAACTGGACAAATAGGTCAGGCAAAAGAACAATGGGATATAAATATTTTTCAACATGTAAAGAACTTGTTTAATGTTGAGAATAACAGTCTTTACCCAGTATGAGATAGTTTTCCTTTGTTTCACTTTGTTTTTTAAGGTTTTAATGGAAAGAAAATTAGAAAAATCTAATATACACTTACTAAATATTTCTAACACTGAAAGATTGTTGGAAGCTTCTCTTTTTTCTTCCCCCTCCCCCAAAAAATATCCAACTGAAAGTTTCACATTGGTTTTCTATTAAGACTTCTATTTCTTTGTTCTATATACATCTAAGAAAATTATCTCTTACGGTGAATTGAAAACTCCTCTGAGAGAATAGGCCGATAGCCAGTAACTAGTCCATTAAGGCCCCTGCATAGGACTTCAGATTACATTTCACCTGCATTGCTACTGCTCCCTTTTGTGCAGTAACCTCCTATATATTTCACACCTCACATTCATGCACCTCCATACCTTGGCCCATACAATTTCTTCACCTTGACATACCCTCCTCTCACCCTCTGGGAATCTATACCCACGTTCCCAAATGCCACATTTTCCAAGGAACCTCTCATGATCCTTTCATCTCACCTCAGGGTTTACAAGATTCTTCTGATATTAATTTACACAAACATTTACTCAATCACTCAGCAAATGTTTATTGAGCTCACTTTTGTATTTGATATAATTTTTGTGGTTGGGGTTTGGAAAATAACTTGAAGAAGTTGAAAGCTCCTACCTGGACAGGTGTTATTTCCTCATTTAGCCTGAAAAGTACCTGAGGACAAGAATGTATATGAGTCATCTCTGTAGTTCCCACAATATTTAAACCCATTACTTGCACATAACAGGTGCTCAATAAATAGTTGAAATAAATGTATTTTATGAGCAATGAACAAAAAACTAAATAAATGAGTAAAGGTTAATATAAAGTTACCAAAGGCTCAGTGCACAGATTTGTATACCAGTGGGGTCCCCTGGCCTGCGGGGATTGAGCCAAAACCAGCTCTCCAACATCCCCCGAGGGGTCCAGGATTGCGAGAGGGTGCAGGCCAGGCCAGGGGACCCCACCAGTGCATGAATCCATGCACTGGGCCTCTAGTATGCATATAAGATCTTTGGTTATTCTCTTCCCATCCTCCACCTTCCCCCCTTCCCTCTGAGATTCATCAGTCTGTTTCATGTTTCCATGCCTGTGGTTTCTGCTCCTGTGTTGAGTGTCTGCCCCCTGATGATCAGTGCGTGTCATAGCTACCAGTCTGATGGTCAAACGGTCGGCTGGTCACTTAGACTTTTATATATATAGATGACTAATACAGTGTGATAAAGTTAATAGAGTATGGTTTTTGTGCTCCCTTTGCAAAAAAAAGATAATAATTGTAAAATTTTATTAAATGTATCAATTTATTAAAGAACTAGAGGCCCAATGCAGGAAATTTGTGCACTGGGCGGGGGGGATGTTCCTCAGCCCAGCCTGCACCCTCTCGAATCTGGGACCCCTTGGGGCAGTCAGATATCCCTCTCACAATCCGAACTACTGGCTCCCAACCACTCGCCTGCCTGCCTGCCTGATTGCCCCTAACTGCTTCTGCCTGCCAGACTGATCACCCCCTAACCACTCCCCTGCCAGCCTGATCGACGCCTAACTACTACCCTGCCGGCCCGGTTGCTCCCAACTGCCCTCCCCTGCCAGCCCCGTCCCCCCTAACTGCCCTCCCCTGCTAGCCATCTTGTGGTGGCCATCTTGTGACCACATGGGGGCGGCCATCTTTGTGTGAGGGTTTGGTGGTCAATTTGCATATTACCTCTTTATTATATAGGATAGGAATAAAATATTTAAAGTACCTGACAGGTCTTTGGTGTTCAATCAGAGGTAGCTTTTATAGCCACAGTAACTGTTCACAAAGGAAAGATCAGATATAATAGTGGGTATTTTTGTTATTAATAGCAAATAAACAGGATTTAAAAAGAGAGAGAGGGACAAGAAATTCAGATAGACAACAAAAGTGGGCTCAAAACAATGTGGAAAAAAGTTCAAAAAAACAAAAAGGAAAATAGAATAATGAAAACAATCTACCTAAATCCTAAGTAGGATTTATATCACTATTTACCTTTCCAGTTCTAATAAGGAATGATGAAAGGACATTTGTCTTACATAACCATTTCTAGAATTACAAGATTTTGACAGAATCATACAAGATAGAGGTTCAGAAAAATCCACCTCTTCCCTGTTGAAACATTCTTTTTGTTATTTAGAACAGTAAGAAGCAGCCCATAAAAACTAAAAAGGAAATAATAGACAATGTAGAAACAGCATATCTTGCAGAGTTTACCTGGATTGTAAGTAGATTAGAGGAATGAGAACAAATTCTAAAATTCTGAGAGAATAGAGGAGCCACAAATATTACCACATTTGTAGCAAACTATAATTAATAAATTCAATAATTTTAAAATTGAATACTTTTAAAATATGGATAAGCCTTATAAAAAGGAAACAATTTTATCAAAAATTGTAGACTTAAATTTTAAAATATATCTTATCTTATAGGCATAATGCCTGATTATCCTATAAGCATGTGAATATGGGGTCTATGCAATTGAAATGCTGAAATAACTAGGGTGAGCTTGCATGAAAACTAGGAGGCTGTGGTCCCACACACAGCTATCATTGTGATAAAACTGTATTCTGGTGTGGTCTGATAATTCACTTCCTTTTATTGAATACATTCCTCTATTTTCAGAAACATAGATGATCTGAACAAGCAATAGGCAACATAACTTGAGCTGAACTGCCCAGAATTAACCCCCATCACTTTCCATAATTTGAAATTCATTCTTTTGCATTTTAAGGGCCATTTAGGTCAAGAGTTCCTCATTAAAAGACAAAAATCTCTCTTGAAGGGGAAATCCTTATTATCAACTAATACCCTAGTTAAGAGCTAGCTACGAACAAAGCCCTAAGGCAGTGGTTGGCAAACTCATTAGTCAACAGAGCCAAATATCAACAGTACAACGATTGAAATTTCTTTTGAGAGCCTAATTTTTTAAACTTAGACTATATAGGTAGGTACATTGTTATTAACTTAATTAGGGTACTCCTAAGGCTTAGGAAGAGCCACACTCAAGGGGCCAAAGAGCCGCATGTGGCTCACGAGCCACAGTTTGCCAACCACGGCCCTAGAAGAACAGGATAGGTACCTGGAAATGAGAAAACATGGTGAAGGCTGGGAAAGGGTGAGCTATAAGGAAAAGAAAAAGGAGAAGGAGCAGAGGGGAAAGAGATTAAAAGAGTCCTGGTTGCCTTACAATTTCTCTGGTCGGGCTTCGGAGCCTACATATATTTGCAACCATTTTCTTGCACACAGGTAGAAACTATAATGGAAGAAAATTACAGAGTAGACTTCATAATACAAATTACACAAAGCAAAACAAAACAAAACAAACAAAAACACAAATCACCCCAGAAAGAAGTGAGACCTGTTTGAGATTCCATTGAGTGTCAGGAAAGAAACTGGCCCCATAATGAATTTGGTAGGCAGTGGAGGGAGAACCAGTGACTTCTTGGTTCCTGGGTCGATGCTCAAACACTGAGCCACACTGGCAGGGCTGAATTCTCACTTTTATCCCAAACGCCCAAGTATCTCTGATGCTTCTGGGACTGCCAAGGGACCATCTAGGTAGATATCATTAGACTTCCTAGAATTGATTCGAATAGGAGCTATCTAAATCTTCTCTTTCTGGATCCTAAAAAGATTAGACATACAATAAAAAAATGAGATAAATAATGTAAAGTGCTTGTCAGAGAGCCTAATATATTGCAAATTTCAATAATTGGTAGCTCCCGTTGCCCTGTTGCTAGACAAAATAACTGAAAAGTTATCAAACTTAGGCTTCATCTTGTCTTTGTTCTGGCTCTAAGTACCTGTACTAAGTTAACACCTAAGACATTTTCTACTTTCTGTCCTCATTTCAAATATGGGACATGTAATTTTATTTAATTCCTCTCGTGTACAAAATAAATGGCTATTTTGAAGATTTAAAATGCTATATAGACTTCTGAAATTATTTTCCTCCCTTTATAGAGTAGCCCAAATTTGATTCACATGCTTTGACTGTCCTGACCAATGCCCTTTCTATGGAATTGGTGTGAGAAAAGAGTGAAGATAAGGGAATACAAAACGTTCAGTCACTTTAAACAAGTTGATGAGTTTATTAACATTATGAATGTTGAGACATGAGGAAACAATTCTATTCTTGTCCTAACTTGCCAGGGAACATAAACTTCTGACCCTTCTAGTCTTGTGTCATGTTTAGGTATATATGAACTCATGTGTGTCAGTACCTGGACTTACACCAGACTTCCAGATAACCCTCTGATTATCCCTTGAAGGACTCACATATCCAGATCTCATGATATTCAACTAACATCCATTGTCCAAAACACCAGATGTGATCAGACCTCCTGCCGCCATTCATCTTCCAGACCAACTGGAATTCATTGTCCAGACCGCCTAACATCAGACTGCTAACGGTCCTTGACTAACCCTAAACCTAAGAATGCAGGATTGATAATTCTCAATCTTGTACTTCTTAGTATAAGAACTCTTAATTTTCCTTCTTTGGAACACTCCTAGGTTTTTGCCTCACTGCATTTCCATTTTGCAAACCATAATGCCCTTGATGTCCCAGGCACCAAGGAGTCTCGGGTTCAATTCCAGTCAGGGCACATGCCTGGGTTGTGGGCTCGATCCCCAATAGGGGGTGTGCGGGAGGCAGCTGATCAATGTTTCTCTCTTATTGATGTTCCCCCCTCTCTCTATTTCTTTCCCTTCTTCTCTCTCTCTAAAATCAATAAAATGCATTAAATAATAACTGTAAAGATCCTTGATTAAATATTTATCATTTCTCTCTAGCCAAAGCCTTCAGAACACTTTTTGAGTTTGTCCAACAGATGCCATGCCTCAACAGCTAAATCTATTCCCATGATTCAAACAAAAGATGTCTCCAGGTTAAATGGCAAAATATTTTTGTTTAGAAAATATTTAAGAGAAATATGTATGTGTAGAAAACATTCTAGCAGAAAAACCAGTAACAGTATACTGAAATGAAGGGAGGGCTGCAGAAGGCAAAATTATAATCTTGGTGTCTTTCTAAGGAGAAGGTCAATGTTCACTGAAAGGGATGTGTTAATGAATAAAGACATTAAAGTTGAAATAATGCAACCTTGGGTTTGCAAGCAATATTTGCATTAGAAATGGATTGCAGGTTCAAGTGCCTTAAATAGGAGGTTTGTGGTGATATCAGAAAATAGCCTTATTCTTCTATCAAATTCATTTTATGGGGCCAGTTCCTTTCCTGTCAGGAAATGGAATCTCAAGCACATCTTACCTTTTTCTGTTGACTTTCAAAAGGTTAAAAAAAAAAAAAAGCCCTCTGGCCATCTTTAGTCCCACAAAAAAGTTCATTTCAAGATTAATATATCTCAATTCGCTTTGAACTTCATTTAAATTAAAATTTCTTTCTTCCCACTACAACATATCCAACGCCTACCATTGGGACCGTCCAGATTTTATCTCTGCTTTCTTTCTTTCTTTCCTAGTCTCTCCCAACCTCTCCCCACCCCACACACCCATCTCTTTCCTCACAACTGAACAGGCTGCTTCTGTCTCTTCCGGAGTTGAAACTTGTAAGGGAGGAATTATCGAGGAAAGAAATTTCTTCCTTGCCTCCTTTGTCAAAACAAGTATTTAAAACTGACTCTCAGCCCAGCCAGCGTGGCTCAGTGGTTGAGTGTCAACCCATGGTTATGGTTCGATTCCCAGTCAGGGCACATGCCCGAGTTGCAGGCTCAATCCCCAGTGTGGGGGTGTGCAAAAGGCAGCCAACCGATTGTTCTCTATCATTGATGTTTCTCTTTCTTTCTGTTTCTCTCTCTCTCTCTCTCTCTCTCTTTCTCTCTCCCTCCTTCCCCTCCCTCTCTGAAGTCAATAAAAATATATTTTTAAAACTGACTCTCATGGCCACTTTGGTGAGTCTTTGGAGATCCCATCCTTCTGTCATGATGTCACCTGCAGTGTTCTCGGCAAGGTAAATGCACCTTGCCCCTCGTCTGACTAGTCACACACAACTTCTTCAAATTTTGACATGCAGCACACATCTTTAGCCTCTTTCAACTGAGGTCTCAAAATTGCTCTGTGTAATCCAATCAGTCCATAGCTAAGACAACCCCAAACTAGCTCTGGCTGGGCCACCATTGACTGGGGTGCCACTACTTTTAAAATAGAGCCCTCTACCCTGGCCAGTGTAGCTCAGTTAATTGGGCATTGTCCCATGCACCGAAAGGTTGCCAGTTTGATTCTCAGCCTGGGTTGGAGGCTCCATCTCTGGTAGGGGGCATGCAGGAGGAAGCCACGTGATGTTACACTCTCACATCGATGTTTTTCTCTCTCTCTCCCTCTCCCTTCCTCTCTCTAAAGATGAATTTAAAAAATAAATAAATGAATAAAGTAAAATAGAGCCCTTTCTTTCTTCTGCCTCCCAGCAGATGGATCCACCCACAGCCTTTTACCTTTTAGACTTCCTAAGCGGGAGTCAGATACCAGTCCCCTATGTTCGCCGAACTACAGAGGACAAATATAGTGCCCTCTGAATAGATTTAAAGGTCAGGCTTACAGTCGGGAGAAAGAACACTTCACCCTGCTCTGAAATTGAAAAGTTTGCAGGTATCCGCCATACCGCTACGAGAGATACTAAACCTTCTGTAACAGCAATCTGCTTAAAACAGTAAGTCGTGAGCCAAAAAAAAAAAGAAATAGATAAGTCACTGCTACAAAACTGAGCCCATAACTAGACCCTGTATAAATGAAAATGTAATATATGGAAGGTACTTCAATGTATATAGCCATACGTTTGTTTGTGAAAAACCAATATTATTACTCTTACAAGATCCTGCATTAAATAAAATTGTTGTCACTCTCAGAAAATTATAGACAAGGCAATTAGAAAAACCAAAGGGTCTTATGGTAAATAAGTTTTAAATCTACCTTACATTTTTTTCTCACACAAAAGTGACTGAATTGCAACCCACAACAACCCAAATAAATTAATTTCTTTTACCTTAGTATTCACCATCATCTTCATTCACTGCTGCTTCAGTACTTGTAAGATCATCAGATTTTTAAAAACTTCCATATTGAGTAAACAATATGAATAAAGCTCTGCACACTTGTAAGCCGGAGTGTCTTGCTCCGAATCAGAGCTACAAATAAAGGACCTTTGTTTATATAAGTTTTAATCCTTTGGTAAAGTTTCTTTGGCTCTGAGGGTTGCATAAATCAGGTTATAGAAAAGATTAGTCACTTGGAGCCAGAAGCTCCTCCTTGCTGGTTTAGTTTTTTTTGTTTCTTTTTTTTTTTTAACAGTTAACCCTTCTGTTGCCATGGCTTATACTATCACATCATGTCAAAAGTCTACAGAAACACTCAGTTAATGAGTTGACTTGCCAAGCCTCCGTTTTTTTCTTTTGTGATTAAGAAGAAAAACCACAGACTTGTTGATTTATTAACTTAGTAAACTAAGATGCTTAAAAATTGAGCCTAAAGTTTCTGTGTAGCTGGATAACCTCAGAAAAGATGACATCCAATAGACGTAGACTTGGGAGCATAAGGTCACTGTAGGCAGGAACATTCCTTCTATAGGGTAGCATCAACATTCCGGGGGGAAGCACGAACATTTTTGTATAGCAGGCTGACGTGAGAAAACCAGGGATCACCAATTATTCTACCAATAACTTGCTAGCTGGTTTGGATGAGTCAGAAATTAGAGGCCCTGTCAGGTGCTGAGGTGGTCGGATTTAGGTGGGATTTGGGACGGACTGGCAAGGATCGCCTGGCTTGACATTTTAAAGGGGAAACCTAAGACAAATGGTATGGGATGCTTCAAAGCTCCAGCTTTTAAGAGCCCAGATCCAACCCGGCGGGCATGGCTCAATGGTTGAGCATTAACCTAGGAACCAGAAGGTCACGGTTCTCGGTCAGGGCACATGCCCGGGTTGCAGGCTCAATTCCCAGTGTGGGGCGTGCAGGAGGCAGCCAATCAATGGTTTCCTCTCATCATTGATGTTTCTATCTCTCTCTCTCTCCCTTCCTCTCTGAGGTCAATAAAAATATATTAATAAGAGAACCAAGATCCAGCTCTGACTAGCTGTGATTCTGGACAAGTTCATTAGCCTCCATTTTTCAAGCTATGCTATAGGATAAATACAGCACTTACCTCAAGCAATAGCTGAAGTTATTGTCCTTTTATTCAGCAACTATTTGCTGAGTGTCTATTTCATGCCAAATACTATTCTAAGTGCAAGGGACATATTAATAAGTAAAACAGTCTAGATCTCTACCTCATAGATTTTGTTTGTTCTGACTGAAGAAAGGGAAAAAAATAAACAAGTCAGCATAAGAAGATCAAGAGGGAATATTTTCCTTTTACTAGGCCTATTTAATAAATATATTTGCTTAGCCAACTTCTATGCATTCATCAGATTTCAGCTCAACCATCCTTTCCGCATAGATGCCTTCACTGACAGCCAATCCTGGGCCAGGTTATTTGGTTACATGCTCCAGAGAACCATGTTCTCTTCAGGATAATAAACTCAGTTTGTTTTTATTTAATTAATGTCTATCTTTTCTGCTAGACAGATGTCTCTTGGAAACATAGAGCTGTCTTTGCACAGTGCCTAGCACAGTACCTGGCACATAACACACATTCAGAAAAACTTTGTTGAGTGAATGAAATTATTGTGTTCCTAATGTTTGCAAGTATAATCCAGTTCAAGTTTGGAAACAGAAATGCAAAACAGGGTATGTTTAATAAACCTGATTTCCATTCTTTTAATCAGACTTTCACCTTTGGCCATTCTGCATATTCACTCACTCAACTATTGACTGACAGAGCCAATGTGAAGTGCTTGATTAATGCTATCGCTCTTAGATAAATAAATTAAAAAAAAAGATGACTAATGAGCCTGGCCAGTGTGGCTCAGTAGTTGAACCAGGTGAGGGTTTAATTCCCAGGTCAGGGTTTAATTCCCAGACAGGACATATGCTCAGGTTGCAGGCTTGATCACCAGTTGGGGGCATGCAGGAGGCAGCCGATCAATGATTCTCTCTTATCCTTGATGTTTCTACATCTCTCTCTCTCTCCCTTCCTCTCTGAGGTCAATAAAAATATATTAATAAGAGAACCAAGATCCAGCTCTGACTAGCTGTGATTCTGGACAAGTTCATTAGCCTCCATTTTTCAAGCTATGCTATAGGATAAATACAGCACTTACCTCAAGCAATAGCTGAAGTTATTGTCCTTTTATTCAGCAACTATTTGCTGAGTGTCTATTTCATGCCAAATACTATTCTAAGTGCAAGGGACATATTAATAAGTAAAACAGTCTAGATCTCTACCTCATAGATTTTGTTTGTTCTGACTGAAGAAAGGGAAAAAAATAAACAAGTCAGCATAAGAAGATCAAGAGGGAATATTTTCCTTTTACTAGGCCTATTTAATAAATATATTTAGAAAACTGTGTGTGTGTGTGTGTGTGTGTGTGTGTGTGTGAATAAATCAGAACATTTTTTTCTACAGTATATTCTATCAACCCAAGAGAATACCTAGTAATTCTCAGGTATTATTTGTACTGTTCCTTGGCCTCTACGGGTGAGACTTCTCCCATTGTTTTCAACTGTTTAATTTTGGAGAAGGATGGACCCCAAAATGTCCACCATCCTGCTGCCCTGGGAATTATTCAAAGTGGGCAGGGGGCGTGGGGCGGTGGGAGATCATGAGGTGGTGATCCCTCCTGTCACCTCATCAGAAGCCCCATGAGGAAGCCACCCTCCCTAGGGCGGAAGCAAACAAGCTTGATGTGCTTGCAGATTGCTAAGACTGGTGGAGCAGGAGCAGGGGGAACTCAGGGTGAGGACAGAAGTGGATACAATGAAGCAAGGAGGCTGAGCAGAGGCCAGATCACACCCAGTGCTGTGCGCACAGCAAGGAGTTGGGTTTGTGTTCTATCAGAAATGGAAAGCGATTAAAAGATGTGAGCAGGGAAGTGACTTGATTAAGGTTGTGTTTCTAAAAAAAAAAAAAAATCGGTTTGGTCGCTGTGTAGAGAAAAGGGGGGACACAAAAGGCAAGAGTGGAGCCGGACCTACTGCAAAGGTCCAGGCGTGAGATCTCCAGTGACACGGGGAAGGGCGTTGGCACCAGCCGTGGAGAGATCTGTACACATTGTACAGAATGTGTTTGGGCAACAGACTGAAGAATGTACCGATGGAAGTTTTCTAGGAACTTTTGCACAAGGGAAATATTTAGAAAACTCTGTGGCAACTCCCTGGACAAGGGCCCTCAATGTGTCTGGCCCCCGATTATTTTCTCTAGTACCTCTTCTATTCTGGTAAGATTGTACACAAAATAATTTTCCTGACTTCGCTGAGCCTGGCCAACAAGAGAAAACTAGCTGTTACTGTGCAGCTAAAGGACTTAAAAGCGATAGGGAAAGTACTTTTGAAACATCGATAATTGCCTCTAGGTCATAACCAACACACTCTTTTTGCTTGTCTCTATCAGCCACCTGTTAAAATGCAGAAACAATGCCTCTACTTTGAATAAATATCTACCCAAGGTCATCATCCCTCCCTCAACAGCATTGAGACGCAGAGTCCTTTAAACTGCCACTGTTCCCTGGCTCTGTTCCCAATGTGTAATGTGATTCCTTAACTTTCAGCAGGTCTTACCACATGTAATACCACATGTAATGTTGCACCCGAAGCCCTCTGCATGCGCTCCTCCACACACGCCTGGTGAGTCCACCTGACACCCTACATTGTTCACTTAAAAAGCATCCCAGGCCCTTCTTTGCGGATGGAAATCCAGGGTGGTCCGCATCATGCTGAAGATATGCTTCTATAAGTTGCTAAATAAAAGCTCTAGGCCAGCATCTGAATCAGGAAAGCTGATTTTGGTTAGCTTTTTCGTGGGAGGTTTGTCTGTCTGTTTTGTACAGAAAAGACAGAGCGCTAAACTGCAAAGATTGAGCTTGTTATCCACTCTAGAAAAAAAGGAAGGAAGGAAGGAATGAAGGGAGGGAGGGAGGTAGGGAGGGAAGG
>NW_005361430.1:1005229-1018520 GCF_000412655.1 Myotis brandtii | reverse complement strand
GGAAGAAAGAAAGAAAGAAAGAAAGAAAGAAAGAAAGAAAGAAAGAAAGAAAGAAAGAAAGAAAGAAAGGAAAAAATGTGTCCAAAGACCCCCAAAGCTATCCTAAAACATTTTCCGAATGACTGGTAGAATAAAACTTACTTCTGTTTTCAAGCAGCTTCAAACTTATAAATCGACAGTGAAGGTGTAGACAGTGTTCATATCCCCCCAGAAATGCATCTAAGGTTCTGAAAGCGTTGATAATTCCGGCTCCCCAAAGAAAACAGAAGAGCTTCTAACTGTTTTTACTGCTTGCTTTCCCACAAATTCTCATCTCAAACTGGCAACTGTGGAGTGTCATTTGATACTATTTCCATTGTCAAGAGTTCTGTTTCTTTTCACATTAGAAGATGTGGCAAACAAAACAAAACAAAACTACTTTAACCCTAGGCTGGCCTAAATACCATCTCACCTTGTTGGCAAGCATGCTGTATTGATATCCTACCACCATAAAAGACTAATCATTGGATGGATAGTATAGAACTGGGTTCAACAAACTATGTTTTGGGGCCAAGTCTGTGGCCTCTTTCAAGTTTTATCGGAACACAGCCATAGTCGATTATTTAAAACTTACCTGTGGCTGCTTTCATAACTACAATGGCAGGTTTGAATAGTTGTGGGAGCATCTTATACCTTGCAGAGCCTAAAATATTGACTATCTAGCCCTTTACAGAAAACACTGTTGCTGACGTGTGGTGGAGAACAAGGCTTCTGGGAGCCGTAGTGCCAGTTTGTGGTAGTGTCAGCAGAAATTCCAGTAAAAATGGGACGTATAGCTAAACAGACACCGATGTAAAATATTGGAATGAATGCATGTGTGGCTGGTGACCCACTGCCATACTCACCTTTGAACATAGCCTTTGAGATCGTGGTTCTATTTCTGAGTTGTATGTACAGAGGCTTTCTTCAGAGGCTGTGTCCTGCTCTTTCACATCCCCCTGATCATCAAACATGAAGCATGTTCTCCTCGCCCCATTGCACCAGTGAGTGCTAATTAGTCAAACAAGGTCCCTTGTAAATTTTTTCTGTGCCCTGTTTCTAAATGTGCACAGTAAGCCTTTTAGTAAGTCCCTTGTTTGGAAAAAAAATCCTTTATGGAACTCAGAAACACAGATTTTGATTAATCATAGTCCTTGATTCACAACATGTGCTCATCACTGTCCATGCCTGGTATGTTTTATTTATGAAACCTAGAAACTTGTCAATAAACTACTTGTCTACCATGTGGTTTCCCCCATAAGCTACCTCCTAGGTCCAAAGTCATCTAGTCCACATAGTCCAAAGTAACCATCCACCGGAATGTTGTGTTCATTGTGAATCTTTTGTTCATAAATCCCTGGCTTTCACTTTTATATAGTTTTGCAATGGGGGTGGGGGGGAGAGAAAGAGAGAGAGAAGAGGAAGGGAAGGGGAGAAGAGAAAAGGAGGCGAGGGGAGGGGAGGAGAGAGGAGAGGGGAGAGGAGAATCTACACTAATAAAAGAGAAACATGGTAATTGGCGTACGACTGCTACCCTTCCCATTGGCTAATCAGGGAGATATGCAAATAGAAGAGAAGAGAAGAGAAGAGAAGAGAAGAGAAGAGAAGAGAAGAGAAGAGAAGAGAAGAGAAGAGAAGAGAAGAGAAGAGAAGAGAAGAGAAGAGAAGAGAAGAGAAGAGAAGAGAAGAGAAGAGAAGAGAAGAGAAGAGAAGAGAAGAGAAGAGAAGAGAAGAGAAGAGAAGAGAAGAGAAGAGAAGAGAAGAGAAGAGAAGAGAAGAGAAGAGAAGAGAAGAGAAGAGAAGAGAAGAGAAGAGAAGAGAAGAGAAGAGAAGAGAAGAGAAGAGAAGAGAAGAGAAGAGAAGAGAAGAGAAGAGAAGAGAAGAGAAGAGAAGAGAAGAGAAGAGAAGAGAAGAGAAGAGAAGAGAAGAGAAGAGAAGAGAAGAGAAGAGAAGAGAAGAGAAGAGAAGAGAAGAGAAGAGAAGAGAAGAGAAGAGAAGAGAAGAGAAGAGAAGAGAAGAGAAGAGAAGAGAAGAGAAGAGAAGAGAAGAGAAGAGAAGAGAAGAGAAGAGAAGAGAAGAGAAGAGAAGAGAAGAGAAGAGAAGAGAAGAGAAGAGAAGAGAAGAGAAGAGAAGAGAAGAGAAGAGAAGAGAAGAGAAGAGAAGAGAAGAGAAGAGAAGAGAAGAGAAGAGAAGAGAAGAGAAGAGAAGAGAAGAGAAGAGAAGAGAAGAGAAGAGAAGAGAAGAGAAGAGAAGAGAAGAGAAGAGAAGAGAAGAGAAGAGAAGAGAAGAGAAGAGAAGAGAAGAGAAGAGAAGAGAAGAGAAGAGAAGAGAAGAGAAGAGAAGAGAAGAGAAGAGAAGAGAAGAGAAGAGAAGAGAAGAGAAGAGAAGAGAAGAGAAGAGAAGAGAAGAGAAGAGAAGAGAAGAGAAGAGAAGAGAAGAGAAGAGAAGAGAAGAGAAGAGAAGAGAAGAGAAGAGAAGAGAAGAGAAGAGAAGAGAAGAGAAGAGAAGAGAAGAGAAGAGAAGAGAAGAGAAGAGAAGAGAAGAGAAGAGAAGAGAAGAGAAGAGAAGAGAAGAGAAGAGAAGAGAAGAGAAGAGAAGAGAAGAGAAGAGAAGAGAAGAGAAGAGAAGAGAAGAGAAGAGAAGAGAAGAGAAGAGAAGAGAAGAGAAGAGAAGAGAAGAGAAGAGAAGAGAAGAGAAGAGAAGAGAAGAGAAGAGAAGAGAAGAGAAGAGAAGAGAAGAGAAGAGAAGAGAAGAGAAGAGAAGAGAAGAGAAGAGAAGAGAAGAGAAGAGAAGAGAAGAGAAGAGAAGAGAAGAGAAGAGAAGAGAAGAGAAGAGAATAAGAGAAGAGAGAAGAGAAGAGAAGAGAAGAGAAGAGAAGAGAAGAGAAGAGAAGAGAAGAGAAGAGAAGAGAATGGATGCATTTATGTGTTTGTTTTAACTTTCTACAGAGAGTTTCAGACTGTATGTAACTTGATAGGACTCACTTTTTTCACTTTTTGCTATAATCCATTCATTTGGTTGCATACTATATCATCGTGGTTCATTTGTTTTTATTCTGCATAGAACTCCATTGGATGAATGCACCGCACTTGTCATCTACTTTCCCTTTGATGAGCATGTGGGTTTGTGAGCATAGACCTACTGAAACCCTTATAATTTCTTAATGGATAGAGCACTAGGAGCATCTCTAGTTCTATTGAGGGGACTCTGGGTGGGTTCCTGGTTGGCTCCTGCTGGGGGCTGGAAGACAAAGCCATGGTTGGAAGCTTGGAATTTTCAGCCCTACACCCCATCCTCCAGAATGGAGGGAGGAAGAGAAATGGTGTTAATAACTGATCGTGCTGATGTGTGGAAGCGTCCATAAAAGCCCTAGAACATGGGGTTCAGGGAGCTTCCAGATTGGCGCACACATCCACCCTGGGAGGGAGACACACCCCAACGCCATAGGAACAGGAGCTCTTGAGCTCAGGACCGGCCCAGACCTCACACTCGGTATCTGTGCATCTGGATCCATTAACAAACTAGTAACTGTACGTAAGTGTTTGCCTGAATTCAGTGAGCCACTGTAGTAAATTAATTGAACCCAAGGAGGGGGTATTGGAACCTCTGATCTTGGCATCTGAACGGGGAGCAGTTTTGTGGGACAGAGGCCTTAACCTGTGACATCTCGATGCTGCCTCTGGGTAGGCAGTGTCAGACCTGAGTTGAATTGTGGGATACCCAGCTGGAGTCACAGAGAATTGCTTGGTGTGAGAAAAAAAACGAACAAACCCACATCTGGTGTCAGAGGTATTGTAAACGTGGTCGAACTGTGAAAGAAAAGGAGACACACAAAAGACATGGGAGGGAAAAACAGTGATTTTTCTGACACTTGGAGACTAGCATTTCTAGTCTCCTTGTCTATTGGCTTTTGTTTTATATTTTCCTTTTATTTTTGTCTTTTACTTCCTTCTAAAGGATTTCCTCAACCTGGTCTTTTATCCATTCTACTGTATTCATTAAGCCAGGTATTTTTCAGATTTAACATTCCTCTTTTGTTCCTTTTGTGGCTTATTGTTCTTACTTCACCTTGTTAATAATCATTATCTTATTTATTATAAATTTTTTAATTTTTTTGTCTCTGTTCTAATATTCTCCTTCTTTGTATCTATGGCCTAATCTGTTGTTTTCTTTTCAAATGACTGTGCTCTCGGATGTCTTGTAATTTGAGCCTCAGAGTTCACTTTATCCCAGAGATATTGGCTCATCTGTCAGGCATGCTCAGTGGGAAGGGCAGGCCTCATTTTCTATCAGCCACCGTTAAACCAGAGGTGGGAAATCATGTACCTCTGGATACAGAATCCAAGACACATACCCATATACACACAAAACATAATAAATCATCTTTTCCTCCAAAATACCTCTTCAGGTCAGGTTTCTATTACTTATTCCCCAAGCAGAAATAGCATTAGGAGTAGATATTTTTTAGATTAAAATTTCCAAAACCTCAGAATAGAGCCAGCCTCATGGGTGTGTGATCCGTGCAGTCACACAGGGCCTCATGCTCCACGGGGCCCCATGCTTGGTTTAATGGTCTGCTGTTCCTCCTGAAATTTGAGCAAAGAGCCCCAAATTTCCATGTTGCACTAGACATACTCATCACAAGTGAGGATGTGAAAAAGGAAAAGAATAAGTCATTGGATTTAGGAAACAAGTGATCCAACTTAAGTGAATGAAATTTCTGTGATGACGATGAAGAGAAATTCCTGTGCAGCAAAAATGGAGAGCATCAATTTTACTGGATCAGAATGATGACATTTTAGGAGGAACATTTCCAAGGAAAAAGCACACAAAACAATACATTACTAATATATTTGAAATTATTGAGCTAGAATGCTGTGTTTGAACTTAGTGACTTAAAATATTAAGTATTTAAACTAACTAATCTAGAATATAAGCTTCATGAGGGCAGTAAGTAGCACATAGTAGATACTCAGTATATATAAATTTGTAGACCAAAATCTAGCAGAAAATGTGATGTAATATTAGCATTCAATCATTCAGTGCTGCTTTTGAGCAGGCTTTTTTTTTTTTAAAAAAAAAAATCTAGGATAAGTAATTGTAAAACTGATCTATTTCTGTGGAACGTAGGAATAAAAACCTGACTGGGATGGATTTAAGAGAAATTGGGAAAAGAAATATTTCTGCAAAGGGATTACTAATGACTACGGTGACCTACTGTCCAGTTTTGCTCAGGTTAGTTCTGACTTGTGCCCTTTGATTTAGCATCATAAATAATAGCCACACCCACTTTGGGTTTTAGAAAAGTCATGGTTGGATGCTAACTTATATAGTCAACCCATGGATGACCTACTCATCAGTGAATCTAATGAATAGTTCTCGGTCTTCTCTTATTTGACTTATCAGCGGCATTTGACAAAGTCTATCACTCCTTTCTCCTGGAAACTCTCTCTGCAGTGGGCTTCCAGGACACCACATTCTCTTGGTCCTCCTCTTATCTTACTGGTGACTTATTTCCGTTTCCTCTACTGGACCCTCATCTTCTGCATAATCTTCTAACAATGGAATGTCCCATGGTTCATTCAGTCTTTGGTCTTCTCTTCTCCATCTATACGTACCTTCCTCTGTGATCTCATCTAGTTTAATGGCCTTTTAAATATGCCCTAGAGGCTGACCATTCCCAAAGAGAGATATCCAGCCCAGACGTTACTACCGAACTTCAGATACGTGACAATTCAGTGTCACTGCTGGGTCTCTCGCTATTGAACATATCAAACTCAACATATGCAAAATAACACTCTTCTTCCCTTTCCCCCCTCTCCCCACGAAAAAGAAAAAGTGCTCTATTCCACTCGCAGGGTTCCTCATCGCAGTGGATGGCTTACCATCCTATCATCCTTCTGGCTACTAACCTGAAAACTTTGGAGCAATAATTGCTTCTTTTTCTCATCCAGTATTTATCTCCCAGCACTTAATGCTGATTTTGTTCAGATGACATTATTGTGACCTAGGATAAACAATTGGAAAATGGATAAAGTTCTGTGGATTACCGGGGCAAAGCCTGACTTGATTGGATTTAAGAGAAAAAGAGAGAATAAATTATTCTGCAAAGGTAAAAAATATTCCTTACAAGATCACTAATGACTATAATCTTATGTACAGTTTTCTCCAGGACAGTTCTGGTTTATGTCTCTTGTCTTGGTGTAATATTTAACAGCATCCCTTTTTAGCTTTCAAAATGTCTACTATGGATGATAAAAATTATGTGGTCATCTGCCCCAAATCCTGTTGATTCTTCCTCAAAATTGAGCCAGAATCCAAATACTTCTCCCTGATGCAAGCCACCATCTCCCTTCACCTGCTGCACGTTGTCTCTCTGCTTTTGACCTTGTCTTCAGAGCATATCACTTTTATGTTCAAAGCTCTACTCCTCACTTCAGACTAAATAAATGCCAACGTTTTTACATGTCTACAAAGTCTGTCCACTCCTTCTCTGATACTCTCCCCCCTCAAATCCTACTTCTTTCCCCCTCAGGTACTCTGCGTCAGCCAGATGGCCTCTTTGCAAAGCCTTGTCCATGCCAGGCACATCCCCATTTTAGGACCTTTCCTCTTATCACCCACCACCTTGTCCCTCCCTCATTGCCTATAATGCTCTTCTTCCAGACATTTACATGGCTAACTCACCTCCTCATGTCTTACCTTAATTTAAATTGTAAACAGCACACTTCCACACATATTATTGACCCCACTTTTCTTGTTCTGTTTTCCACACATTTAGCCCTGTGTAACACACAACCATATTCATTTATTTATTTGTTTATTTTATTGTCTGTTTTTCCCTGGTAGGTAGAAATTTTTGTTTGTTTTATTCACGGATATATATCAAGTGCCTAAAACAATGTCTGGCACATAGAAGGTGCTCAGTGAATGTTTGTTAAATGAATAAATGAGTGAAAATTAACAATTTAAAGACTTTCAAATGACATTAGAATGGTCATACTGATTTGTATTTGTATAACCTTTCTTAATTCATTTTATTATATTGTTCAGTACAAAAGGAAAATATGCTTACTGAACATGGTTGACTAATATTGACTAATACAAACTTTTATGAAACTAAAGGAATCTATTCAGAATTAGGAATTTACCACATTAAATTATTAAATAGAATCCATGATGATGGGAAAGAAAACAAAGCCATTGCCTTGGTAACAGTTATATTTATACAATGATTTGGTATCTCAATCAGATCTAAATATAAATATAGACACGCAAATATAGATCTAAATGTAGACATACACACAGATACACACAGGTTATTATGTTAGTCTGAACAGGGGCCTACTTCCTACTCACTGCTAAGCAACCTCAATATAGAAAGGGTGGCAAATTGAAATCTATGTTTGATACAATAAGTCATGCCCTCTCACAAAGTAAATTTACAAAAAGATGAATTTGGGCTGGATTTGCAGAAGCGATGAATTGACTTGACACCAGTGTGATCAGGAATGGCATGAGGAAATCAAACTGTTAGCAAGGTCCCAAATTGTAAGTCACATCATGCCTACAGCAAAATGTTGCAGATAAATCACAGTGAGAAATGCCACAGTGACTCACTGAACTCCTTTGAACTGAAAGCAATTCACTTGACTTTGCAAATGATACAGAATGTTGCCTTCAGTTTTATACACTTTCAAATAGCACAGTGAAGGGAAATAATTATGAGCACTAGGAATCAATATGGCTTAAAGATATGATAAAATGGGGTAAATAAAATATTTCTGTCCTTATGTAATTAAATAAAAGAGGGCTAGGTTAGCATTCTATTAAACGATAGGCACAGAAAAGAAATACTGGCTTAAACATATAGAGATTAATTTGTCTCAGGCAACAAGATGTCTGGAGGTAGGAAATGCAGAATTTAAAAAGTGGCTCCTTTAAGCCTTTAGAAAAGGACCCTTTCATCTTCTCCCCTCCACATCATTAGCAAATATATCTTTATCTTCATACCTGTGATCTTATGGTGTCAAGATGGCTGCTCTGCCCCTAATCTCACATCCACCTTCCAGACAGGAAGGGAGAAGAGAAGAGGGGGAGCTGGCAGTACCTGAATCAGAACAAGGGCTTTCCACAAAGCCCTGGCTGACTTCCACTCAGTCATTGCCAGAACTGTGTCACGTGGCCATTTCAGCTACCAAAGTGTCTGGAAAAAAACCAGGTATTTTAGGTAGCACATCATCAATTCAAACAAAATTGAGATTCTGTTAGTAAGGAAGAAGGAAAGAATGCATATTTGATGGGCAACTAGGTGCTGATGTGCTGATAAAGGCAGTATAGAAAGGGGAAAGAACTTCATAGCACAGCAATTTCCAACCTTTTTCATCTCTTAGAACACAAAAACCAATTACTAAACTTCGGCCGCACACCAAATATATGTTTTGCTGATATGACAAAAAACATAGGTATAATTTTGATTCACTCACACTGGATGGCTATTGTTGCATTGGCTGTTGTCTTTTTTTTTTTTTTTTTTTTTACTTGACAAAAGTGCCACTGACTAAATAGCCAGGTACTGCATGTTTTAAAAATTCTTGCACCACACCAGTGTGCCATGGTACACCAGTTGAAAATCACCAGTTGAAAATAGAGCTTTCAGCCCAGCTGGTGTGGCTCAGTGGTTAAGCATTGACCTATGAACCAGGAGGTCACAATTCGATTCCTGGTCAGGGCACAATCCCCGGTTTTAGGCTCAATCCCCAGTGTGGGGCGTGCAGGAGGCAGCCAATCAATAATTCTCTCTCATCATTGATGTTTCTATCACTCTCTCCCTCTCCCTTCCTCTCTGAAATAAAAATATTTTTTTTAAAAAAGAGAGAGAGACTAGAGCTTTCAGAAACAAGCTCATTAAGCGGGAGGGGAAAGAAAATGAGTTATCATAGGAAAAAGAGAAAAACGACTTGGAGATATAAAAAGAAAAGTAGGAATATTTTTAAAAAGAATTATCCATGTTTTTCAATATTATTAGGTTTGTAAAATGTTTGGACACATTTCTAAATTGCCTTCTAAAGTGAGAAAGGCAATTAATTACATTATGATTCCATAAGTCTTGGCAATCTGATAATTGACATTAACATTCCTTCTCAATGAAAGCATGCTAAATACAGAAAAGATAGTGTAGAATCCCAGGGCAGATGACTGGGACAAAAGATAGGACCAATTTCTCTACAAACACCAGATGCTGTAAATGTTCGATAACCGATAAAACTAGATTTCTTCAAAGGTGTCAAAAATGAATCATAGCACAGCCAGCTGATGTGTCTCTTTAGACAAATGTTTCATCTTCCTAAGGAAAAAGTTTCCCTGTGGAATGCAATTTCACAGACATAATTACTAACAACATTTTTTGGTGTTCTACAAAATGTTTTTTTTAAACAGCTATTCTTCAAAATGTGATACATTCAATATATGACCTGAAGCAAACCAGAAGTTGGTTAAACTTGTATCTCCCAAGACTAATGCTAAAATGAGACTTTCTTTTCACTTTTAGCTTGATGTATTTGGGCAAGCATGCTCAATATGTATTATTGTTGTTACCATAAATAAATTTATTAAAAATCATTTTGACAGCTAAAATTCTAAAGTCTTATGTAAACCTACACATATTTTCAAGACTAAAAAGGAGAAATTTAGTTAAACTTTCATGTAAATCTATCTTGGGTTCATGTGAACTTGAAATAAGTTGATGGATAATGCAGTATTTGCGGTATCATTTGAAACAACATAATTTTAAAAAATTTTTAAACATAAAATTCTTTAAGAGGTGCAACCTATTTCTAATTTCAATATTTATATAAATTAGCAACACCCATCTGAGACCATAATTTAACATTTTTCTCTTTTAGTAGGATACATGCTTTGCATTCTTTATGCTTTCGTTTAATTTATGGGAAATACAAATGATTTCAATAAACAAAAAGTATAAATACAAAGTGTCATTCCTTTCTAGTCCCTCAGTATAATAACTAGCTGTAGAAAATATTTTTATTTATGAAAACAATCTGAATTTCTCTAATTTTCAATGTACTGAATATTAAAATGTTGCCTTATGCACTAAAATGGTAAATAATTAAGTATCAAGCTAATTAAATAATAATTATTCAAGTGCTGTCATAACAATTTTATATGTGGGAAATATAGCAGTTAACAAATAGATGCCATGGAATATAAGTATAAATGTTTTATTCAAAAATAGCATGAAAGCTATTATAAGGTCCAAAATAGTCTTTCTTTTTAGAGTAGACAGAAAAGGATATAAAAATTGTGTTATAAAAACACTTTATACCAGGGGTGGGCAAACTTTTTGACTCGAGGGCCACAATGGGTTCTTAAACTGGACCGGAGGGCCGGAACAAAAGCATGGATGGAGTGTTTGTGTGAACTAATATAAATTCAAAGTAAACATCATTACATAAAAGGGTACGGTCTTTTTTGCCCACAGCTGCTTTATACTGTCAAAGATATCTTTAAGAAATTTTAATGATGACAAAAAATTTTAAAGGCAAAAGAGAATTCCCAATTTTCTATAATAGAAAAAAATTGGATAATAAAAATACATTATATTTGCCTGTGTGTGCTTTATAAGTTCATAAGAGTGTTTTCTGGTGATATAGATTAAAACGGAAATTGAACTATGAAACTCCATTGCATGGCTTTGGAAGAGGTTGGGGACTTTATAAGCCTTTCAGATAGAGTTGGCAACTGCAAGAGGAAGGATGCCTGTTATAATAAAGGGCCTGGCTCCATTTTTTATGTTTGCTGATAGCTTACAAGCCTCACTCTTTCTCCTTCTGCCCCATGTAGGGTCACACTGAGAAAGTTTGGGTGTGCCCACCTTTGGCACTGGCAGGAAATTCAAACCACAATATGGCTGGGCCCACAGGTGCCAGAACACTCACCCAGATTGAGCCCCTAAATCAGTGGTTCTCAACCTTCTGGCCCTTTAAATACAGTTCCTCATGTTGTGACCCAACCATAAAATTATTTTTGTTGCTACTTCATAACTGTAATGTTGCTACTGTTATGAATTGTAATGTAAATATCTGATATGCAGGATGGTCTTAGGCGACCCCTGTGAAAGGGTCCTTCGACCGCCAAAGGGGTCGCGACCCACAGGTTGAGAACCACTGCCCTAAATCATAATACAAGCAGAGTTGTTCTCCTTTCCTTGCTCTCACAAACCATTTTTGGATCAGCTTGAAAGATTGCCCTGCTCTCTCCAGAAAGTCCAGAAAACCTCATTATGTAAGTAATAAATCTTTTCATCACCTCATGGTGTGTGTGTGTGTGTGTGTGTGTGTGTGTGTGTGTGTGTTTATCAAATCTTTACATCCAAACCAAATTTTGGGTGTATCCTCATTCTGTGAGATAAACATAACATCTATCTGCCCAGAACAACCTGATCTAAAAATATTATAGCAAACTATTTAAGAAAGAACAGTAATAGTAATATTTCATAAGGCCAATTTATACCTCAAATTGGTGGGTGTAACCATACAATGAGGGCCCAGACTTTATAAGATTGAGTTTACTATGCTTACTCCAAAGCCTCAAGAAACATTGATTAAGTGTATACCATGTAAGTCACTGTACTAAGTGCTGGGATTAGAGGCAAGAAATTCCAAAGTGTATAAAATACACTCCCTTTCCTCAAAGAGGAAGCTCAATAGGGACACACCCAATTCTAACACAATAAACATTCTTGAATGCAGTAAAGTACTATAAACATGATTATTTCTGCTTGAGAATGATGGGGAAGGTAGCATTTGAGCTTGCTGTTCATAGATTCACAGATTTCTATTGGTGGGACAAGACAGCCTGGAATGGAAGAGACAAGCCTGGATGTATTCAGGAAACTGGAATGATGCCAGAAGGAAAGTGGTGAGGAGGAAAAGCAACCACATTTCCCTTTTAGTAAGATAACTCTTAGGGTAGCACAGGAGAACATCAGAAGCAGAGGACAGAAGAAGGCGGGCCTATGAGGAGCCTCTTTTAATAGTCCAAGTGGGAGGAGAAGGCTTAAAGTAGGGCAGTCACAATAAAAACTAAAATAAGGAAACTGAGGAACACTTCTGAGTTGGCAGGACTTGATACATTGAATTTGGGGATGTGGGGTATAGTTTAAGAAATGCCTCCAGTTTTCTAAAGGGCATGAATCTGATATTTATAGAACAAAAATGGTATACCGTGGAGTTAAAAGTGATTTTCTAAGTTTGTTCAGTTCCAAAAAGCTAATAACAATATAATAGGAACCAAGTACCCCAATGCCTTTAACACAAGGTACTAGCTGAAAGATCAGAAAATAGGCGAGTGCTAAGAGATTATAAAACTGGTTTTTCCAACATTAGCCTATCATATTCCTTGAGGCTATACAAGGGAAAGGGAAGAATTCATTGATAAATTGCGGAAGAGTGCAATAAGAGTCCTTTTGGAGAAAGTTGTATGCATGCTTGTAGGAAACAATCCCCCACCCCTGCCAGCTCCAACACACTCACAGTCCTGGCCTCGGTCCCTGCCCGTAGGGGAAGCGAGGAAGACTTCAAGAGAGGTGTGTGGAGGGAGAGCTTTACCTGCAGCCCGGGCGTCGGGTCACAGGCACCCGCACCCCATTCAGCTAACGGCAAAGAGACGTGGTTAGCTAGATGGTCCGACAGCAGAGGATGCTATGTTAGGTTGGAATGCACTTTCAGAGTTTGCTGGGGGGAAAGGATGAGTGCGTTTCCCAAGAATCCTCTATGGACCCTGCGAGAATATCAGAGCAATTCCTTTATTTTAAGAACGCTCTGCCTCGTGAGATCATTGGTCTGTCTTTAGGCACTTCGCCAAGCTTCTTTTGGCCACCCATCTTCTTTACTTTTTTTGTTTTCTATCTTCTCTTTATCACATGCACGTTGGAAAACTACATTCAGCTGTAAAAATCGTCACACCAAGCCCGGCAACAAGTAGACGCCTCCGTGCTTGGAGCGCGCAGCGCGCGGCCAAGAGGCGGAGGGACTAAGTGTGAACCGCTCGGCACCCGTAGGTCTGGTTCCCAGGGTCAGGCACCGGAAGTGGCGGTCCCGGCCCACGGCTTCTTCGGGAATGCAAAATCCCGCCGCTCCCCGGCGGCAGTCCGCGAGCCCTCAGAAGTTTGGGAACATGGAGGTCGCGCGCCCTCCCCAGACGGCGGGGAAGTTCGTCGTGGTGGGCGGTGGCATCGCGGGCGTCTCTTGTG
>NW_005361430.1:997936-1004933 GCF_000412655.1 Myotis brandtii | reverse complement strand
GGGTTGGGACCCAGGCCTAGTCATGTCCGAGCAGACCGGGGGCCTTGTGACTAGCAAGGACGTAGTGAGGAGATTCAGCCGCCTTTGTCGGTAGACGACTGAGGTCCGCTTCCACACGGGCGCAGGCCTGGGTGCACCGCACCCTTACGTACCTTTCCTGTACTGTGAACTCCCGAGATGGGAGATACTTCATCTCTAGGAACGTTTCTAAAACAGCCCGCAAGGTGTATGCGGAATGCAGCTAGGGAACGCTTTTCCGCTTATAGTGAATAATGAGACCATATGTATCTACACCTATATGTATTTTAATATTCCAGAAGGGACTAAATTATCTTGATATAAACAATCAATCAATCTCAGAAGTAATAAGAGATGGAACAAGAAATTCAAGACTTTTAAATATATATATTTCAGAGAGGAAGAGAAACATCAATGATCAGCGAGAATCATTGATTGCTGCCTCCTGCAGGCCCCCTGCTGGGGATCTAGCCCGCAACCCCGGCATGTGCCCTGACTGAGAATCGAACCCTGGAGGGACCTCTTGGTCCATGGGATGACTCTCAATCCACTGAGCCATCACAGCTGGGCTAAACTTTTGATCTTTTAATCTTAAGGTGTATTTTCCATTTATTCACCAAGTCAACACCTATGATCCAGGCACTGTGCTAAGGGCTGATTAGTCAAATATAAACAGCCTGGTGAAGAGGCATGTACATAAATCATTTCCTTGCTGTGTGTGCTATCTTAGGGGTGCCAGTTGAGTTGGTAGGGAGTAAATGAGGGAAGAGGTATCCTTTCTCCAAGGAGATATACTTTTTAGAACAATGAGTAAAAGTTCACCACCTAAACGAGAAAAGACAGATGTTCCAAAGGGAAGCGACAGTAAACCTCAGGTGAAGCCTAGCATCCTCTGGGAGCAGCAAAACTTAAGGCACGGGGTGCTTGGGGGAAGTGACCAGAGATGAAGCCAGGGAAGGTTGGCAGAGGCCAGATCATAAAGGATCTTATAAGTCATGCTAAAAATTTACCAGGAACTTACAAATAGGTGATTTTGAGCAATGGAGTAATGTGATCAAATGAAAAAGTTTAAAAGACAATTAGTTATAATGTGTGGGGCAGGGGTAGCTGGTTAATATGAGACTGGAAGGCCAATTGAAAGGTGATTTTAGTAGTATAAAGAAGTTTTGAGGGCCTGGTCTAGCAATGGAAACAAAGCAGAGGGAGCTCTAGCTCGTTTGGCTCAGTGGATAGAGCGTTGGCCTGCACTCTGAAGGGTCCTGGGTTCGATTCCAGTCAAGAGCACATGCCTGGGTTGTGGGCTCAATCCCCAGTAGGCGGTGTGCAGGAAGCAGCCAATCAGTGATTCTCTCATTGATGTTTCCATCTCTCTCGTTCTCCTTTCCTCTTTGAAATCAATAATATATATATGTATATTTTTAAGCAGAGGAAAAATTACAGAATACACAAAGGAAAGAAAGATAGGGAGAGTGGTGATATTGTCAAATACTGTAGAAAGTTAAAATAAGGTGGTACTTAAAAAATCTATGGGTTTTAAGGATGTATAGTTGAATTGGATATGCTCAGTTTTAATAGTGTAAAAGGGATAGAAATAGAGATTGGTGGAGTTGAGGAACTGGAGATTGAGTTAGGAAATGCTTTCAAGAAGTGTAAAGTGAGAGAGAGGTTTGAAGCCAGAGGAAAATGATGAAACAATGGCAAGTTAAGCCACCATATTTTGTTAAGACTAATATTAAAATGGCTTGGTCTTCAGGATATCTGCTGGTTGGGCATTTGGAAGAGGCAGAATGGGAGTGCCAAAGCGCTTGGGAAGAGGGCTGAGATTCTAAATGTTTATTATTGAGGGTTTGCTGTAATTTCATCCTACTGAAGGCAAATGAAAATATTTTACAATAAATAGAAGTTGGTTTAACTGTTAATTAGGAAGGTAATTTCTCCTTACCCTCGGCATGATAACTTTAAATTGGCATATAAAATAGGTTAAGTAAATAAGGAATACCTCTTTATGCCACTTTCCTTATTCAGATCTTTGTTAGTATTTAGTATAAATGTATTACTCATTTTAATCAATACCACAGTATTGAACACTACTCAACACTACCCCATAAATATGAACAAGACTCAGGATAATGGAAACTTTAGATGAGGAACAATGATTAGTTCCCTAGATTAATAACTTTATTAAAATTGCACTATCCCTTTCTCACCCTCCATGCCACAAATACTAATAACTAAAATTATCATATTTTTCTACTTTTTCTTAATAAGTTGGCAATTCACTTTCCATCAGAAGAGATTCTCCTGGTAACAGCTTCTCCTGTTATTAAGGCAGTTACAAATTTCAAGCAGGTAAGAATCTTTGTATAACTTTCTTACTATTAATTTTTAAAAATTGCAGTACCTTGTATAGCAGGTAGTATAATTGTACTATTTTAATTGTTTAAAATGACAAATGTTCTTTGGATGTTCATTTCAGAATTGTAGTTCAAAGTTTAGAATTATTCAGATTGAACACCAAAAGCACCCAGAATGATACTGAATTTCTAGTCTTCTCTTTTTTTCCTCCTATCATTTCCCTCCCATTCTGAATTACTTTTCAGAAAATTTAAAATAAGGTTCTTTTGGGGAAAATTGCTATGAAATCTAAATATGAATGCAAATATATACGTGTGTATATTTTTATTATAAATATGTGTGTGCGTGTGTATTTACAAATCAGAAGTGCTTCTGAGCCAAGTTTACACTTGTAGATAATTAATGTTGCAGATGTGTAATAAGCATCTCAGAATACTTTGTAGTTCCACAAATTTATATTACACATGTCATAACATTATAATAGGAGTCTAAGATCATTTGGGTCATAGTGTGATAGAAGAGTGGTCTCCAAACATTTTTGATTCAGGAAACTAAGGCAGTGACCTAACAGGCTTGCCCAAGAGTGGTAGGACTAGTATTTTGAGTTCTAGTCTTAAAATGCGAATCTAGCCTTCTTTCCACTGTATTTTGTGTAGTTCACCAACTTTCTTGTTTTATGAACATAAATTATTTTAAAAATGGAACTATTTTTATTTAGAATTCTTGAAAAAGTTTTTAACATATATTCTTACCTCTTTGATCTAATACAGATTTCTAAAGTATTGGAAGAGTTTGATGTTGAAGAACAACCAAGTACCATGTTAGAAAACCGCTTTCCCAACATTAAAGTTATAGAATGTGGAGTAAAGCAACTGAAGAGTGAAGAACATGTAAGAGAATTTTTCCTTAATGACATTTTGCTCTGTTAAATCTTGGTGAGGTTTTTGCCTGACTTCCTTTGAACCCACCTATACCACCACCAAAGTCCCTAGCATGCAAATTTTGTGACATTGATTTCCATTACTAGAATAATTTACACTCTTTTGTGAGTTTATTGGGATTGTGTAGTTTAGTTTAGTTTTGCCTTTAAGTTTTATATTTCAAATTAGCATTAACATTTATATAGTGTCCACTGTTTTCTGGGCACTACACTAAGTGGTAGGCACCATAATGTAAGGAATAAGCAATAATATAAGGAATCTATTCCTGTAAGCTCTCAGTGTCATAGGAAATATAGACATGCATACATATAATTATATGGACATGTGAAAAGCACAGTCATTGAAATATTATCAAAGCTCTGCTAGTAGATATTTGGGAAGACTTCACAGATTGAGTAATATTTGAGCTGTGTTTTAAAATATGAGTGAATTAATAGTTAGTGAATTAATAGATGCAAAAGGGCATTCCAGGAAGAGATTGCATCTTCAAAGACCAAAAGAAAGGAAAAGGGGCATGTGGAACCGTGAGGTGGTCAATGGGATTTGGGTGGGGCTAAGTAAAGGAGATTGGCAGACAGGGCCTGAGAAATAAGTAAATAAGATTGTGAAGAGCTTTTTATGTCAAGCTAAGAAATTGAGTTCATTTCCTAATCAATGGAAAAATAGTAAAGAGATTTTAAGCAGAGGCAGGGATGATGAAATAGAAGTTCTTTTAAGAAGATATATAATAATCTCAATAAAGATTTTAAAAAGAAGAGGAAGATATATCTGACAGCAGTGTCAAGAATGAGTAAGTGGCTAGTAGCCAGCAACCAAATTCGAAGGGGTTAGCAATAGTCCAAAATGATACAAGGCCAAAACCAAGCCAGTGTGAGGAATAAGGCAGTCTCAGAAAAGGATGTTATCAGGTGATTAACAATATCCTCAAATGAGCTTTAGGCAAGATGTAAAGTAGAGTTTGTATTTGTTTCTCAAAAGCAGCTCTAATTTATGAATTCTCCCTTAGGGATAAAACACACACCACATTTGACAGGAAAAAGAAATTAAGAAAAAGTACTGAGTTTTATGAGAAAAGAATGAAAAATCTGAATCCAAAAACCAGAGTAAGTTTCTAATACTTATAGTGGTAGTACTTACTCATTGTAACATCCACATGAATTAATTTGCAAATTGAAGTAGGTTTAAAAGTATACTAACGAGTTGTGAGGAAATTTTTATATTAGGACATTTGAATGAATCAGAGTGCTACAGTTGTGAGGAAATTTTTATATTAGGACATTTGAATGAGAGCGCTATCCATTACCATTTGAAAACTGTCCCACATGAGGTATACTAGCATGTCTGCATTCTCTTATCCTTTATATTCTTTAGTGAATTAGAAAAATTCTAATTTTTTCCAAAAATTTAACAGTAGCTAATAAAGAGCTTTTGTGTTTGTTTTCATAGTAACTAAATGAAAATTTATTTTTTAAATTTGGTCAATGCCTATAACTAATTTGTTTGTCATATAAAATTCTAACCAGATTATATGAAGGAAAACTTGCATGAAATGTCTGTATGGATTACACTTTGGGTTATTGATTTTATATATTTGTTATGCAGCTAAAGAGTTAACATGGGTGAAAAATGTCTCAATGGGTAATAAGTGCTATGTTATGATTTGCCAAGTTTTATAATTCAAACACATGGCACAAAAGTTAACCCCTAAACCATTCTAACAAAGTCCAGCATCTCTCATGTATATCTGCTTTCTAAATGCTGCTGCTAATCTGTAGATTTTCTTCAATATTAAGAAACAGAAACAGTGGATCTCTAATATGTGTTTTAGACTATTGAGGTTATTAAAATTAATATAAATATTTTAAAGCCAGTACATGCTGGATTTAAGTTTAACATGTTTGTCACTTAGGTGAAAATATAATCCCCAAAGAGCGTACAGTTTGCTAGGAGAAAGGCTAGTTTTCATTAGACTCACAAAATAATTCATGGCCCTAAAATGATTAAGAATCACTGAATTGAAGAATGTATTCTTAGGCTTACTTAGCTTTGTATTTACTGGGACAAAATATTGACTGCCACCAAGAAGCAAGCTTAATATACTTTTTGCTTTTGTGTTTTTGAATGTTTAAAGTGAAATTGTACCCACATATAAATGCTTCTTGCCCCTTCATTGCTCTATGTTTTTACAGTGCATTTTAACAGAAGATGGCAGTCAGTACGTATATAAGAAACTCTGTCTGTGTGCTGGAGCTAAACCAAAGTTGATATGTGAAGGAAATCCTTATGTATTAGGAATTCGTGATACAGATAGTGCTCAGGTAATACTTTGGGGTTGGGTCCTGGGGAATAACACAAAGATTTTTTTCTTAGACATCTTTTGCTACATTTGAATGAAAGTGTTTCACTTACAATGCTAATTCCTAAACTGTAGGAGCAGAAGGGAGGTTTTTGTTTTGTGGCCCATAAACCAGAAAGTAGCTATAAGGTTCTATTATTGTCGATTTTAATTTGTTTTTAGTTGATAATTTATCTTGTTTTTTATTCATGCTGATGTTCTGTGTTCTTTCTGCTATATGATGTCCCAAATTTAATGACTCTGCTGAAGGGTACAGCTTATATTATGCACACACTTATTATTGTGATTGGGAATATATGATTTGTGACCTAAATAATATAATGATCTTTTCCCCAAAAGAATAAAGCATATCCAAAACTTACAGAACTTACTCTTCAGCAAAGAAATTAATAGTCAGAAGATCTTTGTGGTACAGAATCATGACAGACCCTAAAACTGGAAAAGTCACTCGGTTTATTGTTCTACTCAAGTGATAACTATCCCAGTAAGGTGAAACTCTATTGTGGAACCTTATACACCTTCTTTTGATAACTTACTTCAGGGTGTGTTGGCCTTATTGCCAAGAAGTTCTTCCTGATTTCAAATCACAATACTCTGTCTTCTAGTTCCTTGTTGTTCTGTCCCATGAGGTGATCATTTTACACTTACGTAACAATATTTTGTGTCCTTGAAAATTGATAGTTTACTTTCAGGCTATTCTTAATTAAATAATTAGGAATTTAGAGAAAACTAGAACTTGGTTATCTTTTGGTAAACCTTTTGGGATTCATAGTACCAAAGATTGCATTCATAACTGTATTCCAGCGAAGCCCTCAACATACAAAAACTCATTGAATCCTCATGATAATTCTGTGTGACAGTCATTACTGCCACTCTACAAATAGGTCATTGAAATAGAAAGACTAAGTAATTTATCATTACTAAGGTAGTTATTAAACTATTAGAAGTACAGTTTAGACTCATGCCGTTCATCTCCATGTCCAGTACTCTTTACAGATCTTTCTTAAATTATCTACTCCCTCAATGAAAGACAAACTAAAATTAACTTAAGGTGTTTTATTGTAGAAATTTCAAGAAGTCAACCGTTTCAGTGGTTATTTATTGAATATTACAATAAGTTTTGGGGTCAATTTAAGAGAAATGGTAACTTGACATAGTAGGCAAAGGAATTGAGCTATTCAGACATCATCCTGAAGCAGTGGTACTATTCTGTACTTTTGAACGTCTCCTACGAGTGACCCACTGGCTTTTCTCCAAGTACATTGTGGTCTTTTTAGGGAGGGTGGTGGTAGTAATTAGCTGCCTTATAATGGTAATAACATTTTTT
>NW_005361430.1:976737-997810 GCF_000412655.1 Myotis brandtii | reverse complement strand
CTCAGTCCGAAGGCCGACGCTCTATCCATTGAGCAAAACCAGCTAGGGCGAGATTTAGTCACTTCTTAATTCCATTTATAGTTGAATGTGAGGTACAAGAGGATAAGCAACTTGTCCATCATTCCCAGTTAGTAAACTGCTAGAACCAGTTCCTCTAGCGTTTGTGCTCTTAATCACTTTGCTGCTGTGGCTCTCATCCTGCAAGTTTTAAGTGCTGAGTGACTGCAGACAGTATCAACTGAGGAACTAGAAGAGGAAGAATCGTGTATCTAGGATATAGATCAATGTTATGTTAGTAAATTGATTTTGTCAAATAGTTGAGAATTTAGTAAACTAAGACAGGGCCTCCTGCTGAAATTCTGAAGTAGTACTCTAATGACATAAAAACAAGGAAAATCAGGAGAGGCATTGCTGTAAAGGCAGTGTAGGGTGAAATGTAGAGGAGAATTTGTATTAATTGGAAGGGTGCATCCCGGAAGAGTGGGAAAGTGAGATTTATTATCAGAGAAGCCTCTTGCTTCCACTATTGCCCACTATACAAAACCCTGTGTCATTTTCTTTTTAATATAGGAATTTCAGAAACAGCTTATGAATGCTAAAAGAATAATGATCATAGGGAATGGTGGTATCGCACTTGAATTAGCGTAAGTATATATTTTTAAAAATTGCTCTGTGATTCATGTAATTGTTGGCATACTAAATAAGGTCTTGTTATCCTAAAAATCAAAGATAATATTGTTTTTCATGTATTTTCAAGAACAGAAATCCACTTAATTTTTTTTTAGCTTTCATGGGATTCATAGTTGCAGAAATGTTGTCAGAAAATATGAGTTTAGGCAGTGCTTTAGGTCTCAAAGGGTCATTAACTGGTAACTGGCTAGATTTGAACCATTCTATATAATCCTCCTCCTATATAATAAAAGCCTAATATGCTAAGTGCCCGACCCTTCGTTCCACCAGTAGCTATGATGCGCACTGACCACCAGGGGGCAGACGCTCCAACCGGTAGGTTAGCTTGCTGCTGGGGTCTGATCAGGACTGGGCAACATGGGCCGGACACATCCTGGAGCCCTCCCGCAATCCTTCCCTGGCCCCAATCATCCACCAGTGGGGTCTCTCCGCCTGGCCTGCGCCCTCTTGCAATCCAGAATCCCTCGGGGGATGTCGGAGAGCTGGTTTCAGCCCGATCCCTTGCAGGGCAGGCCAAGGGACCCCATCAGTGCACAATCCATGCACCGAGACTCTAATGTTTTATAAGCATGTGCTATATTAAAAAAGAATCTGAATGTGTACACCTTTAGAGATTTCTAGTTATAATCCCCACCACTTTTTATTGCTTATACCCATCCTGTTATGTGAACACATTAATGAATATGAAATATTATTTTAAAATATTTCAAGTTCCAAAATCATCGAAGACTCCTCTTGTAGTCTACAGAGCATTAATTCACTTTCTTTGTGATTTTATCTTCCAGCAGATAGCTGACATGAAATAGTATGGGTATTTTTCAGACTAGAAAATTGGGTCCAATTACAGATAGGACAAATTTATATTAAAATAAGGAATCTGCTCAAGCCCTGTCTTTGCTCAATTTCATCCATTCCAACTCTCAGACTAGGTTTTTGCCCCTCTTTTTTAGAGGATGATGAATCCCATTGAAAGCCTATAAGAATTCTTCAATTGCCTGAATACCAGGAATGGCAGTCATTATGAATTTTGTGGCACTGTGCAGAGAAATGCAGAGGGAAAACTAGAGCATCAAAACTAGACTGGGCTTTAAGGGAGGAGGCACAGATGTAAGGGGGGCTTCAAATTTTTAGTACACGTGACAAATTTTCTCCATCACGTATCGCCAAAACTATAACTTAATACTATTATTATTTACAATGAAATGCTTTCTTACCTTAAAAATGTTCAAATTCTCACAACATTTGATCTTATTCCTTCTGTAATATTCTTTGAATACATAAAATGTCTGTTACCAAAGAAGTCAACTCTTCTCAGTATGGTAGCTGTGTACCATCCATCCATCGTCGATTACACTATTACCAGATAAAGCATTTCTCACTCCTGGGACCCTGCGGACATTAAATAATAACTATGTTGTAGAAACTGAACACTTTGAAATGATATTTATTGTAATGAAACTTTACCTGATGTCCAGTATATGTATTTGTCCCTTACATGTTCTTGGTAAACTGGTTACATTCCTTTTGTTATTTGTTCTACTTTAACTCTTATCCTGAAAGAGTGTTACATTCCTCCTTATAATCATTTTTTCTGAGTTTGCCTCAAAATACTTTCTTTACTTGTGCCTTAGGAGAGAATTGTTATTTGCAAGTACAAAGATTTCTACTCATACTTTTGAAATTGCTCTAAGTAACTTTAATATTCCTTTTAGGTATGAAGTCGAAGGTTGTGAAGTAATTTGGGCCATTAAAGATAAGGCTATTGGGAATACTTTCTTCGATGCAGGAGCAGCTGAATTCTTGACCTCAAAGCTCATTGCTGAAAAACCAGAGGCTAAAATTGCACATAAAAGAACCAGATATACAACTGAAGGTAAATACCGAATCTGACTCATTAATTCACAGATAAATTTCTATTTTTTTTAACCATATACAAAAAGACTATAAGAAAATTTAGCAAAATATATTTGGGTGCTAAGAATATAGTATCTTTATATGACTTTTTAGATTTTCTAGAATTTATATATTTTATGAAAAATATGTATAATTAAAACGAAATTTAAAGTGAATTAAATAAACCAGTCTATCTGCATCTTTGTAAACAGATGCTACAACTAGACAAGACCTAAGGTAATTTTATAAAAATGCAATGAGTTTGAAAGCAAACACAAGCTTCATGATTTTTTAGTTTACAGAGGTTTAAAAAAACAAACACATAATGGTTTGTAAAATTCAAGAATTTTATAAGTTTAGGGCATCCCAAAAACTGACAACATTTTCAAAATCTGTTGGCTAACATTCTTACCCTTCATATTAACCAGTGAATATAACATCCCAAAAACACTATGTTTATACTCAATACTCAATTGAAAGATTATCCGTTTTATATCTCTACATCACAAAATATTAAAATAAATAAAATTATTACTACAGGTGACTTTGTTTCATCATTTGGTATGTACTTATGCATAAGAATCATTATATTGCCTAAAAGCTGCAGAACAAGCATAATTATCTGCTTGGCAGATATTTATTTTTATATCACTTGAATTTTGAATTGAGTTTATCTCTTCAGGAAAGAAAAAGGAAGCAGGAACCAAAATTAATGCTGGTAATGTAGGCAGTGCCTTGGGACCTGATTGGCATGAAGGCTTAAATCTTAAAGGAACAAGAGAGGTATGTTTTCATATACTAATTAAACATGTCTAAATGCAATTTTAAATTCTTGAACCCCTTTTTTTGAAGACTGGTTACAAATATGTAATCAAAGAATTGCTAGGTCCCTTTACTTAAAATCCATAGTGCTAAGAAAGGAGTTGGCCTACATGCCCACCAAAGGTAGGTGAATGTTAAATTCATCTAACACTCACTCTCTGCCTTCTTCCTAACTCCCCAGAAGTGGAGATTGCCATACACAGACCACAGTGAAAACACCTGTCCTATTTTAAATTAATGTTTTCTCAAAAGTTACTTCAGATGCATTTCAATATTTTAAAGGTTAATAGATGGATTCTAAATAAAATATTTCTCTTTTAGTTTTCTCATAAGATTCACATTGAAACTATGTGTGAAGTAAAGAATATCTATCTTCAGAAGGACTTTAGAATCTCTAAGAAAAAGTCCTTGACATTTCCAAGAGACGATCAAAATGAGTTAGTTACAACTGATAAAGGTAAGTGATAAAATAAAAAGATATTTAACTGCTTATTTAAAAGGAAGGCAGCTTAATTTTTTTATTATTATACTAGAGGCCCGGGTGTGTGTGTGGGGTGGGGGGGGCTCAGCCTGTTCTGCGCCCTCCTGCAATCCAGGACCCCTTGGGGGATGTAGCAGTACGCCAAGCGGCAGGCAGCCAGGGTGGAGCCCAGGCCCACTGCGCCTGCCAACGCAGCTTGGTAGGGATGCCACAGAGTTGGGAGCTTGGGAGAAGCTCCCATCGCTGCAACTGCGCACACCAGCTGTGAGCCCAGCTTCTGGCTGAGTGGCGCTCCCCTTGTGGGAGCACACTGACCACCACGGGGCAGCTCCAGCGTTGAGCGTCTGTCCCCTGGTGGTCAGTGCACGTCATAGCAACTGGTCGTTCCGGTCTTTCGGTCCTAAGTGTCACTTAGGCTTTTATATATATAGATTAAAAACCAACTTCAGACTGCCATATAAAATTTAAACATGAAAAGTAAAAATAAATGATAATTTAATAAGTCATTTTATTTTTATAACTAACTTAAAGTTTTCTAATAAATTGTATAGGGCTTTACTCACTGTGTTTTGACTGTCATAACCCTGTGCGTCAATCAGAATATCTTGCAGATCAAAACAAAACTAAAACTAAAAACCTGATGTTCTCAGAGGTGAAGTGACTTCCCCAAAATCAAATAGACTGAAAATGTATAAATTTCTAACTAAGACACAGTTCCACTCTTGTGAGAATACTGCCATTTGAGGAAAAACACTCAGCCAAGCCTAGTGTATGATATTCCAGTTCTAAATTCTTTGAATTCTTCCATAGGAAAAGGGAAAGTTTGAGTATGAATAGTAAGGGAAAACAGTGAAAAGTGAGTAACCTAGTTGGACTAAACTCTGAGGAACATCCTCTATTAATAAAGATTTTTAAAGAAATAATTTGTAAGATGATTACCAATTTAAATTTACTTGGTTAGATTTGTGTCTAAATTTGAAGGAAAAACGTTTAGAATGCCATAGTTTTGTAATCATACCCAAAACAAGGAGATGGTGTTAATTGTATTAAAAATTGTGTTAACAAATGTGCCTTATGCAAAATATTAAGGGATGTTGTTTTAAAGTCATCTCCAGCCTTCCTTTTTATTTTTCCTTGTTATAGTTATTATATTCACATAATGTTGTGAACAGTTGGTGGTGATTACATTTGAGAATAAATTTTTTTTTTTAAAGAGATATGGCCTGTGTATGTGGAGCTGACCAACGAAAAGATATATGGCTGTGATTTCATTGTCAGTGCTACAGGAGTTACACCAAATATAGAACCTTTTCTCTGTGGCAACAATGTAAGGTGAAATTTTTGGTCCCACTACACATATTTTTAAAGTATTAATTATTTATTAAGCTCTAATTCTCAAGCCTGAATAATTATTCACTGTGTTAGTATAAAACTGTAACTTAATATGACTAAAAAGAATTTAATTTATATTCATATCTTGATTTGCAATACTTTTTTAAAAATAAAGTTTTATTGATTTCAGAGGAGAGGGAGAGATAGAAGCATCAATGATGAGAATCATTGATTGTCTGCCTCCTGCACACCCCCTACTGGGGATTGAGCCTGCAACCCGGTCATGTGCCCTGACTGGGAATCAAACCGTGACCTCCTGGTTCTTAGATCAATGTTCAACCACTGAGCCACACCGGCCGGGTGATTTGCAATACTTTTTTACTGCTTAAAGTTCTTAAGCAGTTAACATTCCAGCATAGGTGTCATTATTGATGTGACATAATGCATAACTTATTTATATAAATATTGGTAAGAGACTGATACCACATGAATTCTTAAAAGTGCTATTTTGAAAAAACTCTTAATAATTTTTTTCTTTTTAGCATTTGAAGCCTAGAAAAACTAAGGAATATTCTTGTAATTATGAGTGGGTTAGTTGTATGGTTACTGGGCATTTTTGATATTGAAATTCTCAGAATTTTATGAGTTTGCATCTTATGAGGAATTTGATTCCCTGGAAATTCAGCTTAGTTGCCTAAACTTTCAGCTATTTTTCACTTTCTCTTTAAAGATCAGCAAATCATGATGTAAAAATTTTACTTGTTCTTTTACTTTAGAATGAAGTTATGTTTCATTTTTCTTACCATTTATGCTTATGAGGAACATTGTTTAGTTTGATCTAGGAGAAGACGGTGGCCTGAGAGTAGATGATCATATGCACACATCCCTTCCTGATATCTATGCTGCAGGTGACATCTGTACTGCTTCCTGGCAACCCAGCCCATTCTGGCAGCAGGTAAGCCACATACATGATCACGTTTTTTCAGAGACTCCATCTGAAAACAAGGAGTTGCTACCAGCAAATCCAACTTTCTGGTTTTCCAAATCTCCTACTTTAAGTAGGAAGCTATCATAGAGGTTTTTGTGACATTAAAAAAAAAATCAGAATGTTTCCCTTTTGGTGAGTGATAGAATTACAGTGATAGAATAAAGAGATATCTTTCAATTTAAAAGGAGTCAAGTGCTGTTACTTTTTCATTCTCAGATGCTTATCAGCACTGTCCAATGGAACTGTCTATGATGACAAAAATGTTCTGTACTTCTGCATTGTCCATTCAGGTAGCCACTAACCACATGTGTCTATTGAGCACTTGAAATGTGGCTAATGTGATTGAAGAACTTAATTTTACTTACTTTTAATTAATCTAAATAGTTACATATGGCCAGTGGCTACCATATTGTACAGTACAGCTTTATACTAAAAAAACGAAGTTTCAGAGATTATAAGCCATATGGATAAAGCATTCTGTTCCTGATGACCCTGTTCTGTCCTATGGGAATTACTACTGAAAAAAATAATGTTCCTGTAGTGAACAGCCTTGCTCAGCCTTTAGCCTAACAGCTGCTTCCACCTGGCTCTAGACTTCCTCTTGCCCTCACGTGTTGTTGCCTACTTCCAAAAATACTAGAGGAAGATACTCCGTGGCTATAGGTGAGGTTGTCTTAGGAGCAGTAAAGACGGGTAGATATTAGAGATAAAAGAACCAGTCAGTGCCTCTCTTGGTGAAAGACCAGCTCCACAAGTAGCGATATTATTCATTCAGATTAACTATGGAGTGTGAAGTATTGGAAAAGCTAGATGTTTTTTAAGAGGCAGCTTCATTGGTTTGTGTGTTGTTTTTTATGTACAGCAGAGCTATAACATCAGTGATAAGAGAGCTTCTGAAATGCTTCAAACTAGCTTGTTTTCAGTTTTCTCTACAGTCATCGTATGTCATTTATGTGGCATATCTGTCACAAACTCTCAAGTAGGAATTGGAGTTTGGGGGATTTAAAAAAACAAATATTTAAAACCCTCTAGGATAAATCATATCTTCAATGTGCATCATTAGAGGAAAGTAATATCTAAAAATAAGTAGGTGTCTCTTGTTTTGAGTAAATCTTAATAGATCCCATCTCTTAATTTGCAGAAGCAGTAAGTACACTAGTAATTGTTTTACATAGTCCAAGATGCAAACTTAAGAGACTTTGAAGCAGGAATACATCAATTACGTAATAGTCCAGCAGGGCAATATTGTAGGCCACTGTCTTTAGCCATCCTTTGGTTTTATCGTGCTCAGTTTACTCTGCTTCTTTACCAGAGCCTGCCTCTTACTTCATTAACCCTAACTTGTTTACATGGAGAAGACTGAAGTAAAAAAAAAAAATCACTTCTGTCAGAAATCCTTGAAGCTTATATTCATGATTGTGGTATTATATTTACACACAAAAAGACAGCATTAGTTACACAAACACTTAGGGGTATAAGGGTACTATTGCTTATTATAGGCTAACCTATTTAATTTTCCCAATAGCCAAGGAGGAGGTGGTATATGTTTATATTTCAAGTGAAGAAACTGAGGCTCAGAAAAATTAAATACGTACAGTTGATATGCAGATCTACTGACTTCCAAGGCCAGTGTTCTGTTATACTAGAAAATCCCAAAAATTTGTAGAAATACAGTAAAAACAGAATACAGAAGAAGTTAATACTGCTGTAGAAAATTTTAAATGACTTCCCAGAATCACTTGCTGAGATCTGAAATGATGTCTTGGGGTTAGGCACCAAGTGATAAATCTGTCTGCCCACTGAGGTAAATTGCAGGGTAGGTCTTAGCACCAAGATGAGGGTTAGGAGAAGAAACACATTTTTCAGTGATAATTTGGCATCTCTATTAATGCTGATGAGAAATTTATTCTGAAGTGGAAACTGGTTAAAATGTTATCATCTGGTGTAACCTGAAATACAAATTTATTCTGAAGTGGAAACTGGTTAAAATGTTATCTGGTGTAACCTGAAATATATTTTTAAATAGAAAATTTATTGAAATGTAAAAGTTGGTGTCATATTTAATTTTTGAAGCAGTATTTAGGTAGAATTATCAGATACCAAAATCAAATGCCAATCAGAGTGGATTGGTGATTGCTTCTATGGCAAAGATGACCCAACAAACATCTAACCAATTTAACCGGGTAGAATTATCAGATACCAAAATCAAATGCCAATCAGTGTGGATTGGTGATTGGTGATTGCTTCTATGGCAAAGATGACCCAACAGACATCTAACCAATTTAACCAATCTAGACCTAACCAATCTCAAGGACTGTCAAACATTGAACTCCATGAAGGAATGTTACAAGGTTAAGTGATAACATTTTTCAAGTAATGATAATGAAAAGTTATACTGCATTACATTTTTTATTTCAGATGAGGCTGTGGACCCAGGCTAGACAGATGGGATGGTACGCAGCGAAGTGCATGACTGCAGCTAGTTTAGGAGAGTCCATTGACATGGATTTCAGCTTCGAACTTTTTGCTCATGTAACAAAGTTTTTTAACTATAAGGTAAGATAGATAAGCAAATTAGTGCCTTTTTCTGCTTGTTAGTAACTGATTATAATCATCAGATTTTCTTGCTTGAATACAAATTCATATGGTTTTAATCATTTTACCAAGAAAAAAATATTTTCTTATTTTATGCAAATCAATACTTGGTATTATTGCTGATCTTAATTCCTAATTATCTGATAATCATTACCTCCCTTCCCACTGTAGTTTTACACTTTACAGGGACTGTTCCCTACTGGTGCATTTCTAATTTTTATTTGAGATTCATTATTTCTTTGTGCAGGAAACTAATAGCTGTCATACTCAAGAGTGAACCAAGTTATTTTCCATACATATTATCTTAATCCTCTTTACATTAGTCTGAGGCTAGTTTTTGTTCCTAATTTACTGATAAGGAGAAACATACACAAATACACACATATACAAGGTTCAGGGAGATTAAATAATTTGCCATGAAAGATCTCAGTTCCTTATTAAATCTTTAAATCATGACTCCAGGCTAATGTGGTCCATATTCTACATATTTGTATATTCCACAGATAGATAGATATTTTAATCCTCACCCGAGGATATGTTTTTTAAATTAATTTTAGAGGAGGGGGGGAGAGAGAGAGAAAAAAACATTGATTGCCTCCCGTACATGCCAACTGGGGATCTAATCCACAACCTAGGTATGTGCCATCTGGGAAACGAACCCGCAATCTTCTGGTGTACGGGACACCTCTCCAGCCAACTGAGCCACTCATCCAGGGCTTCACTAGATATTTTTAATGGTCATGTAGAATGTAGATTGTATGGCATTATCATCTGTAGAATAAATGCGTACCATTCAAATGTTTGGGGTTTTTTTGGAACCTGTTCCAATGACACTTTTAGCTGTAAAATTTTGTGAACAGATTTTTCTGCTGGCCATTCTGGCATAACACAAAATAAGTGCCTATTATGTTTCCTTTTAGGCACTCACTAGAGTAACTTTTTTTATCCCTACATGTATATTTATAGGTTGTATTGCTGGGAAAATACAATGCACAGAGCTTGGGTTCAGATCATGAATTAATGCTGAGATGTACCAAAGGACAAGAATACATCAAAGTCGTCATGCAGAATGGACGAATGATGGGAGCTGTCTTAATTGGTGAAACCAATTTAGAAGAAACATTTGAAAACTTGATATTAAACCAGATGAATCTTTCATCATATGGAGAAGATCTACTAGATCCAAACATTGATATAGAAGATTATTTTGACTAAAAAGAGCATTTCAAGAACCACATAGTTTCAAATAAGACAAAATGTCAAGTCAATTATGTGAAGGACTGCACTGATTTAATGGTGACCACATTGAAGTTAAAAATACACAGGTGATAATGATTTTAGTGGAAAAGTATTTAAAAATAAAATTCTAAAGATGAAATCAGTTTGGATAACTTACAGATATATTTTTTTCTAACACAAAACTGACCTCTCACGACCACTTATGTAAGAATTTTCAAGTTACTCATTTATGTGCTTTAAACTTAGAAGTGTTCACTTGGGATTTAATTTTGGAGCTAGGTTGGTCTAAAAAGAGCCATTCTTTATGAAATGTCAAAATAGGGCTATGGTTTCAAGCTTAGTTTTATTTTACTTAAATAGAGACAACGCCATCTTACTTACTAATATTAGTATTGATACGTTATTACTCTTTTTGTGTGGATTCTACATCAGTTATAACCTGAGGGTACTCTTTGTGATGAGCCTATGTAAAATTCTCAGTACAACAACACTGCTGTCAAAAGATAGTTCTGTCAAAAAAAAAAAAAATTACAAGGCATAAAGAGCTTAAGATAGTTATGTGAACTTACTCCCTTAACTATTTTACTTTTAAAGGGTTTTACATTAAAAATTTATTTTTCCCCTCATTTCACACTGTAAATGTATGCAGTTCATGCTCTTAAATTTTCAAAAGTTCTCAAATTCTCAAGTCTTCAATACTTTAGAGAGAAGTTCTTAAAATATAGCTTCAAGTATATATAAAATATTAATGAAAGTGTCTTAAAATTTAAGCTACAAAAATAATGGTGCATGCATGCATAAAACTGTTTTCTTGGAAAATTTAGAAACATTCATCTCATGCATCATCAATTTTTCTTTTCTTAGCCCCAGTATTCTTAGTATCAGATTGCTGAAGTATGTTTGCAGATTTCTTCTGGAAGTTGCCCGAATTTTTTCCTTCCTTCTTTTTATCAGATCCTTCAGAATGACAAGTTTGAGATGATTCAATCTACAAAACAATAACAAACACTGGGTAAAAATTCAGTTAATTTTGTTTTCTCATGAGATTCATAATCTCAATAGTCCTTCTATATCAGTTAGCTCTTGAAGTGTCCAGTGGTCTGGTTTTCTATCTTCAAATTTCTACTCACATATGAGTCCCATCTTGAATAGAAGGGTCTATACCAGGGGTCCTCAAACTTTTTAAACAGGGGGCCAGTTCACTGTCCCTCAGACCGTTGAAGGGCCGGACTATAGTTTAAAAAAAAACTATGAACAAATTCCTATGCACACTGCACATATCTTAATTTGAAGTAAAAAAAAACGGGAACAAATACAGCAATTATTTGTATTTGCATGTGGCCCGCGGGCCGTAGTTTGAGGACCCCTGGTCTATACCATCAGAGAAACCATAAAGAACACCTAAAGTGTCCTTAGACACAATTGCATATGGCATGTTTTTGCAGGCTTGATAGTACTTAGTTTATAACTGCTTTTCAACCTCTGCCACAGAGGCAGACTTCTCAACCAACATTGATCACCATGAGAGCAAGGTGTATCACAAAATTAGACATTAAAATGGAGTCTTCACATTCCGGAGGTTAGAAATTCCTCTATGTTAAAAAGCTAGTCTAAAATCTCCCACTTTATGTCTTCCATACCCAGATTCTAAGAACACTGACTTACCTCTTATGTTCAACTGGACTTAGGAGAGTACTAATTAAAGAAAGCATCCATAGGCTTTAATGTATTTTTTAAATATTTGAAAATAGTTACCCTGAAATAGGTCTGCGTGGACTTCTTTACTTGCATAGTAATAACATGTGCCTCGTTGTTCAGAAGATGAGCTTTAGGTCCTGTTTTCAAATAGGAAATGGTAGCGTAAGCTGTAAAACTGTAGTCTTCTCTGCAGAAGATAAAGACCACCACTCAGAGAGGTTTTGAGGAGTTATAGGAAACAAAAATAACCATAAGTGCAATAATTCTAAGTCATATATTGATAGGAAATAATGAAAAATACACTACAAAAATACAGTTTATCTTTATAGAAAGTATTTTCATTTTGTGCTTTTTTTTGACACTAATCAATTATAGTTGGAGTTTAAGTACATTTTGTATAGTGTTTAACATTCGCATGGAACAACCACAAAACCATTTGTTTTGAGGCATTTATAAAAATGAGAAATAACCATAAAGACACATCACATTTTGTGGAAGAAAATATTTTCCCAATTTTTTATTCTTGTGATTGAATAAGTCATCATTCTTATGGTACTGGTTTTCGACATTTTACTATTTTATTTCTTCTTAAGTTTAACATATCTCCTATTTATGGCTGTACTGAGATATAACTAATGCCTATAAAGTCTGTTTCCTTATTTCTAAAATTAAGATAGAATATCTAGTCTCATCTCACCATGTTGCTAAGGTTAAATGAATATATGTAAAAATTATAATATGTAAAGTATGCTGTAATTATTATCATTATTGTTATATATCCAAATTAGAGTTTTTCTTAAAAGTAATCTTTTTGGAAGAATATATATTTATTCCATGAATAAAAAAATAAAAGTAGCCCGGCCGGCATGGCTCAGTAGTTGAGCATTGACCTATGAACCAGGAAGTTTCGGGGCACATGCCCTGGTTGCAGCCCCGATACCCAGCTGGGGGCATGTGGGAGGCAGCCGATCAATTATTCTGTCTCATCATTCATGTTTCTATCTCTCCCTCTTCCTCTGTGAAATCAATAAAAACATTTTAAAATAAATAAAACCATGTACTGTTTTAAAAAAAATTATAAAGACAACATGAAAGGACAAGAAGGGGGTTGGTATATACTTAAGATACTGCTGTAGAAGAAAGTGCGCAATAATTTTCTCCAGGTCTTCACGAGGGAGTGTGGGAGGAACAACACCTGCTACTCTCAATTTTGCTGCTCCCTTTCCCATCCAAGAATCAATCAGTTTCAGTGGAGTGAGTTTTTCATTCATTTCCTCTGCCTGCTGCAGGATTTTGATTAGATCTCTGCAGTAGGCTGTTACATTCTTTCTTTCAAATGCTATAATCAAAGAGGCATAGTTACAGACAATTGGGATTTAGAAATTAGGGCAAAGATAGTCTATCCTAAGTGGTTAAACTGGTTTCATAACAAGTCATCAATGTGAGCCACCCTACACATTGGTTTATTAATATGTTCTGAATTAAAACTAGGCTATTCCCCAAGTCTGGCACTAACCTAAGTTGTAAGTTCTTTAAAACACTGAGATTTACAGTGATGTAAAGAAAATAACCTAGTATCAGAAGGCCTTTGGGTGTGCTCTGGAACCAAAGAGTATTTGCCAGACATGATGATGCAGATACTGAGAGGTGTTTATAGGAGAGTCAATCTATTCTGCATATTTACCTGTGTGCTCATTAAGCAATTTCCTGAAAACTAGTATGGCTTCACAGCTAGTCTGATAAAGAGACAAGAATGTCCTGAACAGATATCCCCAATTATTGGTCTGTTTTATATATCAGACTCTTATTAATTTGGTCAGCAAAACATGCTCTAATAAACAAGTTTCTCTAGGTGTAAACTTAAAATACTGATGACCTTCATCCACCAAGGCATCAGAACTCAGGAACTGGTTAGTCCAGCTCTTCGAATACAACCCCCAAACACAGAATGAAATAAAGTTAAAATAATAGTATAGTTTTAAAACTTTATTTTCCTAATCAGTTACTTTAAAGTATTAGAGATTATCATGAGATTAGCCTTATCTTATATAAACAGCATTTCTATTCAGACTATTTCCTTCATTTCTTAAAAATTTCACATGCCTTCAGTAATAGCAACATAAAATATATACACACAATATGGCTTTTCCTTTTATTTGCCTTTGTTTCAAAACCATGTTGTTACTTTTGAATCTGGCAAATTCTATTCACACGTTGTTTAATCTTTTAAATCTATTTTTAAATCAAATACTGCCCTCATGTAGTCCTACCCATCTATAATAATAAAAGTGTAATATGCTAATTAGAACAGATAACCTGGACGAAGCCAGGGCTGTGAGGGCCGAGGCAGCCGCCACGGCTGCGAGGGCCAAGCCCCTTGCACAAAGTCCATGCATCGGGCCTTTGTATGTATGTATGTGTGTGTGTGTGTGTATATATTAGCCTATAAAGGTTCAAAAAACAATGAACTCACAAATGTCTTTGCAGCAATTATCACACATTTTGTTGCACGCTTCTGAGTTCCATACTTCATCAAAATGTTGAGCTATCAATACACGGCGACATCTGCCAACACATTTAGAGATACAAATTAAGTGATCTAATAATGTTTTAAGAATCCCTATTTCAAACTACAGAATTATATCTTGTATAAGTTTCCTATTGCTGCCATATCATTACCACAAACTCAGTCTTAAAACAACGTATTTATTATGTTACATTTCTATAGGTTAGACATTTGACGTGGATCTTGCTGGGTTAAAATCAAGGTGTAAGCAGGGCTGTATTTCTTCGGGAGGTGCTAGAGGACAGAATCTGTTTTTTTGCCTTTTCCAGTTTCTAGAGACTGCCTGCATTCCTTGACTCATGGCCCCCTTTCCTTCATCTTTAAAGTCAAGCACACTGGGTTGAGTCTTCACATCATATCACTCTGCCTCCTTCCCCCTCTCTGCCTCCTTCCAAATTTAAGGACCTTTGTGATTATACTGGGCCCACCCGAATAATCCAAGTTAGTCTCCCTATTTTAAAGTCAGCTGATTAGCAACCCTAATTCCATTTGTAACCTTAATTCCCTTTTGCCATGTAAGGTAACATACTCACAGGTTGCTGGGATTTGGATGTGGATATCTGTGGGGACTTTGCCCACCACATATAATTTTTTCCATACGTACTTGATAAACATAGCTTTTAAGACGTTGTCTGAGATTCATTTTGAGATTCAATATTTTACTATTAAAAAAATCTTCCTGATAGCAGTTTCTTGTACTTTATAGTATTCATTTGAGTCTAAACCCCAAAATATGCTTCATGGGGGTCTACTGGACATCTAAGAAAAATGTTCTTTTTCTCATTTCTTTAACTAGATTATTGTAGCATCTATAGGAAAGAAATACCATTTTCTGTCACTGTCTGGTTACTGCTTACATAAAAATTATGAGTCATTTTTATGTGATGGGTAATAAGAGTACAAAGCTGACTAAGACAGAAAAGCCATCAGGGAGCTATATGGTCTAATTAAATCTACCCTAAATAGATTAAAATTTATTTCTTAAGAAGAAACTGGACCCTGCTCTCAATTATTTCATCAATCCATCAGCTGGTAGGATGGTTGGTATGTGTTACTGAGCTCAACTCTCAAAACTCCTCTTATACACCTGTACATAATTATTAAAGCTACACACCAGTACTGGAGGGAAAAAAAAAAGCTTGAACTCACTATCTCTATCAGACTCTTCAGTAAAACAGAGTTTTGGGGAATTATCTCAGAGAGAGAGAGAATATCTTTTCTTGGATTAAGGCAGATCTTGCAGGTTCATGTACTTGTTCTTACACTTCATACACTACCTTTACATGTTTGCACTTGATGTTTTACCAATGTATTTACTGACTTTCCTAAGTACTCAAAGGAACATCATATACTCTCACATTGTGTTTGTCTCTAACTGACAAAAGTTATGAAAAGACATGTGGCTTACTTGCTTATGTTTTGACAGTATGACACCATCTCATAAAGCTTTTGTTGCCCCACATTCTCCATCACCACCATTGAACTGATTCTGAATATGTCTCCAAAGCCATAATACAAAATACAGTCCGCTTTCGTGTCATCTCTACCTGTAGTAGGAAAGATTGCATAATTACTTTAAAAATTCAAAGCAAGCAAAAATAATATATGCAAAATTAGCTGGCTATGCTTCATTGTCTAAGTATATCTATAAATTTCAGACAAAAAAGTGAAAGTTAATTTGTAACAACTGCCCTCAAATTTATTTATTATTTATTTTTTTAATATATTTTTATTGATTTCTGAGAGGAAGGGAGAGGAGAGAGATAGAAACATTGATGAGAGAGAATCATTGATCAGCTGCCTCCCACACGCCCCCCACTGGGGACTGAGCCCGCAACCCGGGTATGTGCCCTTGACTGGAATCAAACCTGGGACCCTTCAGTCTGCAGGCCAAATCTTCGTCCACTGAGCCAAACCAGCCAGGGTTCAAATTTTTTATAAATGACTAGAAGACTTACTAACATTCAACTATTTTTTTTTAAATAAATATTCTTGATTTTTTACAGAGAGGAAGGGAGAGGGATAGAGAGTTAGAAACATCAATGAAAAAGAAACATCAATCAGCTGCCTCCTGCACACCCACTACTGGGGATATGCCAGCAACCAAGGTACTTGCCCTTGACTGGAATGGAACCTGGGACCATTCAGTCTGCAGGCTGATCCTAGGCCAGTGGTCGGCAAACTCATTAGTCAACAGAGCCAAATATCAACAGTACAACGAATGAAATTTCTTTTGAGAGCCAAATTTTTTAAACTTAAACTATATAGGTAGGTACATTGCTATTAACTTAATTAGGGTACTCCTAAACTGGCCTTTGCTAAAAACGTCCTCAATCTGTGGGGTCAACCTCAGCGAACGTACCCCCTCTTCTAACGCCACTTCAAAATAGACTCGCCCAGGCCGAAAACCAACTTCTGCGCATGGGCCTCGAAGTTTTAATTGCACTGTACGTGCACGCCCGCACGTGGTATTTTGTGGAAGAGCCACACTCAAGGGGCCAAAGAGCCGCATGTGGCTCACGAGCCACGGTTTGCCGACCACTGATCTATACACTGAGCCAAACCGGTCAGGGCTCAGCTTTCGTAATTTAAAAATGTATCCAGCTCTGGCTGGGTGGCTGGAACATCGCCCTGTACACCAAAAGGTTGTGGGTTCAATCCCTGGCCGGGCGCATACAGAAGGCAACCCATCTATGTTTCTCTCTCACATTGATGTTTTTCTCCCCCTTCTTCTCTAAATCAATGAAAATGTATCCTCAGGTGAGAATTAAAAAATAATGTGTCCATAAGTAATCCAGTTACTTAAGTTACAGAGTTGAAACCACTAATTAAAAACTCAGGAGACAAAGATGGATATCAAATTATCTTAGGAAACTGAAGAAATAATTCGTAACACTCTAATAGAACATACATAAGTAAAATTTCTCCATTGGCAAATAAGATTAAACTGTGAAAAAGACATGTTATTCTAAAAATAGTAGCCAATAAAGATTAAAAATATAGAATTATTAAACATCACTTATAGTGTGTTTTCTGGAAAATCTTTTTTTAAAAATGACTCTGGATTTGAGTTATACATACCTGCACGTCCACTCTCTTGGTAATAATTTTCCATAGATTTACTCATTGAATGATGAATAACAAATCTCACATCTGGCTTATCAATTCCCATACCAAATGCAACCGTTGCCACTACTACCTAAAATGTTTTAACATTTCATGTTAATTAAGTCAAGTGAAAATACTCTTAAAGGTGAATTAGGTTTCTATTGAAGATATATACCTAACCTGAATTTCATTGGCTGACCATCTTCTGTGAACCTTGGTCTTATCTTCTGGTTCCATATTGGCATGGTATGCACCTGCACGAATTCCCAATTTCTGTAAACTACCTGTAACTTGCTCAGAGTCCTTCTGAGAAAAGCAATAAATGATTCCTGTAGTAAAATATGTCCAATTGTTAGATTTATAATCCTGGAAGAGAATTTTTAACACTCAAGATAATGATTACTGGTAATACAGGGGAAAATAATTTATGAAAAATTTCAAGGCCCCGACACATATTGATTTTTTTGGTATAATTCACAATTTGATCACCAGCAGACATGAGCCCTGAGCCACAGGTATTGGATCTCATTGCCTCTTTCCTCTCTCCAACTTTATTTCCCACTACAGAGTATTTCTCAAACTGATGCCTCACAGCTCCATAAGAGGTTAGCAAGTGTTCTGTGAAAAAAGTTCCAGGTGCAAATGAGTTTGGGGAGCAATGCATTAAACTAAGTTAAGTTTCTCTCTTTGTTTGTAGGGCTGGTCAAAACAGATACACTCCGTGACTCTCAGGAGAGATAAATAGCTAGTTGCAGCCTTTTTCAAACTTATTTGACCCTGGAACTCACTTTACCTGGGGTACCCATTCATATCTCCTGAAAATCTATAGAACAGTTTTGAAATGCCGCTTTTATACAAACTCTTTGCTTCTGTAATACTTGCCTGTTCATTAATCCTGAAACACAGTTATACATGCTCTGAACTCCATCTATACTTAACTCATTCAATATGTTCTATTTATTTCTTTAACATATCCTTTACTATAAGGGACTACATTTTATATCCCTTTAGATCATCAGTGGTTACTTCTATCTTATACACAGTGTATACTTACTGAATATGTGCTACTGAAAATTAACATTATGAAATTAGGTCCATTCCTTAAAACAATTAAGTGTAAATAAGCAAAAATAAATCAGACAGTTAGCAAATGCCACATACAGTTTCTAAGATGGCCAAGCAAATTAATTTTACCATAACATGTTCAAGTATCCTCTGCCATGCATTACCTTAATATTTTTTGGTGTTAATCATTTATCAGTATATCAGTATAATATTAATTACTTTTTGAAAGTTCTCTCTGTCTAAAAAGTTGGTTTGTTATTTTATTACCTGATTGCCCTTTGTATCTCCCATTAATGACCTTTACAATATCCTCAATAAAATCTTCAGTGTTTGAAGGCTTTTGACGAACCTAAAAAAAGCTAACTTATTAAAAAGTAACTTAATGAGTACCAAGTAGTCACTTACTTACATCTTTCAAGGTGTGATTCTTTCATGAACACTGTGTTTTTTCCTATTATTCTTTCCCTCACCCCATCTGCCTCACCCCACCACCTCCTAACTTCTTCTTCATCATTATTTTTTATTTTACCAGAGATGAAGAGGCACAGAAGCAGTGAATAACTTGTAAAGATGGAGACTTTATTTTCTAGTGCTACTTTTATAAAAACATAAACCATAGAATAACTATTCAATGAAAACTCAGAAAAATATTGTCTATTCTTAAAAGAACTAAAAAAGAAAAAAAAAACAACTGTTAGGTTATTTAACTTTCAAAGTTATATATCAAATATAATCTAAATAGGGGGATTAGAAAACCTTTAATGGAATATGAATTTTGTATTATTTCATAATTAATTTTAATAGGATGTCATTAGGATCCTTAGTGTCCATCTATGCTCTTTTTCCACCCTTGCACAAGAAAAAATATACATAAATTTAACAAGGCAACATCTACTTAAACTAACAAAGAATATGCAGCACAAGAGATATCAGAAGAAGGCATTAATTAATGAATCTTATAATTACCTCCTGATTTTAAAAGCTTTTTAAACGTAGTTCACTGTTACTCATGTAAATACTGGTAAGCATAATGAAAAGGTAACCTCTCTGCCACAACCCTTCACAGAAGTTACATACCTCATAATAAAGATTTGGCCGGTTAAAAGAAGCTGTAAAAGTAAAACACTTCTCAACACACAGTATTTTTTGAGCATCCTTCAAAACATGACTGGTTGCGGTCGCAGTCAGCCCAATCAGTGCTGTGTTCGGGAACTGGCGCTTTAAGATACCAAGTGCCTTATAATCTGGAAAAAAGAAAATACAAAGTGGCCCTCTTTCTGTCCTTTAAGGAACAGAGTAAATTAAGCCTTTTAACATGATGGAGATAACCAAGGATTGCTGTACTTTGATTGCCATAGCTAGCTAGCTCAGTAAATCTGCAGGTGCAGCCTAGTCTTTTTGAATAGGCGGGCTTTCTTATATAGTGGGGCCTTGACTTACGAGTGTCCCGACTAACGAGTTTTTTGAGATACCAGCTGTCTCTCGGCCGATTTTTTGCATTGAGTTGATAGAGTAATTTGAGTAAACGAGCTCGGTCTCGGAACGAATTAAACTCGTAAGTCAAGGCCCCACTGTACTTTTAGTTGATTCTTTGAAAACACTGTTCTTGGCCACAGATGGACTCCCTGTTGAAGAGAGGAAATACCTAACATTTCTAGTTAGCTATGCACAGGTCTACACCTGGTGAACAGGGGATTTAAGAGGCAGTGGGAGTAGCCATAGTATTTGAGTCTATTACAACCGACAAGAGATAAAAGAGGCCATCAGCCTAAACCCGTGGTCAGCAAACTGCGGCTCGCGAGCCACATTCGGCTGTTTGGCCCCTTGAGTGTGGCTCTTCCTAAGCCTTAGGAGTACCCTAATTAAGTCAATAACAATGTACCTACCTATATAGTTTAAGTTTAAAAAATTTGGCTCTCAAAAGAAATTTCAATCGTTGTACTGTTGATATTTGGCTCTGTTGACTAATGAGTTTGCCGACCACTGGCCTAAACCCTTCTATCACCAGAAGCATCCAAGAGTGGCAAGTTCAGACCAGAAAAAGCGTGGTGAGGGCACTGCTTTTTATATAACCTCTTTCAGGGGAACCATTCTGGGCTCAAACTTGTCATACACATCTACATCACTAGATAAGTTGTCCTTAAATATGTAAATTATTTGGAAAAAAGTGAAAAAGAAATTGCTAAATGCTAAGGACTATGAAACTACAGAGGAGAAAGTAACCATTTGCGAAGTTGTGAAGGCTTCCAGGAGCTAACATTTGAATTGGGTCTTGAAGAATAAGCAGAGTTCCTAGGAAGGGAGGAGGAAGACATCAGGCAGAGGAAACAGCACACGCACTGCACACACACTGGCATGAAACGACTCGAGAAGCTGAGATAACAGCAAACAGTTCAGTGAGGCTAAATCACAGGGTGATGTGATGCCTGGATCTATTGTCAAGGCCAGTAAGTAGGGAACTATATTCCTCTATGGTTGCAAGTTAGAACTGAAAAGTTTTCCCTCTAAAACCATGAACAAGGTAAGGATGCCCACTTCTCCACTTTTATTCAACACTAGAAGCCCAATGCACAAAATTCATGCAAGAGTAGGCCTT
>NW_005361430.1:972361-976725 GCF_000412655.1 Myotis brandtii | reverse complement strand
CTGCTGGCACCAGCTTCCCTCTGGCACCCGGAACCTGGGTTTCCCTCTGGCTGCCAGCAGGCACCCGGACCCAGGCTTGCCTTGCAGCCCCAACTTCATCCAGAAGGTCGTCCAGAAGGACGTCTGGAAGAATTTCCAGTCTAATTAGCATATTACACTTTTATTATTATAGATAGTATTGGAAGTCCTAGCCAGAGCAATTAGGCAAGAAAAAGAAATAAAAGGCATCCAAATTAGAACACAAATAGAAATATATACTATACTCATGGATCGGATAATTAATATTGTCAAAATGAAAATACTACCCTAAGAGAGCTACAAAGTCAATGCAATCCCTTATCAAAATACCATGAGCATTTTTTCACAAAACTTAGAACAAATAATCCTAAAATTTATTTGGAACAACAAAAGACCCTCAGTAGCCAAAGCAATCTTGAGAAAGAACAAAGTTGGAAGTATCACACTTCTGAATTTCAAACTACACTACCAAGCTATAATAAAACAGTATTTTACAATTTACTCTGTGGAGTAGTCTGGTTAAGATAGCAGGGCTCTTAGTAGAAAGCACAGTATATATACTGCCTGAAGCATTTAAATCAAATTTAAAAAAAAATACCTGTGCTTCCAATATTTCTGAAGGTAGAGAATGATCTTCAGGCTATGAGTCTACTATCCTTGGGGAAGTATAAGAAAAGGTGAAAACAGATCAGAACCAAAGGAAACACTAATATTGAAGGAGGTGGCAAAGGAAGAAGAATGAAGGAGGTAAGAATGGAAAAGAACAAAATAAAAAAGTTACATATTAACCAAAAGAAAAGAAAGTGGCAAGGTGAGAGGTGAACAGTATAAAATGCTATTGAAGTTAAATGGGAAGAGGAATAAAGATGAGACCACTGGATTTAGCCAGTGGGAAATAGGGTCACTGGTGACCTCTGAATAGAGTGGAGAAGGAGGAAGTGTGATCCAATAAACTCAGGAACCCAGGGGTCCATATGAGTGTGAAAGTAGGTTCAGACGGAAAAGAGGTTGAAATCATAAAGCAAGATTTTTTAATTTAATATTTTTTTACATAAAACAAGTCTGGATAATCTGCTTTAGGCTATGACTGTAGGATTAAGTTGCAGGAGTAAAAAAAAGGGTTATTAAGATATCCCATGGAACTTTACCTAAGGAGTTAGTTGAATATAGGTCCTGAAGTAGATGCTAACGACACTCAGAATGACAACTAAAGACAACTTTGAAGCAGATGCAAATTCCTCAATAGATGTGAAGAACCTAGAGGTCAGTAAATCTTTATGGCTAAAGATAGAACAGTATTTTTGCTAACAGACATATGTTTTAAAGGACAAAGATAATTAAACTAAATACTACCTTAGAGGGAGTAAAGAGAAAGATTTTGCCTCTTGACTCTCCTTATATTAAGGCAAAAGAAAAGGAGTAATAACTACCCAAGAGGATCATTTTAATGGAAGCAGGAATTTTCCATCATGTAAAGCTGAGTAAGAAAATAGTCCCCAGTACTAAGTTTTCCAGCTACCACATACATACCGGGTCTGAAATCATGACCCCAGTGACTACAGCAGTGAACTTCATCCACAGCTATTCGGGTAAATCTCCTTGCTTCATAGGCTTTCTCTAGTCTTGACATAAACATTTTGCTTTTTGCAATTTTCTCTGGAGTCACATAAATTAGCTTTAGCTTGGAGTTTTTATTTACCATTTCAGCATGAACCCATTTCACATGCTCCTATTGGAAGGAAAAATAGACACGATAGTAGAACTAAGCTAACAGACTGCAATACTACAGTAAGTGGTAAAAGATGTTCATTACTCAAAAGCAATAGTCTGGGGCTGTTTAACTGCAGATATTTAGTTCGTTAAAATGGAAACCATGTCCCAGTACTAAACTTCATGGCAGTTGTGTAAATAGAATTTTAGCTATTTACTTATACCCAAACTGTTGATAAAAGCATAATCTCATTTGACAAAAAAAGAATAAGAAATGAATGTCAAGATACTCAAATAAGCATTTATTCTATGACGGCATAATTCTAAATTGTTTGTAATAACTATGACTACAAAGGTGTGTTTTTTATTAATCTTAACATTACATTTGTAACACTGTCTATCTCTGTGAACATAATTTATTCTTAATTACCTGCTTTAATGATGCTGTCATATCTACTCATAATCTCTTTTTTAGGTTTTATAAACTATCTTATTCATTGAATTAAAATTTTATAATGTGAAATATATATTTATATGTTATATATAACAATAATAAATCTTAAGAGATAAGTTATTAGGTTCTTAGTGCTTTGTTACTATTTTATATAATATTTTGCCCAGGAGATGTCATAATTTTCCTTCTCATTTGATTAGGACTCAAAGAAGTGTAAAGAAACAATGCTGAATGTGATAGAAAGAGAAAATCAAAACTGTTTTCATCATCCCAGAAAGCAGTGTGTTAACTCCTTGAGATAGTCCTAATTTTGTTAAGAAATAGACAAAGTGTATTAAACATTTCAACTGGTCCTAAATGTCCCAGAAATCTTAGGGGAGCAAACATAAGGCTATCTCCTCAGAAATGGGCAGATGCAAAAATAAAATACTAGAACTTCTGGCAGAATAAGTATAAATGAGTGAGCATGGTTATGTTCCAATAAAACTTTATTTATGGACACTAAAATCTAAATCTCATAGTATTTTCACACTTCACAAAATGTATTATTTTTCTCTTAACCATTTAAAAATATAAAAATCTATCTTGCCGAGGCCGGTTTGGCTCAGTGGATGGAGCGTCGGCCTGCGGACTGGAGGGTCCCAGGTTCGATTCCGGTCAAGGGCATGTACCTGGGTTGCGGGCACATCCCCAGTAGGAGATGTGCAGGAGGCAGCTGATCGGTGTTTCTCTCTCATCGATGTTTCTGGCTCTCTATCTCTCTCCCTTCCTCTCTGTAAAAAATCAATAAAATATATTTAAAAAAAAAAAATCTATCTTAACTCACAAACCATACAAAATAGGAAATGGGCTAGAAATGGCCCATTAGCAGTAGTTTACAACTCCTGATATAAGTAGTAATCAGTTTTAATTTTATAAGAACTCAATTGTAGTTAAGGCCCCTACTTCAGTGAAGACTTATAACACAATAAACAAATAATACAGAACCATACCTTAGAACTAGAAGCATTTAACATGGTAGCTGAAATTTCTAATTGTTTTAAAACCATTAATTGGTCTTCCATAAGAGAAATCAATGGGCAAATCACGAGTGTAAAACCTGAAAAAGAAAAATCGACTTTCAATTTTATACCACCACCAGAACAAGTTTCAACGAGTCACCTTCTTTACCATAACTTGTGGGCACTACCCATTCATTCAGACTAATTTTCAATGCAACTTTAGCAGTATACTATCTATTTCTTACCCTCATTAATATAGGAGGAAGATACGAATAAATGATCCTAAGCCAAATAAGAAAATTTAAGATTAAGCAGAAATCTCTTCCCTTATTCAGTCCTACAAACATAAAGATATTATCATTTTGAATTTTTAATTCACTATCATTTTTAACAATCAGTATTGGTAATCTCAGTAAAATAATATAAATCAAGTCAAGTACTATCCAGTTACATCAGGGAAAAGTTATTCCAAAGCTACCTACCTCCCCATAAAAACTATAGCAACCTGCCCTGACCAGTTTGGATCAGTGGATAGAGCGTCAGCCTGCAGACTAAAGGGTCCCAGGTTTGATTCCGGTCAAGGGCATGTACCTTGGTTGCTGGCACAACCCCGGTGGGGAGTGTGCAGGAGGCAGCTGATCGATGTATCTCTCTCATCGATGTTTCTAACTCTCTATCCCTCTCCCTTCCTCTCTGTAAAAAATCAAGAAAATATATTTAAAAAAAACTATAGCAACCTATAGAATTGAAAATGTTTCATGGGTATTCATCCACTTCCTGCACCAGATTAATTTATTCTGAATAGAAATCAGTGAACAGTGTATTGACTAAATGAAGTTCTGGCAATATATCTTGTTTCTCTTATCATTGAAAGCGTTGACAGCTATAAGAGCTATTCTACATTGTTAAAAACATATGACCTCATGTTCCTATAGTTTGTTCCTTAAAATAACCACAGAAAGAGAGTAGTCCCATTTAACTATTTTTTTTGAATACTTAAAAATATATTAAGAGAGCCCTGGCCAGTATGGCTCAGTTGGTTGAGCATCATGCAGAGCACTGAAAGGTCCCTGGCTCTCTCAATCAGGGCAAATGCCCAGGTTGTGGGTTCGGTCCTGGTCAGGGTGCACAGGGGAGACAACCAATCAATGTTTCTCTCTCTCTCTCTTCCTCTCCTTTCC
>NW_005361430.1:963374-972298 GCF_000412655.1 Myotis brandtii | reverse complement strand
TTAACATTTCTTCAATTTAAAATAACTCTTTATTAATACATACCATCTGAACACAATGCTGGTAACTGGTAGCATAAGCTCTTTCCACCTCCTGTAGGCATAACAAGAAATACATCCTTTCCAGACATTGTTACATTAATAGTTTCAAGCTGAAGCAGTCTGAACTTCTCCAGTTTAAAGACATTTTGCAGAACGTCTTTAACTTTATCAGACCATGGAAAATCTAGAAAGAGAAAAATAAGCTAAATATATTAGATTGTTTAGGACTATAAGGAGACACACGTGCATAGCTGCTTTCATAAGAGCAGGATCAGATAAATATATATAAGATTTTTAATACTATGGACAATTTAACTTTCATAAGAACAATTTTGAGATTAGTTTAAGTCACAAAACTAAAGCAAAAGCAAATTTAATGATATACCGTCAGAAATCGTACCTCAGAAAAAAAAGCTAGTATATCAGGAAAAAAATCAAAGCACTTGCCAGTTGAGAATTAACTTACACAAAAGAAGATATTTGAAAAACCATCTGAAAGTCAACCAAGGAATTCAAAGTATCATAAAATACTCAAATATCATGAATAAAGTTAACCATTATCTGGAATTTTTGGTGTAAATATCTTGTTTACAAGTGAATCACTAAAAAACAAGGCCCACAAAAGCACTGCAATTCCTTCTCAAGTTATAGTATTCCTTTTATTATTTTTTTTGGTTGTTCACCAATGTTTATTTACTTTTCAATTACAGTTGACATTCAATATTATATTAGTTTCAGGTGTACAGTACAGTGGTGAGACATTTATATAACTTACAAAGTGATCCCCCATAAGTCTAGTAACCACTTGACACCATACAGCTATTACAATATTATTGATTAATATTCTCTATGCCGTGCTTTACACTCAAATGACTATTTTGTAACTGCCAATTTGTACTACTTAATCCCTTCACCTTTTTCACCCATTCCCCCAATCACTGTCCTATCTGGCAACCCTCTGTTCTCTGCATTTATAAGTCTGTTTCTGTTTTATTTTAATTTTTAGATTCCACATATAAGTGAAATCATGTAACATTTGACTTTCTCTGTCTCACACGAAAATTAGTGATACACATGATGCTCTGAAGGAACTTAAATCAAAAAAGGTTTGTTCAGTAGAGCAGGGAAATGAACTAGACTTTGGCAAAAAGTTTGAATTTTTTTCTGAATCGTTTAATTTTGTCTAGTGAAAATTTAGAAAATTTAGTTAAAATAAATATCTCACTTTTCCAAGCATTGATTCATGTTGTTAACAAAATATATTTCTTTATTGATTTCAGAGAGGAAGGGAGAGGGAGAGAGAGATAGAAACATCAATGATGAGAATCATTGATCGGCTGCCTCCTGCACACCCCCTACTGGGGATCGAGCCCACAACCCGGACATGTGCCCTTGGCCGGAATCGAACCTGGGACCCTTCAGTCCGCAGGTTGATGCTCTATCCACTGAGCCAAACCGGCTAGGGCCTAAAAGCTTAATTTTAAAAGACTACAGAACATGGGTAAAGAACGGTCTGCCTCTAAGCTCCCACGCCACTTAAGGAATGGCCAGTTTCACCTCTTAATGTACTGGAAAGCACTGACCCTGATACAGTGATTTGACTCCAGTTTAAAGAAAGAAGAAAAAAAACTAGCAAATAAAAAAAGAATAAACCTTCTTTATTCCAAGAGGCAGGTGAAGAATCACATTCATTGCTTCCCCCAGCATCAGAATCCTCCAAACACTGCTTTATTCTGCTTGTTAGGATGTTTTTTTTCTGAGTAAGCTCTTGTTGCCTCTCCAGAAGTTCCTGAATTTGAATGTCTACTGCATGTAGCTCGTTGTTCACCGAATCCAATTCCTCAGTTAGAGCTATGAGGAAGGAAAAAAGATACAATGACAAGACAGTCAATTACAATTTTAGGTTTCCCTAATAATTTTTTAATATTCCTTACCATCGAAATCACAGACAAGCTTATAAATTCTGCAGTGTGGTTAAGAATATTGTTTTGGAGTCGCACAGACCTGACTTAGTAGTAAATCTCAGGTCCTCCTCTTACCTGCTGAGTGAACTCAGGCAAGGTACTTAACTGAGCCTCAATTTCCCCATCTGTAAAATGGGGATAAAACCTAGGTTTCATAGCACTATTGTACAGAATTAAGTGAGATAACATATTGAAGGTTCTTGACACAGTACCTGGTACAAGTTAAGCATTTACAAATGATATCTATTTTAATTATGTTGTAGGGCAGTGGCCCAACAATCTCCTAAATCAAGTGACCCAACTATGAAGCAAACACAAGCTATTTAATAGTCCCCTAACTTCTTAGCTATTATTTCACAAAACATTCACATTTAGGCTCATATAGTGGCATGATAAGGATTCAATAATTATAAACAAGATGATGTAACAAGTAAAAAAAAATCATGTACTATTAAAATTAACATTACAACTCCATCATTAATTAATTTATAAAGAAGCCTTAATGTATGATTCTAATCAGACAGTCAAAGTGAGATTCCTTTTGATACCATATCAATGGAAGCTGTAAAAAATTTAAAGATGTTGTTGGTGTGTCCAAAACATCTGTCTGCATTATTCAGTGTTCATTTGTAATGCCTTTTCATGAGATAAAGTCTTATGGTTATTTAAAATCGAATGTTGTGATGACTTTGTATTGTACCAACTGCCAGAATTCCCTTCCCCGTAGGATTCTGGGTTAGGATTGGCCACAAGTGAACTCTGCGTGAGATTTGGAGGGTGGAAAAAAGAGCAGGCCAATTTACATTCAGATGGTTGGCATAAGGTCAAATAATGTTGCAGCTCACTCATGTCGTCATGGATCTTCTGTCTCACCTTGTTGGCATGGGGCAGAAGCCAGTTCCTCCAGGCCCTGATGAATCTCCCCAGGGCAGTAGCTTGGCCCACAGCTTCTCTGAATCCTTGACCAACTTCATGTGCAACTTGCCGTAGCAAGTACACCAGATCTTTGGCAAGGCACCAGCATCCATGAAGTCAGATCCTTGTAGGCAGTGACACACCACCATGATTCCCAGTGAGAAACAGGAGGGTTCCACATAGTCCTTGTGGGTTTCAGCTGATCCTTACCCACCCACACTTCACATCCATCTTCCCATCCCTAATGCTGGCACTACTGACTTCAGGTCCAGCAGGGGACTGCATAACCAGCTCCAGTGATTATGCAGGAAATAGTCCCTATAAGAAATCCCTTATATCTGATTGAAACCTAGCCAACACCCAGTGCTGTTCCAGATGAACAGAAACTTAAGGGTGGGTTCTCTGAATTGCTTCTGGGCCACCTGAAATTGGGCCTCTGATCTGATTAGATTTAAAGATACTGATGTCCTTTGTTTGCAGTGATAAAAGGAGCAATGGTATTCCATGGCATGCAGTAGACAAAGTTATTTAAATTCTAATCTGTAGACACCAGTATAATTAAGTGTCACAATTATACTGGTGTCTTACTTAATACTTGGGTGGCCAAGTGTTTCCTGACACAGAACATTTTGGTGAAAATAATGGCAACAACTGGTTGCTTTGAAGTATGCTGGAGAACTTGGGGAGAGAAATGCAGGGCCTCAAAGTCGCTACAGGGTCAAGATTACTGAATACCAACCCTAAGTCTAAATCCTGCAGATGGCTGTAATACAATGTAAATTGAATTCCCAACTTTGCAGGGACTCGTATTAAAGTTAAAGACAAAGTGTCACTGGGATGGGAACATCTGGGCTGATTCCAATGAAACAGGGGACCTTGAGCACTAAATCTGACAAGTCACTTTTGCCCTTCCCTTTCTGAAACAGCTTTCTCCTGCCTGAATGCCTTTAATGGTCTTTCCTGAGGTGGTTGTTTTGCAAAGGATTGCTCATCTCCCTAAGGATCTCCCCCCACCACCTCTTAGTGCTTCAATACCCAGGACGCCCTAGATCAGTGGTTCTCAACCTTCCTAATGCCACGAACCTTTAATACAGTTCCTCATGTTGTGGTGACCCCCAACCATAAAATTATTTTTGTTGCTACTTCATAACTGTAATTTTGCTACTGTTATGAATCGTAATGTAAATATCTGATATGCAGGATGTATTTTCATTGTTACAAATTGAACATAATTAAAGCATAGTGATTAATCACAAAAACAATATGTAATTATATATGTGTTTTCCGATGGTCTTAGGCGACCCCTGTGAAAGGGTTGTTCGACCCCCAAAGGGGTCACGACCCACAGGTTGAGAACCGCTGCCCTAGAGGCTGAGGTATTAAAAGTGCAACCCATGAGAAGACACAAAACACACCAGAGTTGCATTTGCCAATATATATCACCAGAAACCTAGAGAATAAATATGGGAAGAGATCCTAAGGGTATTAAATCAGGGTGGATAGAAAATAATATTAAATAAAGCTTAACTTATTAGTATGGACTCGGTAAGAAATTCTGGAATTAGTGTGCTAAAATAGTGCCCAGGAGTAGCTCTAATAATTTACTTAGTTGGTAGCCAGAAACCGGGCCCCAAAGATGAATATAAGAAAGTTGGATGGAACAACATAAGTGTAAATCCCAATGAAGTTGAAGGGCCAGAACTTCCTGGGTATACTATACAGGAGGGGATCCAGAGGCTTGGGGAGATGGGAATGCTAGAGTGGATTATCAGGTAAATTGATCATCCACTCTCTTGCTGTACCCGCAACAGGATGCAGAGGATATTCCCTTCACCAAGATTATGAGAAATAGTCATGAGGGGAGCCTTAGCATCTCTGAAGAGCTCTGGAGTGGCTGTTCTCTGCAAGTCAGGAATGACAGTGGGAAGTACTGCCTTTAAACTAGACAACCTGAATCAATGAGAATGATGGATTCTAAGATACAGGGACTAAATGTTGGCAATTCATGACCAAAGAAAAGGTAGGTGCGGTTGCCATAATAGGCAACAGAGCAGCTGTAATCAGAATAGTCTGACTCTCAAAGGTCTTTGGCATTGGCTAGTTGGTCATGATGTTGCTGAGGTGGAAACAGATGATTAGATTTGTATAGGTAGAATACAAAGCCCTGATTCTGGTAAACCTAAGTCTGATTTGACTCACCACAAGAGTCGCCATCCTTCATCCAATCCCCAGAAATGAGCCAATTTATAGACTCAGAGTCCCTTGAATAAAGTGCAGGTTGGGGTCCTTTGAGGAAGGACTCTACTACACAGCTAAAACTTTATGTAGTAAATCTTTCCACTTGTATCCTCTAGAGAAACTTATCAGGGCAATTGTGTATTGGGAAAAGGAAAATAACTTCTCAGAAATCATCAAACATTGGCAGTAAGAAATAAGAACTGCAATACCTATAAGACTTTCTTCCTTATTTTGATCCTATATAATAAAAGGCTAATATGCAAATAGACCGAACGGCTGAACAACTGAACAATCGAACAACCAGTCGCTAAGACGTTCGCTGACCACCATGGGGCATGTGCGGAACATGGCAGGCGTTGGCCACAGTGGGATGGTGGAGCAGGTGAGCGGGGACACCAGACCAAGGCGGGGCTCCAGTCGCTGTCATCAGGGCGAACCTCGGTGGTTACTAAAAATTCTTTGCTCCTGTGTGCTGCAGTTCTGCCCAGCACTTGCACCTGATGCTGGCCCAAGCCCCACCCATAGCCGCAGTCAGTGCCCAGTGCCGGTCCCAATTGGTAGGCGCTGTCAGTGGGTGCAAGCAGTGGCTGCCAGCCCCAATCACCCCTGAGGGCTTCTCCACCTTCCTCTGGTCCTGAGGGGCAATCTGGGCACCAGCCCCACTCACACCCACTGCTGGCACCAGCCCCAATCGCTCTGCACCATCAGCAGGTGCAAGCGGGGCCAGCGCTGTCAGAGTGTAGGTCAGAGCATGGGAGCGGCAGCAGGAGCAGGGGCTGCCGGCAGACAGGGGACTGGGGGCCATGGAGGGAGGGGCAGGGCGGGGGCACAGAGGATGGGCCAAGACCTGCCCCTGTGCCCACCACAGCCTCAGGGCCCACAGTTCCTTTCAAGGTACACAAATTCGTTCACTGGGCCCCTAGTATTTGTATATAAACCAAGTTTGGGTTTTTCGTTCTTGTTGGTGGGGTTTTTTTGTTGTTGTTTTTGTCCCTTCTCCTATTCCTCTTAATATCAAAAAGAAAAAAAGTATCAATAGTAGCTAACTTCATATCTCAGGATTTAGGTGCAGCAGTTCTCAACCTGTGGGTCGCATCGTTTGAAAATACATCCTGCATATCAGATATTTACATTACGATTCATAACAGTAGCAAAATTACAGTTATGATGAAGCAAGGAAAATAATTTTATGGTTGAGGGTCACCACAACATGAGGAACTGTATTAAAGGTTCGTGGCATTAGGAAGGTTGAGAACCACTGGAGGATTATCAAGGAGGATATGATTCATCAAAAAGAGGAATAAGCATCATCAAAAGATAAGTAGAATTTGTGTCCTCTTCTGTAGAGATTAGTTTGTATCTGGTTGTGTACAGGATAGTTGGTGACACATTAAGCAGAAGCATCATTCTGCTACTTCCCTTATTTGAATACTAGAGGCCCAGTGCACAAAATTCGTGCACTGGAGGAGGGGGGGTCCCTCAGCCCAGCCTGCACCCTCTCACAGTCCGGGACCGCTTGCTCCTTACTGCCTGCCTGCTTGCTGCTCCTTACTGCTTGCACTGCTCCTCCTTAGTGCTGCTGCAGAGGTGGGAGAGGCTCCCATCACCACCACTGCGCTCGCCAGCCATGAGCCTGGCTGCTGGCTGAGCGACGCTCCCCCTGTGGGAGCGCACTGACCACCAGGGGGCAGCTCCGCATTGAGCGTCTGCCCCCTGGTGGTCAGTGCACATCATATCGACATGCCTCTCACAATCTGGGACCGCTGGCTCCTAACTGCTAGCCTGCCTGCCTGATCGCCCCTAACCGCCTCTGCCTTGGCCCCACACCCAGGACCCAGGATTCCCTCCTCCAACCAGCCACAGGCACCTCGGACCCTGGCTTCCGTCCCTCTGGCCGATTGCAGGCACCCGGGACCCGGGCCGGCTTCACACAGGCTGGCCACAGCCACAGGGGACCATGGGTGAGGGGCTTCGCCCAGGCCACAGCCATAGGCACCCGGGACTGCAGGGCGGGCAGCTTTTCTCCCTCTCCTGGGCCGCAGCCACAGGCACTGACACCCGGGACCGCAGGGCGGGCAGCTTTTCTCCCTCTCCAGGGCTGCAGGCACCGGTGCCCAAGACTGCGGGGCGGGCAGTTTCTCCCGGGCTTGGGCCCGGCTTTGTCAGAAAGGTCATCGGATGGTCGTCTGGAAGACGTCTGGTCTAATTAGCATATTACCCTTTTGTTAGTATAGATTAAAAGAGAAGTCTATGGATACCCTGTAGGCAATGGGTGAAGTCTGGTGGCTTTATACTGTGATAACTTAGCTAAGCTAGAACTACATTTCCCAAAATTCTTTCCCTGCATAGATCTAGGTTAGGGCACAGAGAACTCTGCCAAAGATTTGGAAGGTGGAAGTGATGCAGTGGCCATATTTGCCATATTTAAGAAGGTCACTGCAAGGTCAGGGCTGGTGACCTCATTGGCATGGGGCAGCACCTGTGCCCACAACTCCAGCTGCTGCTAGATATCCTTGGGAAAACAGCAGGGTTTGCAGCTCCTCCAGGTCCTATTGGTTCACCTTCTTCAGCTTCTCTGAAGCCTCAGCCAGTTGAATGCAACTTCATGTGAAGTACACCAGCTCTCTGACATGCCTTCTGCAGCATCCAAATTGGAAGATGTGAGGCAATGAGACACTAATACAGATTCTAGTAAGAAACAGAAGATCATCTTCACAGGTAGCAGTTTATTTTTGCATTCCCCATCACATCTTCTTTTCCTGACTGCTGATTCTGCCAACTTCAGGCCCAGTGCCAGACACATGGGAAACATACATAAAGAACCTAACACTTCCCACAATCACATAATCCCTTATATCACTCAGAGTGGCTCTGCTTCTCTGATCAAACCCTACCTGACAGAGATGTAATGTCAATCCATGGTACAAAGTCATATCGTATCTTTGACAAAATCATGATTGCCTAAAAATATTAAAAGGTACAGCTAGTTGTAGTAAAGTCGGGGTATTTTAATTTTTTTGTCCAAAAGTATATCATCTCCAATGCTGGCATATACAAGACTTTACTATATGAAATGTGATTGAAAAGTCAAGTATATGATTTTAATCAATAATGAAGAGGGATTACAAGTACACAGGGCTTATTACGGCAACGGTATCTCAAGAGCACACTGAACTGAGTGGGGATCACACTGCAGTGTTTCTAGGCTTACAGCTGATGCATGGGAGGTGCCATTCTTCAGAAACAGCACATTTTCTAACAATATCACAAACTGAAGTTAACACTGAAAGGAAAGTGATTTACCAGCACTGAAGCCGTCAGATCCAAAGTAACAAACTACCTGAAGGCAACCTCAAAGAGGCAGTTCAAATACAGTTCAACAAATGGATAGAACAATAGAAGTTAGATTTCTTTGAAAGGGGTACATATTATGGAAGCAGTTATTTGAAATAAGCATCTCTACTTAAATAAAATTTACCTATTTCATTGTTCAGTTATTTTAAAATCATACTCCACTGATAAAGCTGAAGTCTGAAGTAAAATAACATATGCAATCCCAAAATGATCATGCTGAACTGAGTTGTGAGGTTCCATGACATCTCTTAAACCCTCATTTTAATCTCTAAGTAAAGACTGCTTGGGTTAGCATTTAACATAACTTAAATTTTGACCATTTATTATTAACCCTCGGGGTATGAGAAGGAGGCATGAGTCAAAGCCAAAACCTATGTCACTATTTTTTCATGTTTATATTGAAATAAATTATAA